>NC_054741.1:74771753-75371753 GCF_018143015.1 Lytechinus variegatus | reverse complement strand
TGTCAAATGCAAAGAAAAACTTCACAGCCAAACTGGCGCCTCGGTGGACTGTGCCGTTTCGCATCCAGGAGAAACTGACCCCAGTCAACTTTCTCGTCTGCAATGAAGCCAACAATAAAGTGACACGCATTGTTCATGTTGACCAACTAAAGAGGTGCTAGTTCCTTCAAACTTTGTTTTTCCACTTTTTGAACAGTTTTGTGAGCCGTACAATTCAGTGGGATCATGAACTTATATGTTTGGATCATTTGTTTTCATTACTGGATCAAGAGCAGACTTGAATTGATTTGGATAGCAACCCGTATTTTCCGGATTGGATTTGAACAATGATAGATTTATATTGAAACACTCATATTCAACCACGGACCTTGATCATACCCATGTTTTGCTGGAAAGTTACCTTTGTGAAGTTGTGAACCCTATTAACGACTCAAGATGTCTACCATAAAGTCTTGGACCATTCTAAAAGACAAAAATTCTCATCACATGATGTGATTTCTTCATGCATTTTGTTGAGCTTATTAATGCTGTGCTACTTGTCCAGCTTCAGTTAACTACCTGGACTGTGCTTGTGAATGATATCGTGAAAGATTCATTTTTTATTATAGTATGTATTGGTTGGATTTGCGAATTTACATATGCACCCACACCTTCAAAGGAAAAAAAAAACTGAAACAAAAGGAAAACAAACCCAACAAATTACAGTTTCTTTACGCCAGTGTTTTTCTTTGAAGAATATGGCGTTATAACAATTTGACACTTGTTTGTTTTGTTGTTTTGTATTTAGGACTGTTGCTCTTCGAAGTTTTGAGCACTCTGACACATTAAGCTGTGCTGGTGTTAGCACTTTTGGCTCTTTTTTTTTGGAAAAATTTCTTCTTATATTTTTGTTCGAGCTGTTTTGTGCATAAAAAAAAAAAAAAAAAATACCCAAGGGGTATTTTGGTGTATTTTGGTGGGGGAGAGTGTAAGGATTGTCACTGTTATTGTCAACCGATACCGAGATGATCGTCTGTGTGATCGGGGTCGGGGGCGATTGCAAAATGGAAGCTTCTCGCCAAGTGACTTACCGTGATCTTCAGAGATTAATGTTGCTAGATTAAAGGTGTTTTCGTTTTAATTCCTGTCTGATTTCTGGTTATTCCTGTCTGTACTTTTGGATCCCCTTATAATCTTCTCTCCTTGCTTTTCTTGTCTTGTTACAAACGGTCATCTGTTTAACAGCAAATTCTCTTTTTCTACTTGTGTCGATTCTGGCTTCCTTCGCGGTGGCAGACCCATACAGCGTTAGCGCAGCGCAGTAGTAGACATACACAGTTTGGGTTTACGTTTGGTACGAATTATGAATATTCATAACTTAGTAGGCCCTAGGGCCTAGTACGTCTTGGACGTGCATGCACGAATCCCGAGTTTCGTACGTACGCGCACATAGCCTAGAGTCAGTAGAGAATCGACACAAGTAGAAAAAGTGTGGAAATTTGCTATTTAACAGGCGGCCTTTTGTAACAAGACAAGAAAAGCAAGGAAAGAAGACGGTGAGAATGAAATTGAAACGATTTAAAGAAATCAGAGTGGTTTAGAATGTAAGAAATTAATGAAGAAATGAGGTTATTTTGATCGTGATATAGACCTACATACGCGTTTTACTGTTATTACTGGCGGCGTGTGGCGGTATCCACAGATAGGTGTTCTGGATATAACCACACGCGTGTGGCTGGATGGTAAAGACACATGCGTGTGGCTGCCTATATGATAAGGAAAGAGGTACTCCATTTGGCATTAGCCACTACGAACACAGAGATAAGCACGTGGGACTATAATTAACACGAGTGTTAATAATTTCCATTAAATCTTATCCCGTATCATATGACTTACCAGAATCATAGATTTCCAAGCATTAATGTACACACACTCAGATATAGGCTCCATATCAATGCGTTAAACATATATCACTGATCACACTTACCCTTTTAAATATCGCATTATCGATAAAACTGTGATTTCTTTTTCAATTCCCCGGTTCGGCAGGTCATGGCATGGCATGTTCCATAGTGAGATATAGGGGTGTGTGTACCGTGATACTGGTAATCTCTCACGCGGAAGATGATTTTAATAAAGACTGACATCTCCTCCATAATCTAATAACTTCCTACTATTAATTAGTTTGTAATGTTTTCGGTCAAATTAATTTTCCAATCGTTGTTGCTTATCTTAAGAATAAATATATCATTAAATAAGTGTATGAAAATGTTTGTACCTATGGCTGAGAATGGATCCAACCTCCAATCAACAAAACTTTGAGCGAATCGATCATCAGCTGTTTTTGCAGACGGTCTTTTTTGCAGCAGCTATCAGCAGCACTGAAATGCAGAATTTCTACCAATTTCTATTGTTTTTTCGAACCACAAAGATGGATCTACGTGGGTCTTAAACTTTATCTAATTTAGCAGTAAGAATAGGGTGGAGACTGAAGTAAAACTAAGATGTGGTAAGATAATTGGGCTATGTTGAAAAGTTTTATATTCTGGGGATGTTTTTTACCCTATTTTTTAAATGACAGCCGTGATCCGTAAAGTTAACATTAGACCGGCGGTGGTACCGCAGACTGTACCGGCACACAACGCTGCCCCCGCCGGACGACTAGCCTCCCAAACTGCAGAACCCGCCACGGAAACAGCTTCGGTCTTCGGAGACTGGTGGCGTCCCGAGTCGTGAGTGAAACCTACTCCTAGGGCTAGGGCCAGGCTAAGAAAACTTCCGGGGTTGTTATTCTGAGATCCATTTTATCTCAGATGAAATAAAATATTTATCTCCGTTAAAATCAGTGAGATGAAAATACCCTTAAAAATTTCTCTGAATTGGTAATCTGTCTTTCTGAGAACAACTTTATCTTCATTTTAATTTTTATCTTTGTGAGACACTTTTTATCATAGGCTGAATCCATATCCAATTAGAAACGCGCTTTTATAGCTCTCTGGTGTCAATCAACCAATTGAAATCCATTCTGCCAGGGGGTGTTGCAAAGGGGTGAGATTGCGTCAATTTATTGACTTCAAATAGAATCTAGGCCTAAAACTATGCTTGCACTAGTCTATACGCTTGCGCGTCTTAACACTAACACTAGTAACAGAGATTTCTTTTTAACAAAAATGACAGTACCGGTACTCATCTTTTTTCGAAGTCTATATCGTGTCTTTTCAAGCATCATTTCAAAGACAATATTAATCAAGAAGTCTTACGAAATGCTTCCTTATTGTGCAGGAATAACTTTAAGGTGTTGTTCTCAATGAATATATAATTTTTCTTAATTTTCACGCCAACATTTGGAGTTAATTCACCAAGAAATATTGACAAAATCAACGTCGCAGAGATAAAATAGCCCCTAGGCCTACCCTCTTTTAAATTTATTTTATATTTTCTTGAAAGTAACTCGGGCGCAAGCACATCACCTGCATTGAAATTGCCAGATACACGATGGGTATGTCTACGCAGCCACTGCTCTGTTGCGTATCATCATAGATACGCAAGATAAATATTTAAGTGTCATCTCAGAATACCAATTCTATTTTAAGAGATAAAATAAAATATTTTAAAGATAAAATGACCTCAGAATACTACCCTGAACTTCAAGTCTTCAGAAAAAGATCACAATTAGCATTGGTAAAAAAAAGTGGACATCAGATCTAACATAGATTAACAAAAAGTTACGTAGATCTAAGCCTTAGCCTATCCCTAGGCAGTAGGCTTTATAAGACTTTAAGTTAGAGACTACTGATTAGTCCAGCCAAAACAAAAGTTTAAACTTAAACCTGGCTTAAAAGACAAGTCCACCCCCAACAAAAAATTGATTTGAATAAAAAGAGAAAAATTCAACAAGCATAACACTGAAAATTTCATCAAAATCGGATGTAAAATAAGAAAGTTATGGCATATCAAAGTTTCGCTTATTTTCAACTAAATATGAATGAGCCAGTTACATACAAATGAGAGAGTTGATGTCATCACTCACTAGGCCTATTTCTTTTTTATTTTATTATAGGAAATATTTTTATTTTCTTGTCATTGTCATGTGAAATGAAAATTCATACCTCCCTGAACACGTGTAATTCCATTTTTTTAACATTTTGTGCTTCAGGCAAGAAGGTCCTAATCATCAAATTCGTAAAAATTGAAATATTGTATAATTCAAACAAAAAACAAAAGAAATAGTGAGTGAGTGACATCATCGACTCTCTCATTGGGATATAACTGGCTCGTTCATATAACTATTTTGTTGAAAATAAGCGAAACTTTGAAATGTCATAACTTTCTGATTTTACATCCGATTTTGATGAAATTTTAAGCATTGTGCTTGTCTGATTTTTCTCTAGATCGATTCAAATCAACATTTTTCTGAGGTGGACTTGACCCTTAACTAGAAAAAGGTTAAAAGTTAAGGCTTGAACTTCAAAGTTAAAAGCTAAACGTTAGGCCCTATTACTAGATCTAGAGTCAAGACCCTATAGATCTAGGCATATTTACAAAACTAAAGTTAAGTCTATAAAAATAATCTTTTATGTAAGGCCTAGACCCACTGTCCAATAAAGGACACAGTACCGGGTACATGGAAAAAAAAAAATTTGGGGGTAGCTCCATCCGTTTTCGTCTGCTCCAGAAATGGACAAAATTAATGAAAACTTTGCGGGAACATGACAGATGTTGGTAGCATTTAGCAGGGGTGTTAAACGGATGTTCATCAGAAGCCTGGCGGGTGGAAATGGATGGCAGCTCCAGAGATGCCAAGTTCAAAGACCAGCTATGCGTGAGATTTTCTGTGAATCTGAGTGAGATCCCAGACATTGTGTACAATGTATATGGGGATAGGCTGTGATAGTTGCGTGAGACAGAGATTTGAGGGGATGAACAAGAGTCCAAAATGCTTGAGTCTCACGCATAATGCGTGAGACCTGGTAGCTCTGCAGCTCCGAAGAGGTGACCCGGGCTCCGTAACACAAAGATTAGCGATCAATCGCTTAATGAACTGACCAATCAATATCAACGTTACATGCGTATTTGTTTTAAAATACTGACCAGGGACCAGTCAGTGCGCTTCTTTCATATTTGCAATCATCGCAAACCTTTGTGTTATGGAGCCCAGGTTATTGAATACCAGTACTTTGTATATGAGATGCATGCCATATATGCTTATATATCTTTTCTATTTCCATGCTACTAACGATAGCCATTCCATGTACTTTATCTTTCCTCCCTCTTTCTGTTGTTAAGCTGCAGTGGATACGAGTTGCAAGGATGCAGAGAGGATAGATCTACAGTAGACTGATGAATAGGTCTATTTCTGTCGGATATGTTCCGCTGAGATTTCATCTGGCTCCGCGACATCCCCTCCATCAATGTGTTGAAGGAGGACAACAAAAATCATAAAATGTTGAAAAACTCACAAGAAACAGTGGATTTATCAGTCTAGATCTATAGAAGACGTTTAACGGACATGAAGAGTTTGTTACTTGTTTATGTTGCGGATTTACATCGTACATGGCAGAAAGTTCATTCTAAAAGTTTTGTGCAGCTCAAAAATTTTTGTGCAGGTGAAATCACAGTGGAAGGATGCTAAATGACTAGAGCATATGAAACACGTACATGAAATGAGTAAACAAACAATGCATAGTGTTTTCCAATGGATGGCAAGATTTAATTATGTTTTACATCTGCTTTGCATCCATAAGTGCAGTGGGACCAGGCCTTTAACTTAAAGCTGGCAACCGTCTGGAGGGGGGAGTTTTTAAACTTTGTTTTACTTTTTTCTCCTTTTCACAGACGGTTATCTATCATGCACACACTTAGGGGACTTGCAGTAAAATAGCCCGCAAACGGGACCTTTGAATTTTTTGACAAAAACCTCTGCCCTTTATAATATAACTAAGTGCGTTGATTATGATAATTTCGAAATTTTAAAGAAAAAATTAAAAACACAAATACAGGGACTAACTCTGGTTGACTTCAGCTCTGGGTTTTTTGGGCACTTTCAGGTTAACAGCTTATTGAAACCAGTGGCAAATCAGATCATCCCTTCTATACTGGGTTGGATGGGTTTCCTCTGTCACTCCTGAAGACGGACAGTCAACCTGTCCGAAACGTCGAGTCTCTACTACTCATCATCTCTACTCGCCGACGCAAGCCAGCATCTCCTCATCAGCTCTACTACTCAAGCTGTTCTCACTCAACATTCCTTCTGGTTTACAGTCCTTTTCAGGACTATTCTCAAGAAAGAATACTCTATTCTCAAATCTCCACTTTCTCGCCTATCCACTTCCTTCTCTCCTTCTATCCACTGATTTTATAACACTCCACATGGTGTACCGTAAACCACATCAGCAATCGTCACTGCTTGTTCATAATATGATATGACCAAGAAATTTTTTACTCTTGCCACCGACCCCTGTTTTGCCCCTTGCCTCGATCTACGTCTTGTTCCATTGCACTAGATAGATGTGCACCTCAATAGGAGGAGCAATTTTAAAAAGTATTTTTTTCAAATATTTAAAAACTCCCCCAAATAGATGGATTTCAGCTGTCTAGGCCTACCACAAATTAGAGCAAAGTAGATCTATCCCAAATGCACTGCAGTGTTGGTGGTAGCCATTACTCAAGAGATCAAATGTGATTGAAGAAATTATAAAATGGAGAAAGAGAATGAAGGAATAAGGAAAAACTTTCTTTTTTTCTGTCTCCTTTTTTTTTCATTCTTTCTTTATCTTCCTTTCTTTCTATTTTTTCTTTTTTTATACATGGCTTCAAGTTCAATGCAAATTGAACAAAGGTATAAGATTGTTGTTGCTGTTGGTTTCAGTTTTGAGAGAATATATATTCAAATCTTGAATTTGTACACCATCCTTCCATTGTTTCATTCTTTGAGCAGTCTTTCAAGAGCCAGTATTGACCATTTTGACTTTTTACGTGTATTGTATCTGTTTATATGATTTTAGGAAGCCATTTTCAGAGTTAAAAGATATCCCAGCTCCACCACTGCTTGATGATATCTTACCATCACAGATTTTTACTGATGATTTGGATTCTTTTTCAGCATCACAGGCTCTCTCCACCTCACCTGTCAAAGGTATATATTCAAGTTCTTGTTCCACCATTTCTCTAAAAAACAAATAAAGATATTTGACCAATACATGCAATGTACAATCAACAACATTGGTTGACATAATATATTTAAGGTTATATTTATGATGAAAAATAAACACTCAGGCATGAACCATTCACCAATGCAATTTCATTGAATCTACATGTGTTTCAACAAAATATTGGAAGCTGCTCTTACATAATGTCTTGAATTTAACTTTGATGGAACATAACTCTTATTCTTTGAGAATATTTAACATGTTTTCCTTATCTTTGGAGTAGAAGTGGTAGTAAGAGTAGTAGTAGTAGTAGTAGTAGTAGTAGTAGAAAAACTAATAATATCAGTAGTATTAGAATCAGGTTAATGAATAATGTTCTTTTTCAATTCTTTTTATTTCATTTCCATTCAAAACATAATACAAAGTAATATAAAACAATACAAATCAAATACAATTTTACAGAAGGGCATTCTTACTTCGTAAAAAAAAACAGTATAATATAGAGCATAAATGGATATTGAAATAATGTTCTCTATCATTATTACTACAATAACTATTATCTTCATCAATATTCATATCCTTTAAGGTCATGGAATCCTGAAATCAAGGTCTGCTGGTTCACAACCCAGGTAAGATTTTTGGTTTATTTTTATGATTTTTTTCATTCGGTTTTTCAGAAAGGTTTTAGTCTGTTGTAAATTGACACATCTTAATCCATATGCTACATCTGCATTTTTGTGTTACTGTATCATAGTAAATGTTACCAAATGAGTCTGATATTAATTAAATTATCAATTTATCTATATCCAACAATATTTTCCTGATATGACTAGATATATTGTAATCATCTGTATATTTGTTAATCACCAGTGAGCATCAAACAGTTTTTTATTGGATAAATAATCAAGTTCAAATATACACTTGCAGATTTCCAGATTTGGAAAAAGAAATACATCTCTGTCATTCTTTAATAGCTTTATGATCGATACAACAAATTATTCAGTTATTTGATAGTTAAAAACAGAACTACACACATATATATGGAATTAAAAATCAATCATCCAAGAGGTGTATAATACTTCAATTGTAATATCCATTCTCTTTTCTTAATTGACTCATAGGCCAAGAGTTCGGTTTGTGCCCCCTGTTCAACGCAAGCCGTCAAACCAGCCAAATCAAACCAAAAGCCAGGTATCCCTTGCATCATCACAGGAAGACTTGTTCAGTGATAATTTGAATGATTTGCTTAGTCTACAAGGCCCTCTGGAGAAAGGACAAGACTTTGATGATCAACCCTACCCAAGTCAGTCAATTAAAGAGGCTCATGACCAGATTCCAGTTCCACCACAACCCAGGCATAGTCAAGATGATGACTTGCCACCTTCTATTCATATCCCAGGTACCTTATAAACTTTTAGAAAAAACCTGCAAAATAAAGCAATTCTAAAAAAAATTGATAACTGTTGGTGCTGTTATGATAAGTAATTGATAAGTGAAAGTATGAACACAACATGCTCAAGTTTGTTTGTAAAATAAGTTACTTTCTGCATTGAAGTCTTCATTGTTCATATGAATATGGTAAAATGGTTTATAACTAAGGATCACAGATCTAGTATTTTTTGTGTGTTATTTCATTTCAAGCCTTACAAACTCCTGGAGGAACAAAGAGAGGGGCTAAATGCCTGCGTTCCATCGAAGAAATACGTATCCTTTTCGTAGAGCATAATGGATCAATAATATCTTCAGATATGTTCTCTATCAGCTTCTGGTGCTTTTGAAAAAATCACACTCAAGTATTTATTATTGTTATTTATTAGTATTCAAAGCAATATATTTGAGTCTCTTTTCCTTTCTCATGTTTAACTCTTTCTAATTTGATATTTAGTATATGTCATTGTGCCTCGGTATCTCTCTTCTAAACAAACAATGCCCAACTTAGAAATATGTTAGACATTCTGTGAGTATTGAATAATTCATGATCCACTCTTGTATGTTGTACCTCCTTAATATCAAACTCTTATCAGCTGATCAGTACAGATCCATCTTCTCATTCTCATACTTCAACTTTGTGCAATCACAAGTTCTTGATGATGTAAGCTACATTTTTTACTGTATTCCTTGTCTATCTTTGTGCTATTTCTTGACATTGTGATAAGTTTTCTGCTAAAACAAGTGAAAATTCATCACTCTGAATAGTTAATCTGATTAGATTCAGGTTTCTTTTCCAATAGGTTAGATCAATTATGTTGATATTAATCTATACACTAGTTGTATAGAAGAAGATGTATGCTAATAATATTATTGGTAGTTTCTTCCATTACCAGAAAACCTTTTCATGTTTTAGTATTTAAGCAACACAATGAATAAGGTAATAATTAAATATAAATAAAATTAGATGTCATTAATTCTGTTGTTTTTACTTGTAGATATTATATACTGATAAACCTCTAGTTGTGAGTGCTCCAACAGGATCAGGAAAGACAGTCCTCTTTGAGCTAGCCATTCTCAGACTGTTGATCTCTCAAGGAGGTTATGATAATAGGACTAAAGTGGTATATAGTAAGTTGCCATAATAGAGACTTCCTCTCGTTCTATGAAACTTAGCACTGGTGGCAACTTTGCCATGGATGATACCATGCTTACATTGCCTAACAGCCAATCAAAAGAAGTTTTCCATTGAAGTTATCAACAATAGCAAAGTAAAAATAGTGGTAGGTTTGATGCAAATGGGCAACCACATTGCTGTAGTTGTGTATTGGTGTGGTTCATTGAGAAATGTTATAGAAAAAAACACAAGTATCAATAAAAACTGCATTAACAACATTTGATATCAATATTTCACCCATAATGCTTCTTCAGGATATTGCCAAAGTATATAATAAATTCTAAATATAAGATAGAAGGGTATGATTACAGAAGTCAATAAATTTGTTTTAAAAGAAAATAAGCCAGAAAAACAGACCAAAGGAACAGAAATCAAAGGAATAAATGAAGTTGTTCTTTGTTCAAAGATTCTAGCTACAAGGTTTAATGTATTGAGTAAAAAACCATTTCGTCTATATCCACTTCATGTACTTTTCATTTAGTCTCATCCAACATGGTCTAATCTTACTTTGTCTACAACCAGTTGGTCTACTTCACAATTTGGTTTTGTTGGCATTTAGCCCTATTTGTCTCTTTTTGTCTGTATGGTTAAATAAAATGTAATGTTTATGAACAAAATGTTATTTCACAAAATCAAAAATAATAAATAAACCAAATGGAAATGAGACTAATTTGTCATTAGACTAAATGGAATGAGAATAATTGGCCTTTATTCTGAAGGTTTAACTTAGGCCATGGTCTAACTCTGCCAAAATTATGGCAAGTAAAAAATGTATAAAAAAAATATATATTACATTGTATGTTTTAAAAAAAGTACAATTTAATTATTATTCCCAGACAGTCGTGAATGATGATCACCAATTGTGCTAACAAATTCAAAATTTAAATACTATAATAAGAGATTTATGCCAATTGCCTATCTGTAGTTGAATCACAACTAAACCAGAGCTTAAATTAAACTCAAGTGCAGACACAGGCCAGTGAGTATTATACCAAATGTAGTGTAGACCAAGTGGCAATTAGACAAAATGGTGATGTAAGACAATTTGAGAATTAGATTAATTTATACAAAATATCTATTGTTCAATGATTTGTTTATTATAATCCATCTTTTCTCTTTCAAACCATCTCTCATCTGCTCTAGTGGCTCCCATCAAGGTTTTATGCAGCCAGCGATGTGATGAATGGAAGGAGAAGTTTGAACCGCTGGGATTAAAATGTCAAGAGTTGACAGGAGACACTGACATTGAAGACTTCTATCAGCTACAAGCTGTCAATATCATTTTCACCACTCCGGTTTGTTTCTTTAGTTTGGATTTTGTGCAATGTATGGGGTTAATTCAAGTACAAGTGCTAGTATTAAGAGTCTAAGAGGGCTTTCAAAATTTCAATCAAGTTACTGATAGCTCATTAGCCATTAAAGTCAGTTCAGCCAGCTTTCATATCAGACCTTGAAATCACCCTCTTCCCATTCATCTCTTTGAGCAATAAAAACTTTTCTTTTATAATGATAGAAAAGGTCAATAGAAGAAAATTAATGTAGCTATTGAATTGCTTCGAAAATATATCTGTTATACTACAATTATATTCAACTGATGAGTATCACCACTGCGAACATAAAAAAGGAATAGCTCTCGATTGATATTACATTAGATTACCATCTCACCTGTTTCTTTCTTATAATCATCTTGAATTAATCATCACATTAAATGACAATATGTATCCATTTTAAATGACATGTTCAACTGATAATCATGTGACCCATATGGATTACATTCAAATCAAACTTATAATAAATCGAGTTTAGTTTTAAAGTCATCTTTTTGAAATGCATTAAGTTTGATATCAGTCAATTGTAACTCTTTCTTAGACATCCCCCTAATCTTTAGTGTTATCATTTACCATTTGAATGTGTTTCATTTCCGTAGGAGAAATGGGATAGCATGACAAGGAAATGGAGAGACAATCATTCTTTGGTTCAACTTGTCAAACTGTTCCTCATCGATGAAGTGAGTGATTTGCTTTATTGTTTGATTCTTTTCTCTTTTTATTCATATCAATTTTATGTTGGGGTGGACTTGCCCTTTTAAACCTTTTAAATGGGTACCAGTAAGAAGTTATTCCTCAAGAAGCTGTGTGCGCTGTGAACGCCTAGCTTAGCCGGGTAATATAGGAGCGCCTTGAGCACCTAACAAGGTAGATATGTGCGCAATATAAATACCCTATATTATTATTACTACTATTAAACCTGACAGAATGTATCCATTTGAAAATTGAAATCAAGGGTTGGCCTTTAGTGGATCTTGTGAAAATTGGCAATAATTTTTACTCTTTTATCAGTATTTCCCTATTTATTTTGGTTATATATTTTTTTTCATTTATTGTACTTCTTGCCACTCCTTTGCTACCTCATTAAAAATGAAAATTGGCAATATTTTTTATTATCATTTCCCCATCCATTCATTTTATCTATGGCTATCATTTATTTGTTCATATTATTTATTTATCCACTTAAGTTCTTGCACCCCCACCCCTTGCTTCCCCCACTGAATATATCATAACCATGCTTATCATTTCACATTCCCTATCCCTTTATCCTCCAGGTGCATTCATTGAATGAAGAAACCAGAGGGGCTACTGTGGAGGCTGTTATCAGTAGGATGAAGACTGTCCAAGCCTCACTACCTGACCATCAGACAAACTCAGCATCTGAGGATCAGAGCAGTGGCTCAGGATTACGTTTCCTTGCAGTCTCTGCTACCATACCAAACATCAAGGATGTAAGTATTTTAAAAACACCATGGTAGCTTCTATGTGTAGGATGAATAATCTAAATGGCAAAATATTGAATATTTAGTGGTCAGTAAATGATTGCGATATTAATTTAGAAAAAAAAATGGTAACAACAATCCCAAGACAGAATGACTGCACAGATAAAATTTTTGACGCTTTTCTTTTCCCCCTTTTGGTTTGGTGAGGAGAGGGGAATATAGGAAAAGTAATTGTAGCAATTTTCACACACAACATAAATTGATGCATGCATTTTTTTCTTTCAGATTGCTGAATGGCTTGGATTTGGAAATAACACAGCTGTCTATCACAAGTGAGTATATAAACACAGACTGAGATTTTCATAGTGTTCCTTTAACACATGCATTTCAAAATTCAACCACAGAACAAAAAACGGTCCTTCCTTTTTATAGAATGTTTCAATCAAATCCTCAATTATGTTTTAAACTCTTTCAACAAAATAGCATCACTATATGTAAAATCACTACTGCTCAATTTTCTGTTTCATTTCATAAGTAATAATAAGAGAATATGAAGTATTTATGCATTGTCATCTTCATTTGCTGATCAGTTTGTGTAGCAGACACATGATCTTCCCATTTAAAGACAGGTCCATAAACACACAATACATGTTACAAAAACAAAATATGCTGTGTGTGTAGATGTTTGTTCATTTTTTCCCCATTTTAGGTTTGATGACAACCACAGACCAGTGAAGCTTCGTAAGGTTGTGCTTGGGTACCCCTGCTCTGAAAACTTCTCAGAGTTTAAGTTTGATCTATCTCTAAACTACAAGCTGAGTGGAGTCATCCAGACCTATTCAGAAAACAAACCTTCTCTTGTGGTAAGAACTTAAGACAATCACTTTTCACTGTACAATTTAATACTGTTTTCCTCAATTGTCAAGTTCCAAAATGACTCAAAATGCCATTATTGGAGTTCCTTTGCTGATTTAATTCAATTTGGTCTGGAAAGTGGTCAGATCTTACAAATTTTCTTGATTCTTATTTGCTGAGAAGCACTGTTACTATGGTAAGTGATAAAACAGGACTTCCAAATGTCCAACAAGTCCTTTCATGAAACGCTCCACTGCAATCACAACTACTCTCATCACCACCAATATGTCTGTATAACTTGGGTGTTCGAAAGAACCTAGTATCTCTAAATTCAAATATTTTGAGGGCAGCTCAGAACAGCTACATTTTAGAATTAAAGCAGTGTTGACAACAACTTATTGTCAAACAACAGTCTCTACATTCCTGGAGAGAACTCTTTATTGGCAAAAGAAGGCTGCTAGCTATGTCCCAACTCTAAATCACGATTATCCTGAGCTGTCCTAAAAATTGTCAAATTTTAAGATACAAGGTTTTAAAACAACAACAATATGCCAGCACTTCATATATCAGCTCATTTTTTTTCTTTCCATCATAAGTTCAAATGAACATATTACTAATTTATGTTTACTTATTTTTAGTTCTGTGCTACTAGGAAGGCTGTAGAACAGGCTGCTTCTATCCTGGTGAAAGAAGCTAGATTCATCTTGAATGCACAATGCAGACAGAGACTACAGATGTACAATAATAGGATCAGAGATTCCAAGCTCAGAGGTGTGTTAAAACAGTACCGGTTGCAACAGAAACGTGGATGATAAAATTAGAAAGACAGAATTAAGTTAGCTTAATAATTTAACTTGAACATCTGCATTTGCGTATTTCTGATAGGTTGATATATTCTAACGGGACTTCATTGTTACTTGACATTCTGGAATAATCTTAATGATGAATATATTCTTTTACAATCAAAGTTGGAAAAATATAATAAATTTTCAATGTGTAGATAATTTAAAATCAATCAATTATGTTTCTGTAAAAGAATATTATTTTACACTATAGATAAGTCCTTAACAAAAACCTGTGCCAGAGCTTTAACAAGTGTAGTAAAAACCTATTATTTTGTACTTATTACATGAATTATCAATAACAAAGACAGAATTTATGCTGTTTACAATAATGGCACGAAAATTGCACCACACAATGTGATTAGGACAATATTCTGTTTGATAGATCTTGTAATGAATGGAGTAGGATATCACCATGCTGGACTGGACCTCCAAGACAGGAAGGCAATTGAAGAGATGTTCTTACAAGGGGATCTACCTGTACTCAGTAAGCTAATCACTATTTCTCACTCCACAATGATACTGTTTTCAATATAGTGCTGTTCACACTGCATTTGTAAGATTTTTTATATCTGCAGTAGGTATAAAACTAAGCACTGCTTTTCACACTGTACATTTTTAACTTCTTTCATATCTGCAGTAGATATTGTCGCCTTCCCGCAGAAAGGCCGTTAACGCGCACATTTGCAAAAAGTGCATTTTAGGGAAAACGCAAATTATGTTTTGAACTTATTTTGTGCTTTAAGCTGACGGTTTTATTATTTTCTATCCTAATTCTCATACTTTCTGATAAACAATGTTTTCTTCATTGATATTTTGTTTGTTTTATTCAAAACATTCATAACGCATTCTTATCTCAAGAAGAAATACCTTATGCCCTTTTTTCGGGAAGAAAAATGCACGATCCGCTGATCCAGTGACCGCAGAAAGGCTGCTAGCACAAATCGGTCTATGCGAGCACACACATCAAAAGAGAAGCGCCTTGTTCCCAGATTAAGGACGTGTCTATGTGCTAAAGCATGTGGGAATGTTTTTGCTTATTATGTCATAAAGACGTCACATTCAGGTTCGAGAATGGTACCAGAACATTCATGACATGCTCTTCCCATTTCAGCAATAAAACCAAATTCAATAGTTTGGCACCAGAATACATTATTCTCATTTTGCATTTGTAACATCTTTCATATCTGCAGTAGATATAAAACTACGCACTGCTATTCTCACTATGCATTTATAACATATTTCATATCTGCAGTAGATATAAAACTACACAATGCTATTCTCACTGCATTTGTAAGATATATCATATCTGAAGTAGATATAAAACTACGCACTGCTATTCTCACTGCATTTGTAACATCTTTCATATCTGCAGTAGATATAAAACTTGGCACTGCTATTCTCACTATGCATTTGTAACATCTTTCATATCTGCAGTAGATATAAAACTAGGCACTGCTATTCTCACTATGCATTTGTAACATCTTTCATATCTGCAGTAGATATAAAACTAGGCACTGCTATTCTCACTATGCATTTGTAACATATTTCATATCTGCAGTAGATATAAAACTACGCACTGCTATTCTCACTGCATTTGTAACATCTTTCATATCTGCAGTAGATATAAAACTAGGCACTGCTATTCTCACTGCATTTGTAACATATTTCATATCTGAAGTAGATATAAAACTACGCACTGCTATTCTCACTGCATTTGTAACATATTTCATATCTGAAGTAAATATAAAACTACGCACTGCTATTCTCACTGCATTTGTAACATATTTCATATCTGAAGTAGATATAAAACTACGCACTGCTATTCTCACTGCATTTGTAACATATTTCATATCTGCAGTAGATATAAAACTACGCACTGCTATTCTCATTGCATTTGTAACATATTTCATATCTGACGTAGATATAAAACTACGCACTGCTATTCTCACTGCATTTGTAACATATTTCATATCTGAAGTAGATATAAAACTTGGCACTTCTATTCTCACTATGCATTTGTAACATCTTTCATATCTGCAGTAGATATAAAACTAGGCACTGCTGTTCTCACTATGCATTTATAACATCTTTCATATCTGCAGTAGATAGAAAACTAGGCACTGCTGTTCTCTATGCATTTATAACATTTTCATATCTGAAGTAGATATAAAACTACGCACTGCTATTCTCACTGCATTTGTAACATATTTCATATCTGAAGTAGATATAAAACTTGGCACTTCTATTCTCACTATGCATTTGTAACATCTTTCATATCTGCAGTAGATATAAAACTAGGCACTGCTGTTCTCACTATGCATTTGTAACATCTTTCATATCTGAAGTAGATATAAAACTTGGCACTGCTATTCTCACTGCATTTGTAACATATTTCATATCTGAAGTAGATATAAAACTTGGCACTGCTGTTCTCACTATGCATTTGTAACATCTTTCATATCTGCAGTAGATATAAAACTACGCACTGCTGTTCTCACTATGCATTTGTAACATATTTCATATCTGAAGTAGATATAAAACTACGCACTGCTATTCTCACTGCATTTGTAACATATTTCATATCTGAAGTAGATATAAGACTTGGCACTTCTATTCTCACTATGCATTTGTAACATCTTTCATATCTGCAGTAGATATAAAACTAGGCACTGCTGTTCTCACTATGCATTAATAACATCTTTCATATCTGCAGTAGATATAAAACTAGGCACTGCTGTTCTCTATGCATTTATAACATATTTCATATCTGAAGTAGATATAAAACTACGCACTGCTATTCTCACTGCATTTGTAACATATTTCATATCTGAAGTAGATATAAAACTTGGCACTTCTATTCTCACTATGCATTTGTAACATCTTTCATATCTGAAGTAGATATAAAACTACGCACTACTATTCTCACTGCATTTGTAACATATTTCATATCTGAAGTAGATATAAAACTACGCACTGCTATTCTCACTGCATTTGTAACATATTTCATATCTGAAGTAGATATAAAACTACGCACTGCTATTCTCACTGCATTTGTAACATATTTCATATCTGCAGTAGATATAAAACTACGCACTGCTATTCTCACTGCATTTGTAACATATTTCATATCTGAAGTAGATATAAAACTACGCACTGCTATTCTCACTGCATTTGTAACATATTTCATAACTGAAGTAGATATAAAACTTGGCACTTCTATTCTCACTATGCATTTGTAACATCTTTCATATCTGCAGTAGATATAAAACTAGGCACTGCTGTTCTCACTATGCATTTATAACATCTTTCAGATCTGCAGTAGATAGAAAACTAGGCACTGCTGTTCTCTATGCATTTATAACATATTTCATATCTGCAGTAGATATAAAACTAGGCACTGCTATTCTCACTATGCATTTGTAACATCTTTCATATCTGCAGTAGATATAAAACTAGGCACTGCTATTCTCACTATGCATTTGTAACATATTTCATATCTGCAGTAGATATAAAACTTGGCAGTACTATTCTCACTATGCATTTGTAACATCTTTCATATCTGCAGTAGATATAAAACTAGGCACTGCTATTC
The DNA here is from genome assembly GCF_018143015.1 of Lytechinus variegatus. Lineage (NCBI taxonomy): Eukaryota > Metazoa > Echinodermata > Echinoidea > Temnopleuroida > Toxopneustidae > Lytechinus > Lytechinus variegatus. Next base: position 75,353,959 of record NC_054741.1, on the reverse strand, counting down.
TCACTGCATTTGTAACATCTTTCATATCTGCAGTAGATATAAAACTAGGCACTGCTATTCTCACTATGCATTTGTAACATCTTTCATATCTGCAGTAGATATAAAACTAGGCACTGCTGTTCTCACTATGCATTTATAACATCTTTCAGATCTGCAGTAGATAGAAAACTAGGCACTGCTGTTCTCACTATGCATTTGTAACATCTTTCATATCTGCAGTAGATAGAAAACTAGGCACTGCTGTTCTCTATGCATTTATAACATTTTCATATCTGAAGTAGATATAAAACTACGCACTGCTGTTCTCACTATGCATTTGTAACATCTTTCATATCTGCAGTAGATATAAAACTACGCACTGCTGTTCTCACTATGCATTTGTAACATATTTCATATCTGAAGTAGATATAAAACTACGCACTGCTGTTCTCTATGCATTTATAACATATTTCATATCTGAAGTAGATATAAAACTTGGCACTTCTATTCTCACTATGCATTTGTAACATCTTTCATATCTGCAGTAGATATAAAACTAGGCACTGCTATTCTCACTATGCATTTGTAACATATTTCATATCTGCAGTAGATATAAAACTAGGCACTGCTATTCTCACTATGCATTTGTAACATCTTTCATATCTGCAGTAGATAGAAAACTAGGCACTGCTGTTCTCTATGCATTTATAACATTTTCATATCTGAAGTAGATATAAAACTACGCACTGCTATTCTCACTGCATTTGTAACATATTTCATATCTGAAGTAGATATAAAACTTGGCACTTCTATTCTCACTATGCATTTGTAACATCTTTCATATCTGCAGTAGATATAAAACTAGGCACTGCTATTCTCACTATGCATTTGTAACATCTTTCATATCTGCAGTAGATATAAAACTTGGCACTGCTATTCTCACTGCATTTGTAACATATTTCATATCTGAAGTAGATATAAAACTTGGCACTGCTGTTCTCACTATGCATTTGTAACATCTTTCATATCTGCAGTAGATATAAAACTACGCACTGCTGTTCTCACTATGCATTTGTAACATATTTCATATCTGAAGTAGATATAAAACTACGCACTGCTATTCTCACTGCATTTGTAACATATTTCATATCTGAAGTAGATATAAGACTTGGCACTTCTATTCTCACTATGCATTTGTAACATCTTTCATATCTGCAGTAGATATAAAACTAGGCACTGCTGTTCTCACTATGCATTAATAACATCTTTCATATCTGCAGTAGATATAAAACTAGGCACTGCTGTTCTCTATGCATTTATAACATATTTCATATCTGCAGTAGATATAAAATTACGCACTGCTATTCTCACTGCATTTGTAACATATTTCATATCTGAAGTAGATATAAAACTTGGCACTTCTATTCTCACTATGCATTTGTAACATCTTTCATATCTGAAGTAGATATAAAACTACGCACTACTATTCTCACTGCATTTGTAACATATTTCATATCTGAAGTAGATATAAAACTACGCACTGCTATTCTCACTGCATTTGTAACATATTTCATATCTGCAGTAGATATAAAACTAGGCACTGCTATTCTCACTGCATTTGTAACATCTTTCATATCTGCAGTAGATATAAAACTAGGCACTGCTATTCTCACTATGCATTTGTAACATCTTTCATATCTGCAGTAGATATAAAACTACGCACTGCTATTCTCACTATGCATTTGTAACATATTTCATATCTGCAGTAGATATAAAACTTGGCAGTACTATTCTCACTATGCATTTGTAACATATTTCATATCTGAAGTAGATATAAAACTACGCACTGCTATTCTCACTGCATTTGTAACATATTTCATAACTGAAGTAGATATAAAACTTGGCACTTCTATTCTCACTATGCATTTGTAACATCTTTCATATCTGCAGTAGATATAAAACTAGGCACTGCTGTTCTCACTATGCATTTATAACATCTTTCAGATCTGCAGTAGATAGAAAACTAGGCACTGCTGTTCTCTATGCATTTATAACATATTTCATATCTGCAGTAGATATAAAACTAGGCACTGCTGTTCTCACTATGCATTTGTAACATCTTTCATATCTGCAGTAGATATAAAACTTGGCAGTACTATTCTCACTATGCATTTGTAACATATTTCATATCTGAAGTAGATATAAAACTACGCACTGCTATTCTCACTGCATTTGTAACATATTTCATAACTGAAGTAGATATAAAACTTGGCACTTCTATTCTCACTATGCATTTGTAACATCTTTCATATCTGCAGTAGATATAAAACTAGGCACTGCTGTTCTCACTATGCATTTATAACATCTTTCAGATCTGCAGTAGATAGAAAACTAGGCACTGCTGTTCTCTATGCATTTATAACATATTTCATATCTGCAGTAGATATAAAACTAGGCACTGCTGTTCTCACTATGCATTTGTAACATCTTTCATATCTGCAGTAGATATTAAACTACGCACTGCTATTCTCACTATGCATTTGTAACATATTTCATATCTGCAGTAGATATAAAACTTGGCAGTACTATTCTCACTATGCATTTGTAACATATTTCATATCTGAAGTAGATATAAAACTACGCACTGCTATTCTCACTGCATTTGTAACATATTTCATATCTGAAGTAGATATAAAACTTGGCACTTCTATTCTCACTATGCATTTGTAACATCTTTCATATCTGCAGTAGATATAAAACTAGGCACTGCTGTTCTCACTATGCATTTATAACATCTTTCAGATCTGCAGTAGATAGAAAACTAGGCACTGCTGTTCTCTATGCATTTATAACATATTTCATATCTGCAGTAGATATAAAACTAGGCACTGCTGTTCTCACTATGCATTTGTAACATCTTTCATATCTGCAGTAGATATTAAACTACGCACTGCTATTCTCACTATGCATTTGTAACATATTTCATATCTGCAATAGATATAAAACTTGGCAGTACTATTCTCACTATGCATTTGTAACATATTTCATATCTGAAGTAGATATAAAACTACGCACTGCTATTCTCACTGCATTTGTAACATATTTCATATCTGAAGTAGATATAAAACTTGGCACTTCTATTCTCACTATGCATTTGTAACATCTTTCATATCTGCAGTAGATATAAAACTAGGCACTGCTGTTCTCACTATGCATTTATAACATCTTTCAGATCTGCAGTAGATAGAAAACTAGGCACTGCTGTTCTCTATGCATTTATAACATATTTCATATCTGCAGTAGATATAAAACTAGGCACTGCTGTTCTCACTATGCATTTGTAACATCTTTCATATCTGCAGTAGATATTAAACTACGCACTGCTATTCTCACTATGCATTTGTAACATATTTCATATCTGCAGTAGATATAAAACTTGGCAGTACTATTCTCACTATGCATTTGTAACATATTTCATATCTGAAGTAGATATAAAACTACGCACTGCTATTCTCACTGCATTTGTAACATATTTCATATCTGAAGTAGATATAAAACTTGGCACTTCTATTCTCACTATGCATTTGTAACATCTTTCATATCTGCAGTAGATATAAAACTAGGCACTGCTGTTCTCACTATGCATTTATAACATCTTTCAGATCTGCAGTAGATAGAAAACTAGGCACTGCTGTTCTCTATGCATTTATAACATATTTCATATCTGCAGTAGATATAAAACTAGGCACTGCTGTTCTCACTATGCATTTGTAACATCTTTCATATCTGCAGTAGATATTAAACTACGCACTGCTATTCTCACTATGCATTTGTAACATATTTCATATCTGCAATAGATATAAAACTTGGCAGTACTATTCTCACTATGCATTTGTAACATATTTCATATCTGAAGTAGATATAAAACTACGCACTGCTATTCTCACTGCATTTGTAACATATTTCATATCTGAAGTAGATATAAAACTTGGCACTTCTATTCTCACTATGCATTTGTAACATCTTTCATATCTGCAGTAGATATAAAACTAGGCACTGCTGTTCTCACTATGCATTTATAACATCTTTCAGATCTGCAGTAGATAGAAAACTAGGCACTGCTGTTCTCTATGCATTTATAACATATTTCATATCTGCAGTAGATATAAAACTAGGCACTGCTGTTCTCACTATGCATTTGTAACATCTTTCATATCTGCAGTAGATATTAAACTACGCACTGCTATTCTCACTATGAATTTGTAACATATTTCATATCTGCAGTAGATATAAAACTTGGCAGTACTATTCTCACTATGCATTTGTAACATATTTCATATCTGAAGTAGATATAAAACTACGCACTGCTATTCTCACTGCATTTGTAACATATTTCATATCTGAAGTAGATATAAAACTTGGCACTTCTATTCTCACTATGCATTTGTAACATCTTTCATATCTGCAGTAGATATAAAACTAGGCACTGCTGTTCTCACTATGCATTTGTAACATCTTTCATATCTGCAGTAGATAGAAAACTAGGCACTTCTGTTCTCTATGCATTTATAGCATATTTCATATCTGTAGTAGATATAAAACTAGGCACTGCTGTTCTCACTATGCATTTGTAACATATTTCATATCTGAAGTAGATATAAAACTAGGCACTGCTGTTCTCACTATGCATTTGTAACATATTTCATATCTGCAGTAGATATAAAACTAGGCACTGCTGTTCTCACTATGCATTTGTAACATATTTCATATCTGAAGTAGATATAACACTACGCACTGCTGTTCTCACTATGCATTTGTAACATATTTCATATCTGCAGTAGATATAAAACTTGGCAGTACTATTCTCACTATGCATTTGTAACATACTTCATATCTGCAGTAGATATAAAATTACGTACCACTGTTTTCACTTTTTGTTTAAATTTTCTCCTAAATCATTAGGATGTACTTTACTAATTGTTATATTTGTTATAATAGTTCAAGTTTAGTACCACTCTTCATTCTATTGGTCTGGTATATCTGAAGCAGATATGAACAAAACTAGAATTGTTTACACATGCATCTGGGAAAAACATGAAAGTAGAAACCACTGTTCAAACTATTAGCCCTTTGTATTTTGATGAATCCCCTTGGACCTAAAATGTTGAACATTTCTTAGTACCTTGCAGTCAAACACAAACTTCACTAATTAGTTGTTTCTAAATCACTTACTTGCAGTGGCCACAAGTACCCTTGCAATGGGTGTAAACCTACCCGCTCACCTTGTAGTTGTCAAGTCAACTCAGCACTATGCCTGTGGGATGTATACAGAATACAGTGAGACACAGATCCTACAGATGATTGGAAGAGCTGGAAGACCACAGTTTGATACCACAGCCACTGCAGTTATCATGACTAAACATAAGACAAAGGTTGGCAATACTACTTCAATAATTTTAAATCTCTACCACTTTCATGTGGCCCTTTGAAGAGATTATAAGAACCATGTTTAAAACAAAGTAGGAAAGACAAAAAACTTCATGTAATAGTGCAGGATTCATTGTGAAGACCATTGATTTGATGTTATTAGATTTATTCCATTTTCAGTTCAATCCTCACTTAAAAACAAGCATGGCTGATAGAATACAAAAGTAATTTGATATAACTTGCATGTCACATTCCATACTAAAACGGAGATGAGCGATACAAAAAATAGCACTCCAAAAAATAAATATCAAAAACTAATTGAACCAAAGAGAAATATCTTTGTGGAATCCTCAGAGATTATATTTTCTTCACAATATTTTATCAATTATTTTGTCATTATTTACAGATGAAATATGACAATCTCCTGAATGGAACTGAAGAAATAGAGAGCAGGTAAATATATTTTTTTTTCTTCTAATAGTCTACTGTGATGCAATCTAAATTTAAGAAAAAAATCATCTTCTGATATTTTTAGTATTTTAAAATCATGATTGAATTATCTTTCTAAAAGATAAATGTTCTTTCCTAATTATCCCTGGCCCTTCATGTTTTTTTTATATAGCCTTTCTTGCCTCCTTAGTTTTCGTCATTTTCCTCTGCAGTGTCTAACTCTCCATCTTTTGTTAAAATGGATCTCCTTCCACCCTACAAAATATTCCACCCTCTACATTCTCTCTTTCACTGACTTTCTTCATCTCTGTTTTTCTGTCTTTTCTTTACCTCTCTTTTTTATCCCACTTTCTTTCTCTTTCTTTCCTTGTTTCTTTCTTCTTCTCTCTCTCTCACTTTTTTTCTCCCTCTCTAAATCTGTCTTTCTCCAGTCTTCACAACCATTTGATAGAGCACTTGAATGCTGAGATAGTCCTACATACCATTAACAACATGGACATTGCCTTGGAGTGGCTCAAGTCTACCTTCCTCTACATACGCATCCAGAAGAACCCCACACACTATGGTCTTCCAAAAGGACTCACACAGATAGAGTTAGAAAAGAAACTGAAAGGTATAATCACAATTTTTGATAGTGATGAAAAGATAGTCAGGGAGAAAACTCCCATACATTTCACTGAAAACCATTCAATGACATAATGCATACTCACTCTGTTTCTTTAATGTAATTTTGGGGGTTAGCAATCCCATATTTTGATTTTCAAAATACTATCATAATTGAAATTATTGGGGTTTTTTTTGTTTTGTATAAAGTTTATATATAAATATGTATAATCTATGTGGTCATGTATGTCCAGAGTGGACTAGGAAGTCATTGGGATTTCAGTAATGTGTTTTAAGGTTTTCCTTATCCATATAACCTGAACTTTAAGTTGTAATCCTATATTTATTTTTTTTTTCAAGTCTTTTTTGAGTGGTATGAATTAATTGTGCAGCAGAGGGATTTCCACATTTTATTCTATTTTTTAAATCCTACAATTGATCACTTTGCTATAGGTCTAGAGCCACAGGGAGTATTTGATAAAGTATCTATAGGCTAATACTTTTCCTCTAAGAACACATGTTGCTTTGTGTACTTTAGATGTAGCATGATTTGAGAAATGTATTTTTTTTTACATTTATTCACAAGAAATGTGCACTAAAGACCTGGCGTCATTGGCTAGCATCAATCTTATACAGATGGATCAAGGGAGTAAAGTACTCAAGCCTCTTGGTAAATATAAGTTTTGCATTCCTTCATATTAGCTGCATAGGATGTAGAGAACTTTTGACTTGAATATTCTTATATTTGCATCCTGCAAGGTATACTACTTCTTGTTATGAGGCAGCTATTTAACAAAAAACACCAAATAAACTTTTCAAGTCTGATATTTTACCATAGTTGCAATCTTTGTAGACTATAGTACAATGATCATTGAATGTACCACATCCATTTTCAATTCATGATTACTTTTCAATAATTAGTCATGGTTTCAGAAGAACATTCAAATATGTGGCAACAAGCAAAATTCATTTGGCTGGTACAACACTCTCATATTCAGCAACTTCAAATAGAAGAACTAGCACAGAAAATCAGATTCAATAGAAAAATTCTTAAGTCTAATGTACAATAAATAAGAATTAGATGGATACACAAATCAAGCATCTACACACTACTTGACAACATACACTCATTGTTATGTTTTATCTTACAGAGACAGGCAGATTGATGGCAAGGTACTGTGTAGCTTTTGAGACTATGAAGCAGTTCACCAAACTGACTGGCAATGAGACTGTGGCAGACTTGGTGAGTCTCTAGATCCATTACACACAAACAACCATCAAAATTACTGACTGGAGAAGATTCTCCCATCAAATAGCTAATTATAAGAAGTAAAGATAATGAGAGAGACAGACAGACAGATTAGTCTAAATTTGACTATTTGTACCTAGATTGTAGTCATTGTAATTCTCAGTATTTGGAAAATGTTTCCTGTTCTAATTCTTTCAGTGCCTTTAATATGTATATTTGTTTCTTTTCGAATGAAGAAAAATCCTGACATTTTGATAGGGAGCAAAATAAATATTATGAAACATAATTGACACAAAACCAAATCTCTTTCATTTCTGAACTTAATAGATGGTACTTCTATCAAAATGCAAGGAATTCAGTGATGTTCAGCTAAGAGTGAATGAGAGGAAGGTTTTGAACAAAATGAACAAAGACAAGAACCATGTTACTATCCGCTACCCAATGAATGGAAAGATCAAGACAAATGATATGAAAGTCAATTGGTAAGAAGGAAATTATATTGTATGTACAATTATTGAACTTGATTTACATGGGTTGTTTAACAAAGATTTAAGTTTGACTTAAAGACATGCTGAGCATGGTCTGACAAACATGGTGTTGCGTTATATACCACTGGCAAATGGTAATTGAACTGCAAGTTTTAGTGAGACTGAATCGTTTGTGAAATGCCACCTGATTAATTTCAACCTCAAATTTCTGCTAAAGAGAAGGAAGACAATACTAATGTTTTTTTTCAAGAAATATATTCAACCAGTTATCATATAACTTGGGTTTTTTTATTTTCATTCCAGGACTCAACAAGAAAAAATTTATAATAGTCAGCTTCATTTATAAAACTTCAATATCTTTTCATTAAAGATACGCAGTTATCAGTAGAGGTATTTATAAAGAAAAAATAGCTTTCTGTTGAAGTGTTGCAATGTTTGAGCAAACATTATGTCAGAGGGAGGAAATGAAAAGGACTAGGTAGGTACTTAATTGTTGTTATTATCATACTTTTCAAGCTTTTAGAAAGTTTGTCAAGCAACATTGATTTTTTTTAATGTGTTGAACAATTTCTTGTTTTTCTTAGTTGCTCAACTTTATCTTGTCTTTATACTATGATTTTCTCATTTTTTTTCTAGTTTGATCCAAGCCACCTTAGGATCTATTCCTATCCAAGAGTTTGCTCTCAATCAGGATTGCTATAAGATATTCAGAGCAGGCCAGAGACTTACTAGATGTGAGCAATTAATTCCTATTTTAGCTGATAAAAGGCAATAGTATTTTCGTCAAGCTATAGTTCTTATCTCATGACCTCAAGGTTTGATATTTCTTGGAAAGAGCTTATTTTGGCAACATTATTATACTCTTTTGTTCCAACTTCAGAATCTAGGTCATTTCATCTTTTCTGTTGATAGAGCATACATCCTGCTTAGTCTGTTAATATTTTTATATAGTATTTTGGAGTCTGATGATACTTCTGATTTTTGTCTCACCTGCATAGCAGAGTGAGACCATAGGCGCCGCTTTTGCGATGGCGGCGGCGGCGTCAACATCAAATCCTAACCTAAGGTTAAGTTTTTGAAATGACATCACAACTTAGAAAGTATATAAACCTTGTTCATGAAACTTGGCCATAAAGTTAATCAAGTATTACTTAACATCCTAGCAGAGTTTCATGTTACATGACCAAGGTCAAAGGTCATTTAGGGTCAATGAACTTAGAGCATGTTGGGGGAATCAACATCAAAATCTTAACCTGAGGTTAAGTTTTTGAAATGTCATCATAACTTAGAAAATATATGAACCTAGTTCATTAAACTTGGACATAAAGTTAATCAAGTATCACCAAACATCCTGCATGAGTTTCACGTCACATGATTAAGGTCAAAGGTCATTTAGGGTCAATTAACTTTGGCCAATTTGGGGGTATCTGTTGAATTACAATCAAAACATTTAGTTTTTGGATCTGATTCATGAAACTTGGACATAATAGTAATCAAGTATCACTGAACATCCTGTGCAAGTTTCAGGTCACATGATCAAGGTCAAAGGTCATTTAGGGTCAATGAACTTTGGCCGCATTGGGGGTATTTGTTGAATTACCATCCTATCTCTGTAAGTGTATTGGTCTAATTCATAAAACGTGGAAATAAGAGTAACCAAGTATCACTGAACATCTTGTGTGAGTTATAGTAGTTTTCAAAGTCAGCACTGCTGCTATGTTGAATCGCGTGATACAGGTGATACGGTCAGAGGCATTCCACTTGTTACAATATAAAGTCAATTGTTTGAAAGATGAAGTTGAAGTAAACTGACACATAGTTTGATAAATGCATGTTTAAGCCATTACACACTTGAACCAGGTCATTCTTGTTCAAAACCTATTGGAATTTTAGATTTTGGAAATTAATGCATTTTTTTTTAAAGAAGAGCAGTAAGTCATCATTGTTCTTATATTGTCAGGTCTCACCGAGTATCTCATGACCAGAACAGAGTTCAAAGCCTTGCTCAATGCTGTAATCACATCCAAGTGTATTCAAGCCAAGCTGTGGGAGAACTCCAAGTATGTAGCCAGACAGCTTGAGAAGATAGGTCCAACCATGTCCAATGCATTGGTTCATGCTGGTCTGGACACCTTCGAAAAGCTAGAGAACAAGAACCCCAGGGAACTGGAATTGGTGAGTTTGTTAAGACTTCAGTGAATCCATAGCTGCCAACTGTCCCCATACAATAAAGTCCAACTTTTTGTCAAAAGACAAGCCTTTACAGCCACTGTTTCCTATTTTTGTGTAAAAAAAATCTGTATGTAAATATACATCCCTATTTCCAGACCCTGTCTTCCCATTTGCCCTACTCTAGGGCTTCCTGGTTGGCTGGTGTTCTAATTACATAGAATATGACAAATTTTTGCAGTACAAAATTGAAAGATGCTATTTTATCATATATCTGCAAATTGAAGTAGAACTGCATCATGAAAAATAATTCATGATAGTACCAAATGATTTAAGTGTATCGGATGTGATATAATTTGCATGTATGATTTGATTGATTTGGCATTTTCTAGATTGTAAATCGCCATCCTCCATTTGGGAATCAGATAGTAGAAGCAGTCTCTCATCTTCCAAAGTATGATGTCTCCATTGAACAGGTGTATATTACCTTCCATATATTATCTTGCTTTTATAACATATTTGTAAAATAATCAAGTAACATACGCCTTAAGACCATTTCCCTACTTCATAAACAATGGTGTTCTTAATGCAATTTCATAACAATTCAACAATAGGTATTATGTAGCATATACATGTATTACAGTCACTTTCTTTTTTAACCAGATTCACAGATGATTACCTCCAGTTTGTCATTGATGATAATAATGAACAAATGTGTCATTAACTGCATTATAAAAGTTGAACTAAGCAAGTAGTGGAGAATGGTGTTGTTTGGATGATTAAGTACTGACAAAATGCAAATGATTTCTTGCCTCTCTTCTCCTTTCTCCTCAGTCCATATTGTTGAAAGTTGAGCAAATTTACATGTTGTAATCTGCTGATGATATAAAAGTACTACAGAATCATAAAAACATGCTTAAATGAAAAAAATAGAATGAAAATGTTATGTAGACCACCTTGTAAATCAAATTAAGGCTGGATAGAAACTGAAATGATGCTTGAAAGCATTCACTTTTAGTTATCAGCCTTGAAAAATAGTAGATGATATCTATTGACAATTTTATTGCTTTTACCATATCAAAGAAATGCCTACTTTAGCGAGTTTGTTGATATAGCTATTAGTGGTTGTATAGGAAGAGATAAGTTATATTCTGCCATATTGTATTTGACCCAACTCAGATTTCAAAGTACAGTCCTGTGAAAGCAGAACTCAACATCACAGTATGTCTTCAGAACCATGAGAAGGTCGCTGGGAAACAGACCACTAAACTAAACCATAATGTCATCTTACTCATAGGAGATGCCAATAACAAAGTGGTCTACAAGCAAAGAATAGCGTAAGTGTGAATGTCTTTGCACAAGAAAAAAAAAAATTATGTGAGCTCAAAAAATGTGCTACACAGGGTTAATTTTCACCATTCTACTCTTTAAAAAAATCTTAAGATGTCAAAAAAAATATGCATGGTGTGATTCCTTGATCTATGATACATTTCTATTACCTTTCACTTTTGAGCACAATGTATTACTACAAATTTTGTAATAATCAAAATAATGCACAACCACTTTTGTTTTGAATGTCATAATTTCAGAGATAGCCAGTTGTTGCAGTCTGGTATTTGGATGCGTAAGATAGAAGTCAAGAGAGCTATGAAAGGAGAAGATCTCAGTATTAACCTCATAAGTCAAGACTTTGGTAAGGGTAGTATATTTATAATTTTGACCCTTTGCCAGCCAAAGGGCTAAATTACATTTAATCCACAAAATTGAAATTTGAGGAACAGAATATTCATCAGGCAGTTAGGAAGTACAATTTGAAGTGCACAGAGGTGATCTGGTGATGGGTTATTTGAGTGAAATCATTGACGACTTGGGACATGTAATTTACGAAATGGCATCAAAGAAATAGATCCATATGTGTTAGTAATAGATTTGTGAAAGAGAGGAAGGTAGAGAGAAAGAGCATGAATAAGAAGGGATGAATTGAAACAAACAGAAATGAAATCATAAAGGCAAGGATATGACCATTATAAAAAAAAGAAAAGACTGTCATTTACAAGGGATCAACAATCCATAAAAGGGCAACATTTTATTAGTTAGAATAAAGGTATGATTCAAAGAAGAAATTATCCTCTATTGAACATTTGTAGTTGGTCTTGACGTCCAGAGTGTCTACACTCCATTCTACTCTGGACCAAAGCACCTTAGAGCAGCAGCAGACAGTGATACTCCACCCCCTCAACTGACTCAGAAGAAACCCCCTGTGAGAAGACTGGTACCTGGTCTACCTGGACGCCCTATTATGAATAGAAACCAGTTACTTGGTATACCTGATACGGTGGATTCTCAAAAAAGGTTCACCACCACAGATTCTTCTTCACCACCATCTGATGATGGTATACAAGGTGAGGGGGTATGCACAAAAATACTAATCCAAGTATCTTCTCCTGAAGTGTTTCATGAAAGACTCATCACATGTTTTATCTAACAGTACCATAGTAAGTGCTTGTGCTTCTCTCTTAACCAATCAAAATCAAGGATAGTTGTCAGACTGGACTTGTTAGACAACCATTGTTGATGAAACTCATCCAAGATTAGGAGAATATAACATTTTTCTGTTCATAAAGTATTACAAAATAATTTTATGTTTGGTGAATAGAATACCTGTTTGGTAATTTCTTCTGGTATTCACCACTAGACTGTAATAGCAGCAACGCTTGATTATTATTGGAAAAAATTAACATGATGACATTACAACATCACAATCCAATAAAATGATGCTTGGCTTGTCTTTGGGGTCCACAGTAAGAGTACCTGAATCTTTCTCTGATATATTTCAGTCGAGGCACTAGCAAACATTTGTTAACATGTGCCTTATATGGTAATATAATGGGATAATTTAAAGATTTCTCACCTTTTCTAAATAAACTTAAAATCACAGATTTTGAAGCGTATGGAAGCCGCAAGCCCTGTAGCCATCGGTGCTTAGACAAGGACACCTGCGCCCATGACTGCTGTAAGTTTGGCATCCCTGTCAGACCTCCTCCTAGACCTAGAGCCCCATCCACCAAGAGGTTACAGACTCCTGATCAAGGGTTACCTACAACCGGTTCAAACACCAGTATGAACTCCTACGATCCCAAGAGCATTGCCACCACACCATCTAGATCTAGAGGACTTCATGGTATTGATGGTATCCTGGGTCTGATGAGACAGAGAGCACGTGACATCACTGTCACCCCTAACATCAAACGCTTGAAGGTAAGAAAATTTACATGCTGCAAAATAAATTTGGATTACAAATTTAGATGGGTCAAATGCATAAAAAATTGCTTTTGCTAGTCTTTTATTGGCTTTGCATGATTCTATATGCATAAAAGTGAGCAATTGCTTGCTATCAAATGCATTTGCTAGTAAGTTCCAGCAATTGCTAATTAGCTGCTAGCTCTTGCTTGATGATTAAGCCATTGCCAAAAGCATATGCATAAAGCAAACTTTTTGCTTGTGCATCAATTACTCTCATTCAACCTAGAGCAAGTATAGCTTCAGGCAGAAAGTTCAGGGACACAAAAAATTGCAATTAATTTTTATGTGGCAATGGCAAATCAAGTTCATTGTTTTATAATGCTTTTGTTAAAAACACTGACCTGAAGCAAAACAGCAATGTTCCATCATTAAAAAAATTTGTAACAGGACACAACTACGTGCAATTTCATTGTGAAATTTGATAATCTATTCTTTATCATCGTCAAGGTTGGGAAAATAGGAATATTTTCACTTTCACTGTGCAAGTAACATAAATAGAAGTTAAATCAGGGTTAGGCATATTTCATTAACTTTACCAATGTCAGGGAAACTTTATGGTAACATATAGGCCTACATGTATATGGTAACAATTAATATATTACTTGTGTCTTTACCTTGTATTTTGTATTGCTTCCATCCACAGTTCAGTGACTCGACCCCTACCCCCTTACCAAAGCTAGATCAGTTTGCCTACACACCCAAAAGAAACTTGCTTCCTGCCATGAACAGAGCAGCTGCTACGCCTACCAGCAAGCCCCCTCCTACCACTGTCACACCCAATCCAAAGGAGCCTCAGAGGGCCATTGGATGGGAACACTTGGACTTCTACAGGAATCAGAGGCAAATGGAACTCACTGATTTGCAGTCTGAAGAGTCTTGTGAAGTGGAGGAGGATTATGGTGGTAATGATAATGATGGTATGTATACATAGATATTTATGAATTAAAAATGTTAAAACAAAAAGGGAAAATTTGATTTAAAATGATCTTCAACCAGATCTGTGCCAGCATTTTTTTTTTTACATGGTCAGCGTTTTAATACAACCTATACTTATCTGTGAAAAAAAAGAATGTTTGGCTTTGAGAAAGATTAGAATTTTGATTTACCTTCTGAACAAAGGTTTATCTGTGCAGTTAATTACAATGTAAAGCCCTCAGAAACATAAAGTATATATATCATGTATAATTATCATTATTATTATTGTATTCCTTCATTCCATCAATGAGTAGATTTTGTTTCAAGGATTTTTTTTCTTTTCTCCTAACAGAACTCCCTGAAATATCTCTTGGCTTTGATAAAAGACCGGATGACCTTCCTTGTTTTGATATTGGAGGGAATGATATCTATGATGTAGATGACATGGATGACATCATCTATATGGGTGACCTTGAGGATGACTTTCACCAAGATCTCAGTGACAACATGAAGGAGAATTTGTGCCCTCCAGCCAAATCATCTGAATGTCCAAACTACCCACCAAAACAAACACCAGGATATTTGTGGACAGATATGCCACCAAGACAGCCATGTCCCATACAGGAGCAGTCAGTTCCAAATGTGAGTGTGCCACCTGGGCGGATACTCTGCAGAGGCAAACCGGCTGTTGCTGCATCCAGTGCAACCCTGTCAATGCCAGTCATGGAGTATAGTCATACCTCCAATGCTGCCGATCAGTATGTCCCTCTGGTTAGAAGAGGTCATTCTTCACACCAATCTATGAGACCTGCCTACAATAACACTCTCAGAGGATCATATGGACCTGTAGGAGGGCTTGGAGTCCAGTCCTTACCAAGGCCTCAGCTGAGTACTGCTTGGACCAAACCTCTTCCTAATCCTGCTTCTTCAGGGAAACCTGGAACAAGGTAGCTTTTACTCTTATACGTATAAATTCTGATTGCATTTAAATCAATGTCAATACTGATTTTTTTTTAATTATATTTGTCACTAATTTGAATGTTAGAATTTCTCAATTAACTAACTAAATGGATACCATTTTAAAAAGTTAAAAAGTTAAAAATTTGATATTGCGGGTCATATATTTGTTCTCATTCATTCAATAAGGCAACCTGAGAGATCCCCTCTGAAACTCCTTTATGGTAAAGCTGTCAGGAATCTAGGCTTCAATCCAGTCACTCCTACCACAAAGCCACGTACTACATGTCCAGCAAGCAATACAAGCCCTGATGAGATGTCCTTGGTGACATGTTTAGATGCTGTAGAACAAGACTACTTACAAAAGGTATGTTGCATTCACATTTTTCAACTAATATTGTAAATAAATTATAAAATTTGCCTGGTTAAGGCAAGAGGGATATGACTCGATGCCTGCCAAACTTAAGGTGCCAACTGCAGGAGAGTATCAGTTTGCGAACACAGCGAGCATGATCACAACGTAGTACTTCATTACAAAGATTTTCCATATTAACTGTACTGTGAAAATTTAACAAAAAGCATGTGGGAAGTAAACCATTTTAAAATCATATGTATTTTCATCTTAACATAATGTCTCCATGCAGGGCCTTTTGAAATAAAAGATAGTATCAATCCTTGGCGTTAATATGTAATGTCATACTGTTCAATTTAGGAGGGGTGGAAGAAACACTACAATTAAAAGTATAAATCTGTAAAGACCATGTGCAAAAAAAAATCATAATCGAATATTAATGTTTATAATTTTAAGAGCCAAGGATTTGTTTGTAGAGAGGGAGATATATAACAAAAATACTATGCACCCAGACACAAAGATCTTATAAATCAGAAATATGTTTAGTCCACATATGCCAGTGACATTAATTGTAATAGTGGATTCATCTTACATTTACTTGCACAGAAACAAGGATCATTCTCAAAGTATTCCCAAAGACCCAGCGGCTTCTTTGTCAACACATCACCAGAGTGAGTTAAATTCCCACTTAAATTACAATTTTTTATTCATTTGTTGTGCCCTTAAAAATCCCTTATTCTGGTAGGCAACATGTTAATTCTAAATGTAGCTTTTACCAAAAAGCTGTCATTAGAGAATAGACTCTGGTATAGTGAAGAGTATTTCTCATCCAAAATATTCATATGTTTGATCTAATATGTATCTATTGATAAGACAGGCACTGTTTATTTTTTTAAAGCATTTTAATTAAAACTAGCATATCAATGATGTGGAGCTCATCCGGCATTTTGCAAAGAAATCTAACACAATTTTCAATTTCAGACCAGTTGACACTGTAGTGAATTATATTGGTAACATAAGTTGAGGGAACAGAATTGAAATTGATGAAGAAATGATAGAGAAGCATTTTTTGTGATTAATGAATAGATTTCATATAAATAAGCATAAATAATTTTGTGCTACTGAGAATTACAAATGAATGTTAATATCCCTATTAAGAACCGAATAAATGAATATGTGAATGTAAATTCTTTAATTAATTGAATGAACGAATAATATTTTACTTATTAATTTTGAGATATAAATGCAGTCATTAATTTGATTGGTCATTCCTTTCATCTACCTCTCCCAAATGATTGTTGTTTGTGTGGGTTTTTCTTTCTTCTTCTAGGGCTGATGATATTCCAGAATTTGACAGCATCTTTAAAGATCTCTTCTGAACCCAGTGAACTTCATGAAAATGAACAGAATCTATATGGAAAATTATATTTTGGCTTTCAAATGTATGTATTGACTTGTATTAAATTTTCTCTGCATATTAAATATTTTCCATCTAAAATCTAAATGGTAGTTGCAGAACCAAAATTATTCATTTGAATTGTAAAATTATACATTAATGTATATGATATTGAAAATATAAATTGATGTAGATTACTGAAAAACACCTAAATTGTACATCATTAAATCATTTAAAATGTTAATAATAATTCATTAATCAGACATGCCTAATATGCAAGAGCCTCCTTTAAAATATTTGTGAAAGCTCATAAATTTGCCAGTATCCACTAGAAAATATGATAATGTAGATATACATTTTGTAACATAAAGAGTAATGGAGAGAAAGAGTGAAATACTGTAATTATATTCTTTAGATTGGAAAATAAATTAAGTCAGAAAACAGTCTATGCCACATGTATACTATTTTCGATGTAAAAACAATGATACGACTCATAGCTGATGTATAGTATTGGTAATAAAACTTGATTTTCAAGATTGTTCAAATGTCTGTGTCAAACAGCCATTAGCAAAAGTAAAGATTTTTATAAAACTAATTGAATGTTTACATGATATAGATTTTGGGATAAATTGGATACTAATCTGTATTGCCAATCTGAATTTAATAATTCTCAAATCACACACACTTGCATTTTTTATTCAGAGGAGGCAATATACATATAGGTTGTTTTCTCATTTAATACCAGTCAGTGTAATAAGTATTATCATTTGGATTTTTGCTTTATAGATACATGTATATATGACTAAATTGTCATGTATATATCATCTCACTAGCAGACTTTGTTCATTATATGCTAATATCATCACTAACATTTCAGTTAATTCTGTCAAGTGATTACAAATATTATTTACTTTTTACTTTATGTCAACATTTATGAAACTTCAAATGTTATCAATTTGAAAAATGATGATGAATCCAAATTTTTGTTCCTAGGTATGGCATCAAATATGGTAGATTGTTGCCCCCATCTCAAGTATATTTGTCATTTAGAATAAAACTTAGAGGAATGAAATGCTCCAGATTTGGATTCAGGGTAGTGTGCAAACTTGGGGGTGGGGTCAGATAAAATTCTTTGTGTAAGTAACTAATTTTACTGTATTCAGTGTGCATTTGCTTGGTATAGGACAAGGTATGTCTTACAAAGTAAAATTTCTTTTGCGATTTTAAAGCAGTTGTAGTGGAAAAAATATTGTAAAATAATATTCATATTTCACAATTAATATATGGCCTATTATTTATTGAAGATTTATTTATTTCATCTAATTTATGAAAAATAAAGGCTGAATAAACTGTTGATATGTTTCTTAGTGCCTGATCATTCCAAAGGTGTTGCAACTACAATATATATAAAATCAAAGACAAATAAAATATCTTAGAAGAATGGCAAGTTTCAGGAATTTGATACAGAAACATTATTATATGAATTACTTATAAGTGAATATGAGAGGAAGTGCACTCTTAACATAAAATGATGTATGGTAGGGGGTCCTAAAGCTATGCGGGCCCTAAAGCTACGCACCACTCATCGCACATACAGTTGGCAAATGCGCTCTCTGTGAGTGGAACTGCGACTACAGAGTGACCAATGATTCCTTTTTAATTTTTTCTACAGAGGCTGCAGAAAATCTCTAATTGCAGAGAAAACCCACAACTGTTTGGAATTTTGGAGATCTATTCGTTTAATTTTATATCAGCCTATAATAATATGAATATATTTTAGAAATTGAGGCACAGGAAATGCTATTTTTTTTGGCATAATAAATCGAGTGCGTAGCTTTAGGACCCTTTCTACATCGGGCAGCGAAATCAATAGGTGTTCGGAAAACACGGAGGGATTTTTGTACTTTTTTGGTTAATGATCTTTAGAATTTTTACCACAAATTAGTGAAAGATGATTTGTTCAAATATTAAAATGGCATATTTTTTATCATTTGTAAACAAAGTGCGTAGATTTTAAGTCCCCCATCATACACAAAAAGAAACAACTGACATTCTCATCAATTTATAATTGACTTTCAAGGTACCAATAAAACACAGATACTGATAACTATATGGGATATTAATATATCGTTGGCATGCCTCCAATTGCTGTGGTATGAAAATTTGGTTGTTTTTTTTATTCCCTCATACATCCTAAATGTAATAAAGGAATGGTATTCTTTTGTTTTTTACCCAAGTATTGCATGACAAAGATAACATTGATTCAATCATAAGATCATAGTCTTCATGGTCTTAATACTTGCCTAGCAAATGAAAGGTCTGATACAGCTATTCTATTTCTTAATGCCCTCTTCTTGGATATGAAAGAGTACAGTTGAGAAGAAACCGACAATTCTTTACCTAAAATATATTTAAAATTGTCAATTTGTGTAAGGTAGATTAATTAGGAACTCTATGTTTACTTTACAATCTACCCAAGCCCATACAAAGCAAAGACAAATAATTTCAGGAAAGTCATTTTTACATGTTTGAAATCAGATGTACATAGGTAATTGTTCCTTTCTCCCGCTCACATTTTTTCCAGCACTAGTTTTTTATTCTATGTACTGTAGATCTACAAATATTGGGGTTATTTTTTTCCAACAATGATCAATGCCCGGCATCCTGACTGATGCACATCCATTAACTATTTCTAGTTTTGAAAATAAAGCAAAAGTGAAAGTTATTTGTCACCTAAAGTGCAATTATCTTTCTTTAAATTTTAACAACAGAAAGCAAGACAAGAAATACAATAGAGAATATAACTTAAATTACTCTGTGGTAGAGATTATATAAAATTACTCTCCTTTACAGTCCATCTCTCAATTTTAATATTAACCCAGCTAAACATAGTGAGCACATATTGTGGTTCAGCCAAGCAGTAATTTATGCAGGTCCTTAATAAGAATATAAATATATGAAGATTTAATTTATTCAAAATATACCACAAGACGGAGGGATGACATTTGGATACCTTAACCTCCCCTTCAAATCTGGTGGGCGAGACAGATATTCAATGAATATTAATTTATAGAGAAACAAAACTTTGATCAATCAATCAATCTTTGATATACAGTTTTCTGTGTGTAATGAACTACTTACAAGTTAACTACCTCATTAATATTCACATTATGGCAAACTTCAAATTTAAAGCATCATTGCAACTGCATTAAGGTTGGTGGTACAGGGATGCAGGGGACAAAATTGCCTTCTTATGTTTTTGCAAGTGATGAGGAAACAAAATAAAAAATGGGGAAAAGAGTGGAAAAAGATGGCCTGGTAGTAAATCTACATAACACCTGCCTCTGATATTTGGAAGGTATATCAAACTTAATTTTTTGTCATCTTGCCCCCCCCCCCTTCCAAAGGGCCTAACAACATCCCTGGTTGAAGTGTGAAATATCAGGAAGTAGAGCCAACTACAAACTGTCAGTAACTAAAGTTTTCATTGATCAGGATACCAAAAAATTTTAGAAGTGCTTTGCTAATACACCAAACATTTGCAGTGCTGTATCGTCACCATAACCAAATCACCTAGATTACTTTGTTTAACAGAAAGATGGCACAAAGTTTGGTATTCCTAGCACTCATGATGGCTACTGTGTATGATTTTCAAACAGTTTCCTCCAGTCAGCATCAAAGAGGCATGCAACTTCTTGAAGCTAACTTAGAGACTTTGGTGAATCTAGAAAAGCTATGTACCATTGACTTGGTGATAAAGAAGGTATACTGTATACACAGAAACCTGACAGAAGTTCCAGATGATCTTCCAATGGATGTTGAGTTTCTTGACTTACAGTCCAATCATATCCATACTCTGGTAAATACTTCTTTTAAAAGGTATACCAAACTTATCATCCTGAACCTATCTGGGAACAATATCTGCCACATTGAACCTGCTACTTTTGCCACACTGACACATTTGCAGGATCTTGATCTGAGTTATAATCAGGGTATTCAGTTGAGAAACCCAGGTGGACTCCCATGGTCTTGGAACCTAACCAGGATAACGCTAGCAAACTGCAACATTAAACATCTCCCGGTTGACTTTATGGAGTGGTTCCCCAAGCTTAGAGATGTCAGCTTCCTTAATAATGATATTTCAAAAGTCAATCTAACATGTTCTCCATTCAGAGCAGAGCGAATCACCATAATGTCTTTCTGTGGTAACCAAATCCATGAACTGATTCCTGACACCTTTAGATTGGACTGTGATATTGATTATCTGGATTTGCTGAGAAACAGAATCACTCGCATCTCTCCAGGTGTTATCAGTTTGCTTCGTGTGAAGAGTTTATCGTTTGGTTGGTACAGTCTCACCAGTCGTTCATGGATCAATCTGTTCACAGGAATTGCTCAATCTGGGATTAGACAACTATCGATGCTCAACACACCCTTAGACATTACTCTAGATTTGTTTAATCCCTTGCATAACTATCCTCTTTTCAAGTTGCACCTATCCCACATCTACCTACAACGTATCAATCACTCTGCTTTTTCAAATCTAACTCAAGTAGAACAACTTACGGTTGAATATAATGACATCAGTGTTATTGAACCAGAATATTTCTATGGAATGGAGAAACTTAAATTCCTCCAACTAAGTAATAATTTTATGAAAAAAATCAACCCATTTAATACAACTTGGAGGAATGATAATATACAGGATTTGTTGCTGGATCACAATGACTTGATGGAAATACATGAGAATACATTTAATGGCCTTCATACTCTATCTGTACTAGACCTGGCATCTAATAAGAATCTAAGATATCTCAAGTTAACAAGTGCTACAGGACTACACAATCTTCAAGTCTTGAATGTGACAAAGACTAACCTTAAAACACTATTATTAAATGCTCCCTTACTCAGAACTATAGTTATTTGCAGATCTGTTGCTATGATAGCTAAAATTTTACAACCAGGGGAAACTTTTGCTCATTCTCGCTCACTGGAAGAGATATTCCTTAATAAATCAAATGTTTATTTAAATCGGATTTTGGACAAGGAGCACAATATATCCCTGTTTGATGGTTTGAACAAACTCAAAATAATCTCTTTACGGCAGAATCTAATAGTGTCCATTTTGCCAGGAATGTTTTGGAAGCTTCGTGCCCTTGAAATACTTGATCTAGGTACGTGTGGAATAACAGAAATAGATTCTGATGCCTTCCGTGGACTCACTTCCCTCCACACATTAATTCTAGAAAATAATGAAATTCAGCAACTACCACATGATCTGCTATTTACTCTGAAAGGACTGCAATTATACAATCTAAAAGGGAATAAGATATATTATCTTGATAATGCCATATTTGCAAATACAACTAATTTGACAGAGGTTGTAATTAGTGAAAACCAATTTGCAGCATTGAATCAAAGCACATTTTTGCCCTTATACCAAACACTTACATCCCTTGATATTTCACAGAATCAGCTGGACTGCAATTGCAAGATAGCATGGCTTCTTGACTGGTTACAGAGTTCCTCACATCTTAAACTTGTTGCTGAAAGCAAAACAATTTGTTCAATGGCATCACTTGAAAAGTTAGGAGGTAAACCACTTTTGACATTTGATCCAAAACACTTCTGTGGTCCAGATATAGGCCTCCTTTGTTCTCTTCCACTTGCAATTGTTGGAGTATTTGCCATGATGTTTGCCATTCACCGCTATCGCTGGCTTTTGAGTTACAAACTCTTCTTGCTGAAGCTGGCTGTTGTTGGTTACCAGGAAGTTGTGGATGCACGTAATCATGGTGATTTTGAGTACGACCTCAACATCATGTTCCTGGAGGATGATGAACACTGGGTCCAAGAGCACCTAAGACCAGTTCTTGAAGAAAGGCTTCCAAACTTCAATAGAATCGTCTTTGGTGATGAAGATCTTGTGATTGGTATGCACTACTTCGATGCTGTCTTCCATGCTGTTGAGAAAAGCTTCAAGACTGTCTTGCTTTTCAGCCGTGCCGCTTTCCAGGACAACTGGTTCATGATCAAGTTCCGAGTGGCCTTCGAGCAGGTGAATGATGCTCGGATGGAGAATGTTGTGGTGATCTTCATTGAGGACATCCCTGATGCAGAGCTACCATACCTGGTCAGGTTGTACTTGAGTGAGAGAAGAACGTATCTCTGGTGGGTGGAAGATGACAGACATCAGGAATACTTCTGGAATGAATTAATTCTAACTCTCCAAAGCGATAATATGAGATGGAATAACATGATCCCACTTGAATAACAGGAGCCATACAAAAGTTCCTGATGAATCGAGGAAAAAATACATTTCCCTGAAGTTAGCTATTCATACTTTACTATTCACAACATTCAACGGTTTCCTTTGGTCTACAAAATAAATGACAGAATAAAACTTTGGATAATAAATGAGAAAGTACAATCCTTGAGCAATGTATTACAAGCTACTAGAGGTCTGATAAACAGAGGAATTAAGAAACTGTTTTTTCACAATGTGAGGTAACTACCATTGGTATCATTTTAAAAGAGAGCTGCCCTCTCTTTAATCATATTTTTCAAATTTTGAGGTAAGTTATATTAAGTGCCAATATATGTGCTATTTTTCCAATGACCGAGGGAAGTATCACAGTTCTTCTAATAAACTCTTTTACATTGAGACAATTAATACGCTTCCCACTTGTTTCCAAGTACTAAATACATGTCTAATTGTCTGAAAATCAAGCTCATCATTTGGCATGAGTTGGTTTGAATTGCATGTATTGTACAGGCCTAAGAATACTAAACTGTGCAAATAATGAGAGCTGATCAAAATTTTCCAGTATTGACACATAAATGTACAAGTTTTATTTCCACACAAATAGATAAATATGATTTTACAGCATTATAAAACAATATCTTGTAACATAAAAATATATAAATCTTAATTTTGACTCTTTAATGCATGGTTTGCATTATGCTTACAGTCGATACCATAGGACTGGTTGCATTATTTAATCTTATAGGATGCATGCCGATGCTAATCTTCACTTGATTGAATAGGGAAGTAATCACCATTATGTATGATGAAGATCAAAAGTTTGTTTTTGTTTGAAGAACGACCTGTTTAGGATTTCAAGAACAATTATAAGAATGAAGATAATTGCAAAAAGCTTCAAATTATATATCATTGCTTATGGTACACGTATATCACTATAAGGCATCATAATTTCGATTTTTAAAACCACTCATTCCTAAAGGGTGCACCCCATTAATAGATAATGCCATATCTTGAATATGGGGGGGAATCATGATCAATAAGATTTTCATATTTTCTTTTAGTGAATCACATATTCAAGAAAATACAAATAATTAAAGACAAATAATGGCATTTTGATACTCAGGAAAAAACATATCTTTGCAAACAATGGGCATGCATAAACTGGGAAAGTTATGAGAAGAGTAAATGGGACATCCAACATGTCAAAATCATTTCTACAGATCCATGTAGTTCCTACATACATTGTTTGGTTTATATTTGTTAATTCATGCAGATTACTCTGAAGAATGCAAGACCTAAATCTTCAGTAGGCCTATAGTTCTGCTATCAGAGTGTACTTTACCATACATCTTTTCACTCCACTATATGGAACAGAAAAATTACATAAAAACACAAATTATACATATATATCGATTGTTGACAATACAATTTAACAAAGTGACACAATATTAATCTTTTATACAACTATATATATATCTACAAATGGAAATATATGAATAAAAAATGTATTTACACAGAATGTACAAAGTAAGCTACCACGTAGAATTACAACCTAAGTTGTAGTTATGCAGTAACAAGGGAATCTATTCAAGTAATGTGATATATTCTACTGCAGAATGTAGGAAAAGAACATTGTTATTATTAGTATTTATAAACAACACCCCGAGTTCTGGTGGATAATTTATTAATTCATTAGGTCTTTGTTTCTTCTAACATCTACAGTATAGCTAGATGCAACTCCATGTATATTATGACTTTTTAAGGTTGGCATGGTGGAACAGATTAAATGAAAAGTGCATGTGTTGTTTATCATTATAAATTACTTATTGTCAATTAAGAATGCATCGATTCCAACACAATTTGTTTTCACTCCTTTAAAGATTAGTATTCAATTTTTTTTTCATTATACAGTGTGTCCCATGAAAAACAAAACTTCAAATTGTCATTGCTATATCATAAGTCACAATTACATTTCATGAATTACATACATTGTAAAGCTCAGATCCTCCACTTTCATATGACGCAACTTATATAATGAACATTTCAGGCATGAGAGGGGATACAAAATTTGAGTAGAGTACAAAAAGCAAATGAGGCTTGCAGTTTTTCATTTCAATCATAAAATCACAATTCCATTAGGTTGTTTTCATACATAATACCTTGTCCTCCATCAAGTAAATATATGCAGGAATAGGATAGCAGTATATGTAGTATGTAATGCTTGCATTTCCATAATTTTACAAAACAAAAAACGTCACAGCAGGACTGCAACGAAAAGGTTCTTATTTCTTTCACTCATCCGTCTTGTCAAGTATATTCATTGCTATGACAGGCAGTCATGAAAATTATTAGTTTTATGCAATTACATAACTGCAAGAAATAATGTACACACTTAAAAAAAATGTTTGATTCTGTGCACTTTTTCACTCACTGACAGATCATATTAAAGGGTAGAAAATTAACTTTCATACATTGTATTTCATAATTCTCATACCGCTTGTATTTTACATTTATTCATGTACAAATGTACATATACAATTGCCTTGTTCAACACCATGTAGCCACATAACAATGTATACGGTTGAATTTTACCAGACAGTAATCTTATGTTAGTAATGATATGAGTGCATCAAAGAACTTGCTTCTATCTCCTATCTTGAGTTCCATGACTGTATAGCAAATAAGATGAGAGATAAAGACAAAGATATAAGAAGAGAATTAAATAATAGGGTTTTTTAATAAAAGGAAAGAGATAAAAAAGAAAGTGAGAAGAAATGGAAGGAAAAGAAAAGGAGATAATAAAAGTAAGATTTATATGGGGGTGTTTGATGAAATGGCCTATCAAATTATGCATGAATTTACAAATACTGGATTATAAAGATTCAAATTTGAGTAAAAATTTAAATCTGGATGTAGATCATATTTAGCTTATGTAATATGAACAAGATGTTTTAGAAATCACTATCCCATTTATATGCGAAGTTTTGGACATTTAAGAGAGATTTTATCTCTCTTTCAATTATATCAATACACAGGCAACTTGAATAATCATCTTTGAATATCTGAACCTATTATCTACCTATGATTTGGAACACATAAATTTTAAACTAACAAAATACACTTACTTGAAGAATCAAAGTGATTGTGGAGTGTCCTTGAGTTTGTCTTCTTTGCAGCTTGTTCAAAAGCACGACCAAAGAAACTACAACAAAACAAAAGATGGCAGGTGCAATACTAGAACAAAATAATGGTGAAGAATCAATACCATTAAACTGAAAAGAAGGTACTAAACTGTTTCAACAGTCAGCACTTTACCTTATTTGAAATGTCAGTATTGCGCAAATATACAATTTTATGTTTTACAAAGGTGTAGATGGTGAGTAGACCATTACATAGAAAGATAACATATGGATGGGAATACTTGCAAATGTGTATTTAGATAACCTCAACAAAAGTTCCAGCAATGTTCAGTATCAAGAAGAATCTCACTCAGCATTTTCTCCCTAATTAACTTCCAATTTCAGCAAACATCAAATAATTGGGAAGACCGATGCAAAATCATGGATGCAGCAAAACTAGGGAGCATTTCAGAAAGAATTATCACCAGTTAATGAATCCTTGATCTGATTGGCTCAGAGGAAATTTATCAGAGAAAATCTCTGACAAGATAGTTAATGAATTACTATCCTAATGGACACATTTGTAAAGCTACCTTGACTGATGTGAAAACATAAAAAGACAGGTGTTCAAATGAATTTGGACTCACAACAAAAATAACTTATTGAGTTTAAAAGACTACTATCTAGACTAGGGGCCAGTTGCATAAAACTTTTTACCTGAGAAAACTCAGGTTGTTTTTACCGGAGTTTTTGCCCTGTGTTAAAGTCAATGGCAGATATCAGACTAACCTTAGTTTTCAGTTTTTACCAGAGTTTTCTCAGGTAAAAATTTTTATGCAACAGGCCCTAGGTTTCTTTATTTACTTTCTACAAATATTTACAGCTCATAAAAATGATGGTGAGAATCATTACTCCCAAAGTGCTTTTCATGCTGGCTCTTCTATCTCCCTGAGGTCTTTCACCATAAAAGGGTACCTGTGAGTGGTTAAACATTCTATCGAAGGGTTCACTAGAGAGTGACATTCAAAGACCCAGTGGCAATGATAGACCAAACTTCACTATGTCACATGATGTAGCTTTGACCAATTAGTGATTGGAATCTCAATATTATACTTACTTTCTTGATGATTGTTCAAGTTCTGGTAGAGGAGGAATGCCAATCACTAGACAGGTTCCACCTTCATTCATCAGAGGGGCTGTCATCACCAAAGGAAGGTTCTTGGCCTTCTTGCTCTTGGACTTTTACAAAGAAAAATAAGTGAAAATTGACAAAAGAGACACAAAAACTCTTCAAATGTAAGTAGACATTGAGCTTTGATTTTAGTATGATACACATGTTCCATAGAATCTGACCTGAGCTATCTCAGGCTTAGGGCTCACATGGTTCATAGACTTTATGTATGTCATTTGGTGCCAATTAGCAACTTTAGAATGTGAAGAGATCATACATAAAATGCAGCTGTACTTCCATGTATATCACAAATGTTGATTCATTGTTGTGTGTTGTTAAGTAGAATGACTTCAATAATACATTTTCATTTATTCTACCCCTTAAACATTCCTTGAAAATATATCTGTTTGCATCTGGTTATCAGAAGAAAACATGAATACAAGTGAACCATGCTGTATAAAACAGGAATATCTAAACTGTATTTGTTACAAACAAGATACCCAACTAGCATTACATAAATATGAATTAGAGCATGACTATTACAACAGATTAAACACCACCACTTTATTAGTTACCTTCTTTTTATTCGACTGCTCTTTTAACCAAGTTTGGTGCAGGGAAAATATAATGGGTCTAAAGACAATGTGCTATGCAAAATGTGCTGAATAGCTCTGAGCTTTGAGATTGCAAGAGTCCCCATAAAATTTTATTTGATTCAATACAAATTGAACGAAGATTGGAATGAAAGGAAATAATTTTAAAAATCTATTTCGATTCAGTGTAGATTATTTTATATGATGTGGATATGTGGAAGAGGTTCATCATAGCGATGGATTGAGTAGAATAATAGTAATCGGTTGTCTCACGATGGATCAAACATTGTTGGAGAGTGAAGTTTACTGCAAGCTGCTAGATTTTGTCAGGCAATGAAAACGATGCTGCTGTGCACGGGTTAGTGATAGCAATCCCGTTATTGATGGTATCACTCATCTTCTACGCCGGCACTTGGAGGAGCATGGTATCCGAGTTATATTAAGTCGATAGCATCCCCATCCAGCTGGTCTGTCAGAAAGAACACCCGATCCCCGAAAGACGCACTAGGGTTGTTTATAAAATGTTCGGCTTAGGCACATCAATAGCTCAACTGTTGCAGAACATGCTTGGGACTCCAATCATCCACCTAACAGGGATGAGGTCACCAACATCACTAGTAATAAGCATTGGTATACGCGTCACATCAGGGAAGCAATTCAGATCCATTTACACCTGAACAATATTAACATGGACAACGGCATTGAGATCCCTGATGAATGGTTACCTACCATCCGACGGCATACAGCATCCACCGATCACAGTGCACGGCACCCACATCCACGGGTGCCTGACACCAGCACGGACGCTGATTGGCCGGTAGCATCGACCAATCAGACAATAGCTGCAGTCAAACGCCATGGCCCCTCGCCGACGCTACGTTACCCGCGCACAGTAGCATCTTTGTTCAATGCCTGACGAAATGTAGAAGCTTGCAGACAAAAAGTCGCTCTCCAACGTTCAATCCATCGTGAGACAACCAATTACATTATTTTACTTTGTATATTTTACTTTAAACTTTCTATGTCAAAGAAACAAAATGATAGGAAAGGCAACCAAAATGAGATGGGTTCACCATTTTTTCATTATCTAACTTTGCATGGCAAATGTCAACATTTCTGGATCTTTAAAAAAGAAAGAATACTTAAGACTATCTGGGGAGGGGTTAAAATTTTAATGTTTTTTTACAGACAAACATGAAAATACCTCTTGAACTCTTTGATAAAAAAAACAGCAATATTAGGATAGATGTGGTCTCACCATTTTTACATATGCCTCAAGAGCAAACCTCGCCAACATGGAGAGACAATTAGGATGAGCAAAGAACTTTGTTTCTGGAGTACCCTCAGGCAAGAAAGCATATAGGAAAGGTCCCGCACTGACCACTTGACCCATGTCCAGAAGACTCTGGACCTGAGTGACCACTGCCTGGAGCTGGAGTTTAGATGCATCAAGTCCAAGGTGGAGGTTCTTGATATAAGACCTGTGACAAAAAAAAAAGATGACTTGTTTCGACATTGGCTTGACTTCACAGAGGTGGTTTTTAATCCAGGGTTGAAACCATAGTTAATGAAGATTTCATTTGTTCATTTTGCATAATCCAGCATATTGAGAAAGAGTCCAATAATAAAAGCGCACTTTCATCACAGATTATGAAGTAAAAATGATGCTTGGTGAATGGGTCCTACATACTTGAATCAGCATATTTCTAATACACAGATAATACAGTACATATACTGCTTTAATTAAACTAACAGTATAGATTAGAATGTGTAAATCAGGTGCTTTAAATGAGAACATAATGCATGTTATAGGGATGTTTGATTTCGATAACCACCATGACCTAATAGCTAACATACAGTAAGACATAAAGACATTGTAATTAGCTATTAAATTCTCATAACCAAGCCAAATGAACCCCCCCAAAAAAAAAATTATAATAATAGTAATAGAATAAATGAATAAAATAATAAGAATAATAACAATAATAATATTTATATTAATGAAAATAAGATAAATACATAAAACAATATATATAAATATATTCATAAAAATTAAATAATAACAAATTCAAACAAACAACTGTACCTTGATAGACAATCTAGTGCTTCCAAAAACCTCTTTTCTGGTGACTTGTCTTTATCCTGTGATTGATAAGAATGCAAATACAAGAAGTTCCTCTTTTAATATAGTCTCTCATTTTACATGAGAAGAAATGTGAACATATCGTTTTGACTTTATGCATATTTGAATGTATGAGATATTGTTTTTTGTTGAAAAGCAAAACTTGTTATTAAAATAACACTTTTCTGGATGTCACAGAGACAATATCAAAATTGAATGAAGCTAGCACATGCATAAAATATCAATTTATTTGTAACAAAGAAATAAAGTCAAGTGAAAGTGAATGTTCACAACTCCTGACAGTTTTAAAAAATGTTCAGAAAATATAAGGAGTAAGAAACAGCCACAGATCCAGGTTCACTTTGTTAAGAAAACAGAAGATACATACCACTGCTTCCAAGACAGCTTCTACTGCATAGGCAATATCAAAGGCACAGAACTGGGTACAAGGAATTTTAAAAATGAAATGCATCAAAATCACATTAATTAGAAACTAAACCACTAAAAATTAATTTTATCAAAATACATTTAGCAATTTAGAAATAATGATAAACACTTTTTGCTAGATTAATATGAATCTAATTATGATATAAAGTCATTGTCCATTGGTTATGGAGATGGAACAAATTATCATATGGATATGGATGAAGCAATGTCTATGATGGGAAGATTTGAAAAAGAAGTGTCTACATTTGTATGGCAAATAAAGTGATAGATTGTCCCATTCATTAAAAAGAAGAGGTTATTATCTGCTCTATATTCCTCATCAGAAATTGAAATGTAGAATACTTTCATAAAAATTACACCAAAACTAAAATAATATGACTCAAAATTTTATCTCTCTTTCTCTCTCCTTTCTCTCTATCCCTCTATCTGTTTGTCTCTATGCCTCTCTCTTCCTTTATTTATCGATATATCCCTTTATCTACCTTAGGCACATACTTATAGATATGAATCACAAATTATACAGAAAGAAAAGATTGATAACTAAACTAATAAATTGTATAAGTACTCCATCAATTATTTCCTATGATGTGACAAAATACAGTTTGGAATATCCTCTTACCTTATTCTTGAATCCATACTGAGCTAAGAATGATGGTAAAGTAATGTTCTCCAATCTGG
This sequence comes from Lytechinus variegatus, assembly GCF_018143015.1. Lineage (NCBI taxonomy): Eukaryota > Metazoa > Echinodermata > Echinoidea > Temnopleuroida > Toxopneustidae > Lytechinus > Lytechinus variegatus. The sequence continues at coordinate 75,322,276 of NC_054741.1, read as the reverse complement.
AAAGAAAAAATGAAAGTAAAAATCAAATCATCTGCATGATGAAATATTTTGGATAGTGATTGCACCTAAAGCCACAAAACCATACAAGTATTTTTTTTTTCAATTCAATCTTCTACTAAATAGGTTGGTAGAAGCTTGAAGACCATCCACAATTAATGAAATTTTCTTTATTTTTCATTCAAGAAGTAGTATTTTAACTTTAATATGCATAATAGCTTTTTAAATGTATAACTTTTATGTAATTTATATATAGAGCCTAAACAATAATAATAATAACTACCTAGGGTAGCCACTTTAGCTGTTACAGCTGATCTTCCAGCGTGCAATGCATAACATAGTATTGTTTGAAGGTTTGCGTGGTGGCATGTACAATAGCTGATGTGGTTTACAGTACACCATGTGGAGTGTTATAAAACAGTGGATAGAAGAGGAAGAAATGGATAGGCGAGAAAGTGGATATTTGAGAGTAGAGCATTCTTTCTTGAAAGTAGGAAGTAGAAAGGACTCTAAACCAGAAGGAATGGTGAGAACAGCTTTAGTAGTAGAGCTGTTGAGGAGATGCTGGCTTGATTCAAGCCAGCATCTCCTCATCAGCTCTACTACTCAAGCTGTTCTCACTCAACATTCCTTCTGGTTTACAGTCCTTTTCAGGACTACTTTCAAGAAAGAATACTCTACTCTCAAATCTCCACTTTCTTGCCTATCCATTTCTTCCTCTTCTTCTATCCACTGTTTCTATAACACTCCACATGGTGTACCCTAAACCACATCAGCAATAGCATAATATGTTATTACCTTTCTCCGATTTAAATACTGAGTGCCTAGCAAGAAGGCAGGAAGTCCCACGACCTCCCATTCATGAGCCATAACTTATAACATGACACATGTTTGATCATCAATTAATAATATTTTTTTAATTTGAATTGAAATGATTTGAATGCTCTCATGATTTTATAAGGGGTGTGAGTGGTCACAAATAAAAAGATCTGAAAAAAGCTGAGTGTTGAAAAAGTCTGAAATAGAACGAGCTTCCATTCTTTTTGTACAGAGGAAAGCCAAAAAAGCTGAAATTAAGCAGAAAATCAAAACAAAAAAAATCTGAAATCAGATAAAAATCTGAACTCTCACACCCCTGCTTTATAAGAGTGATCAAATCTCGAAGAAAAAAACTGTGACATACCCAAACTTCCTTGCAGAGCTTTCTAGGAGCTCTCTGATGGTGTTCTTATATGTGATGTCCATGGCTGTGAACTTCTGCTGACATTGAGCCAGAGGTAAACCCATGTCAGCTAAGAACTCATTTAACTTCTTCTGACCTTTCAATGTCCATAACTTGAGACTGTGTAATGGAAAGAGAGGTGAAAATACAAAGAAGAATATTACCTATGCTCTATAATTCTACATATTTTTGTTTTACTATTTATTTTCACAATTCAATTTTACTTATCAATTTATCAATCAATTAATTAATTCCTTTCTTCAATAACATGTTTACTTATCACTTTTGTCATATATTCATCTACTCTATGAAAGGGGTTTTTTATAAAAAAAAATTTTATTTGAGAGGTAAACAGCATGGTTAATTTGAATGGATCTTTGTTTGCTTGCATGACAAGCAGACATATTGTTTGCTTACAACTGTACTCCAACATTTACCAGGTACTCAAAACTTATCACACTTTTTGATGATTCACTTGCATCTACATCAGCAATATACCAATTCCATTCTTAATCAATACTCTTACATTTTTATTTGCTGTCATTCTTCCTCTCCTTCATGTCTACTTTTCTTCTTCACCTTCTTTTTCACACTCTACTTCCTTGGCAACTATGACCAAAGTAAATATAACCACAACTACTACCTTTATTACTTATACTACTATTACTACCTCCAACTACTACTACTACTAAAATAATCAGATAATTTTTTACTCACTTGCAGGCTGTATATGATGAATGCTTCAAACTCTCCAGGATAGACCAATGTCTGTACAGGACTAGTTGCAGACTAAAAGTATCACTGTCAAGGAAAGGTCATTCAATGACTTGAAAATGCTGTTATGAAAGCCTGTTTCATCTCAATCAAATGATGAATCAATTTCATTTTACAAGTTTATGTGATTCTGATTTAAAAATCAGTAAATCACATATGACTTATCATAAAATACTTCTTTCCTTTTCTTGTCACAATGGCAGTGTTTTGAACGAAACAAAACAAAAAATCACAGCCTACTGTGAAAAAAAATAGAAACTCATTTTCTTTGTAGGACTCCCACTCCGAATCAAACTAATATGTATTAAAGATGACTCCTCATCTGACTCAAAACAAATAAATACAAAAACAAAATGGTAAAAGTCAAATAATTCTTCTGAAAAGAGGATCCCACAATCATGGACCTCCATCAGTTTTAAAGCATTGATAAGAAGAAAAATCAGTTTAATAACCCTTGCCCCTAAGCTTCTCACTTTCATTTTCATGAGAAAGGATACTCTGGCATGAATGATATCTTCATTGTGTTGACTGAGACAGTGTTTTCTTCATCTTCAGCTCTATGGTTGTGACGTGCAACATGACGATTCAATTCTGTCACATCAGATACGTACTTCTCTCTGTCACAAAAATTGAAAACATGGAATTTTACTGATCGAACATATGAACACAGAAACAAGCAATGAATAAGATTACAGTTATTAAGATCTGAAGAAATAAATTCTGGAGGAACCATTGAATGCTTTTTACACAATATAAGTAACTCACTGAAAATACAGAAATATATTGTCTACCAGATTTATAATCTGAAAGGACACATTCTTATGATAACAACAATTTTAGTTTGGTTTGATTTATTAATTATTGTGCCCAATCAAACCATCATTGGACAGACAAAGCACATTTTTCTCATCCAGCAAAAAGAATTCATTTTCATTACATTTTAAAGTTCATATCTTATACATAAATTAACTTTATTCTTGCTTCCAAGTTCTCAAAGAGTTTTCAAAAGAGCAAAACAAGGATGACCAATTACCATTATCATAATTTTATAAAAGAACCAAAAAAAATCAAAAGCCTGTCTATTCATACAATTTCAAATAGTATATTGCCCTGTGAATGAAGTAATGATTAAACTCTTACCTGTCAATCTTCTTGTGAATGAGTTGATCTGTCAGTCCTACAATTGCCCACCTAAAAAAAATAAAAACATCATTCATGCTGTTTGCATTACTTTATAATGTACCAAACCTTATTTTGCAACATGACACAGGTCAAACTTGAGCCCAAATAAAACACTCATGAAAGGGTTTGTTAGCTTTTGACTGATCAATTCAGATTAAACTAGTTCAAAATAAACTATAAAGAAAAAAAATCTTAGATTCATCCGATGTTCTGAAATGTATATACTGTATACTCTTCTTGATATTTTTCTTTTCTTTTTTAAATAAAGTTAACATGTAATGTAAAACTTTAACCAATGAAATCATGCAAGAAGGGATGCAGGGTATGTAAATAATCCTCACCAAAGCAAGTCATTTGTATCCTTTGACTTCTTCCATGCTAAATTATACATTACTACAGCAGCCTGAAATAAGGATAGAGATGGAGAATAAGATTATATCACTAATTCTTTAACACTGTCATATTAATAGTACATTCTTAGTCAACATATGCCAGGAAAACTTCATTGTTTTATGGAGGCAATTCATCATCAGTGTGAGATTGTGAAACATTTTTATTTATATAATTTTTACAAGGACTCCAATCACAAAAGAAACAAAATCAATAACAAATTATACTATTGAAAAAGGATACTTCATTTATATATTTTCATACATATTTGGAAATAGCATACATGTATACTACAAAGAGAAATACTAAAACATTAAGATAATCGTGTATATCATACAGTGTATCAAACAATTATTTGTACACTCATAAAACAACGATTCAAACAAGGATAAAATAGTTTTCACTGAAAACGTAAATTTATTAACTGATAACATTTGACAAATGATGTATCCTATTTGTTCAAAGCAAAGTAAAAACATACAATTCTTATTACTTTTAGAATTTTCCCCAAAATGTGATTTTTTAAGGAAAAACAATTATTTGTACACTTTGAGTTCTTTTCTATTTAAAGTCTCTTTCTAGTACTTAGTGGGTCCTCCTTTGGCGTCAATAACGGCACGCAGTCTCCTGGGCATACTATCAACCAGTTTCTCACATACGGCAGGATCCAGGCTGCTCCATGCTTGCTGAAGCGTGGCTTTCAGGTCTTCTTTGTTGCTGGGGGGAGTCGATGGGCGATTTCTCTCCATTTCATCCCAGAGATGCTCTATTGGATTCAAATCCGGACTCTGCGCTGGCCATTTGAGCACAGATACCTTCTTCTTGGCCAGAAATGCTGTCACAACTTTCGCCGTGTGCTTAGGATCATTATCATGTTGGAAAATAAAATGGCGTCCAAGCAGTTTGGCAGCAGATGGCATCATCTGTTGTGAAAGGATGCTCTTATACAGGTCAGCATTCATGATTCCCTCAATGAAGTAGAGGTTGCCTACGCCAGCAGAAGCCATACAACCCCACACCAACACGTTTCCACCTCCATGCTTGACAGTTGGTTTCAAGCACTTAGGGCTGTATGCCTCCTTCGAAGTACGCCAAACTCGCTGACGACCATCTGAACCGAACATATTAAACTTGGACTCGTCAGACCAAAGCACCGTTTTCCAGAATCTAGCAGGCTTGTCAATATGCTCCCTGGCGACATTCAGGCGTTTCATCTTGTTCTTCTGACTGATGAATGGCTTCTTACGAGGAATCCTGCCATGCAGTCCACGTTCTTTCAGTCTGTTCCTGATTGTTTGGGTGGAAACCTTGGTGCCTGTACTTGCTTCCACCTGCTTGACAAGTTGCTTGGCAGACAACTTCCGGTCTCTCATCACAACCTCTTTGATGTACCTGTCCGTCCTTGAAGATGTCGCTCTCTTTCTTCCTCTTCCCTTCTTATTTTCAACACTACCTGTCTTCTTGAATTTTTGGATGATATACTGCACTGTTGTATGCTTCATATCAAGTCTTCTTGCTATCTTACGTACAGAAACTCCATCTTTGTGGAATTTTACAACCCTTTCCCTCAAGGCTCTTGGTACTTCACAGGTCTTAGCCATGTTGAAAAACTACAACTGACCCTTCCAATGACTGTAGTAAATGGTCACAGATACTACAGGAGGGAATAGAAAGGACTGCCATGGAAAAGAAAATCAGTTGTACACAATAACTTCAAAAGATGTTGCTATTTCAGGCATGTTTCTGTATCAATAAGGATTAACCAGGGTTGAATGGTAAAATACAAGAGTTTTCGACCTTTTGATGTGCGAGGAACCCCAGGAGACATTCCTGCTCTTTAACAATAAGCAGATTAATCCCCTTTGTATGATAAACCATTCTTTTATTAGAATTTAAGATCTGTAAACAGGGAAAATGGGCTCTAAATGGAAAGTGTACAAATAATTGTTTGGGGGTGAAAATTAATATTTTTATGAAAAAAAGGTATAATTATGAAATAATTAAGGGAAATTCACTTAGGTTCAAAAGGTACATGTATATTCTACAATGCAGTCACTTTTTGGGGTCTAATTTTCAGTACTTTTTATTTAATTTGCTTTGAAGTAACAATTTGAAAGGTGTACAAATAATTGTTTGATACACTGTAAGTCTCAAAGATCATGAAAAAATTATTGTACGTTATAATTCTTCTTTTTTTCAAGTCTTGAGAATTGCACCATAAAAAACACATTAATAATTTCTTTAAATGACAGTAAATATCTATTTCCCTGGATTCATAACTTACTGAAGAGCCATAATATGAAAACTCCTCATAATCAAAGAGAATCTTGCTCCTTTTATCTTCCCAGTTCCTCCTCTCTTGACGCCTGTTCATTCTCCTTTCCAATGCATCCTGAAATAATACAAACATATAATAGCTAAAAACATCCATAAAAAAAGGTTTTATGCATTATTTAAATTATTAACCAGGTTGCATATCAGACAGAAATGCCATGTCAGGTTCATTAAATACTGTGTAAATATACATGTACAGTGAAAGAGTAAGGGTTATTTTTTTGTTAGCAGCAGTGCATCAACTGTTCACCTACAGGTACGGGATTCTTTCCTGTTCTCATCTCATACTACATGAATACTATATCCATACTACTCACAACACTTTGCTATAATATAAAACATAAAATACTGTGGTCCTCCTCTGAATGCTCTCTATTCAAATAAAATCATCCAGATATTAATTTTGCTCCTGTCATATCAAAGCATCAAAATGCATCAATACTATAAAGCCACTTTATGCTCATTGTCACTGACCACTGATGTGGAGTTATTCATTGCATAGTTATCCCGTCCAAGAAATAATGAAGCCACAACATAAAAAGCAAAGGAAATTTCATTCAATAAATTGTATTGGCAGCCATGTCTTTACATTTGAAAACTTAACATTTTCTGAGATAAGCCCTAGCAGCAATGTGCACAAGTTTATTGAAGTCTGTATATTTCAACATGCTTTGATTTTGTTATTAGCATTATAACTTTAAAAATGTAAGAATTAACCAGACGTACCTCATCAAACCTCCGTCTCTTGCCTGTTGGTTCTGATGAATCACTTTCTGCCCCAGAGTCATCGCTGTCAGACTACAATTTTTTTAATATTGAAATAAAAGTTTGAAAAGACATTCCTACAAGAAATTGATTCAAACAATTTTTTTTAATGTACCTGTGACTTCTAGCTGAAAGTTGCACAATCACTGAGTGATCATATTTACATATTGCAGGACAATTGACTAAGAAATGTTGTTAAGATATTCATTGAAACCATATTGTTATATGATATCCCCCAAAAATGTAATTTCTGGTTAGTGGAATCATTAATTTGATTCCCATTTGACCAACATATTCTCTATTTTATATCTAATTGAATGAATTGGTTACCTCGTCATCTCTGAAGACTTCTTCATATGATGGAATATCAAAATCATCTTCTGAGCTCATCAAAAACTTGATCTGTAATACATAAGAAAAACACTCAAATGAAGTTTCAGTGCAATTTATGTGAATTATGTGGTGCCAATTTGATGACTGTGACCTGCTGAGAATGTTTAAACAAGTGGAATCCTTCTGGCAGTCTCACCTGCTTGACGCGATTTGATACAGCGGCAGTGCTGACTTTGAAAACAGCTATTGAATAATTATTCACAAAAGAAAACATTCATATGATAATAAAACACTATGTCATTGAACCAAAATGACCTTTGACCTTGGTCATGTGACCTGAAACTCGGGCAAGATGCTCAGTTATACTTCATTATCCCTATGTGTAAGTTTATGACATGTCCATATACTTCCTAAGTTATGATGACATTTCAAAAACTTAACCTTAGGTTAAGATTTTGATATTGATTCCCCAACATGTTCTAAGTTCATTGACCCTAAATGACATTTGAACTTGGTCATTTGACCTGAAACCAAAGCAGGATGTTCAGCAATACTTGATTACTCTTGTGTCCAAGTTTCATGAACTAGGTCCATATACTCATGGACCTAGTTCATGAAGTTATGATGTCATTTCAAAAACTTAATCGTAGGTTAAGATTTTATGTTGACGCTGCCACCGGAAAAACAGTGCCTATAGTCTCACTCTGCTAAGCAGGTGAGACAAAAATGTGTTAATAGACAGGGCAGCATGTGTATTTTGGAGGCATCTAAGTTCATGAAATATCCCATTTTCCCCCTGACTGATCAACATAATATACAACATACTTCTACATAATCTTTTAAGAACTTCTTCATAATTTATAGACTTATAAGGAAAGTGTTTTGCTCACAAAATCTAGATGAACCAAGATCTCTGTGTTCTACTGGAATTAGAAAAAAACATAACAGCTTTCTGCAAAGGTACTTGTAGGAATGAACTGATTAGTCCAAGGAAAATGTTCACCACCCAAATAATTAGGTGTGATTTGGCATTCCATACATGATGAGTTTATATCAATTTTATCTGTTGTGGTACAGCAGGGTAAACCTTGCTATTCAAATCCACCTCACAAAAGTCTTTCCAAACTAGTTTCAACAAACCCGATAGATATCCGTTTGGAATTCTTTACTTTCATCCAACTAAGTAACTTGATAATAAGGGAGAATTACATTGAAGAATTACTGACCTGGGTCTCATTGTAGATATTCCAAAGATGCAGTGGTCGGTGACTATCACATATAAAGAAGACTATATCATCATCAGGTTGTAATGATTCCAGAAGATTGACAGTTCCACCACAATTTATTAGCACCACATACTTGAGCTAACGTACAAAAAGAATAGTGAAACACATCTTGTATCAAAGCATACATGTACATCATAAACCACATCATCATTACAACTACAAATTAGTAGGACTGGCTACAAGACATTTTTAGGACCTCTTTACAGTGCATAAATATTCTTGTAAATTGAATACAGCTTATACAAGTCACCTAATCACCTGATCAACTTCAACAAACAGGTGACCTTATCACTTGATTAGCCTGAGCTATCACATGACCTACATGTACCTGCTCTGAGTGTTCCAGATAAGCTCGTTCTACATCGTCTTTTCCTGATACAGGCACCAAGGTGTATTGTACATGATCCCATTGGAGCAATGTCTGCAGGATCTTACAAGCACACAAAGCATCTACATCATTAGCGACTAGGACCAATACTCTCTGTGGAGAAAATTGATAAAGAAAGATTATCATTCTTCGAATGTAACTTACTTCATTTATTGTATCATGAATTTCATAGTGATGATCTTTATCATGAATTCAAGATTTTCGTAAGAATATTTCTCAAGAAGTTTATATCAATATCACAAACATAAATAAAGGAAACAAAATCTTCCGAAACAGATTTTTCAGCCTTAATACTACACAAAAGATAGAACGATGTCATAGATCATACATGTAGCATCACAAATCATATTATCCTGGGTAGTGTCTAGTGTTAATTTGTTTCCCATGTTTACAGTGATTCGTGGAATAGTTTTCAAAACTCTTAATAGAATATTTTTGGTATTTTCTGAGCCATCCAATATAATATAAATATTTATGCTGTTTGACCTGCGACCGATCGCATGCAATGTTTTGAAATCAGCTGTGAATAATACGTGTGAGGAAATAGATACTGGCCCAAAATCACCAATTTTGAGGATTACCGGAGGATGGACACGGAGTGAAATACGGGTGAAGAGTAAGAAATTAAGTATTTTTCTTTCTCGTTATAATATAATTTATACAATATATAACATTTCCATCCCACCTTTGTCACTCGGAATATCTGATCGTGTTCACCGTCCCAAAGTTTGGGTAGGTCTTGTCTTGTCTTCTTGTCTTTCCGTTAATGGCCACAATCATTATTGATTATTGTGGCATATGAACGTCAAGATTGACTTGACCTGAATTTTGCCGGGACCGGCAGTGCAATACAGCAGGTGAACACCCTACTCTTTGACGAATAGTGTATTGGTTTTAACATGCATAGGTTGTGACTCTCCTATACAAGGGACCAACATTTGCATCCTTTCCAATGGACGGATTGTTTTCCATCTGCATTCACACCTGCACTGAATACAGTGGTGAGGCACGCTAACACACAACGTTAAAGCATCAGATATTTTTGTCAAACGCGTTTCGGCATGAGCGGGACTCAAACCCCTCACGCTGATATCTACGATCTTATCCGAAACATGCACTCTAACGGACTTAGCTATGCTGCCTCGGTGGAGTGTAGTGCAGCGGTAGTGAAGTGGAGTTGAGCCTGCTCAAACTTCGCTCGAGGTAGTACTCCTCCTGTCTAGACTTAACCCAGGGAGCTCCCGCACGCACAGCGGGCAGAAGCCCAGGGGCTTATTGTGTATTTGACCATACTCACAGGACAAGCGTGATTTATGGTCTAACGTTAAATATTTCTCAAAATGAATTGTGAAAACAGAAATTATGCACTTACCACGATTATGAGGTCTAACGAGTGGCAGTTTCATGAGTTTGACATCGGGGCTCAGACTGGAACCTCAAAAAACTTAAAGTTCTCTCCTACCCAGTCTCAATCAGCCATTTTTGTTATGAATCATAACAAAATGGCCGATCGAGACTGGGTTAGTAAAGAACTTTTCAGTTTTTTGAGGTTCCAGTCTGTGCCTCGATGTCATTGACAGGAAACTGCCACTCAGACCTAGCCTGGAGGCGTCTGGGGAGTAAAAATCATAGTACTATCGTACCCTTACTCCCCAAACGCCCGGGTCGGCTATATATGCCTCGCTGTAGAGGCGAGGATTACCCATGGTGATTTACGTCTAGTTTCACCAATTTTTATTTTTTGTAAAACGCCCAAACTAAAGTACCATACATGGGCAAGTTTTATGTTAACCCCCATTTTTTATCAAATTTCCTAATTTTCCTTTAACACATATTAGTCAAATTGAAGACACTGTACAGTGTAGAGCTGCCAACTTGGATTAAAAAATTACTTGCATCTGCCGATATCAGGAATCGTAAAATATTTGTTTTAATCAATAAATATCATATAAATTACTTTATGATATTTATCAACCGAAACAAATATTTTACAAATCGTGATATTAATTGGCAAATGCAAGTATTTTTAAAATCTACGTTGCAGCTCTGCACGCGTGTGGTATCTAGTATCGATAACAAAAGAATGGAAAATGGCAACGTAAACAGACAGGGTAAGTGAATGCTCTTGCTCTTAATTTTCTTCAATTTGACTAATATGTATTAAAGGAAAATTAGGAAATTTGATAAAAAATGGGGGTAAACATAAAACTTGCCCATGTACTTTAGTTTGGGCACTTTACAAAAAATAAAAATTGGTGAAACTAAACCTAAATCACCATGGGTAATCCATGCCTCTACAGCGAGGCATGTATAGCCCCGGGGGGGGGGGCACTCAGTATATAATGCATAGTGGGTATGTGCCGCGGAGGGGACCGCCATTTTTACACCCAAATTTCCGTTCCAAGGCATAGCATTTTTGTCTTATTGAGAAAAAAAAACAAAGAAAGCCGCTCCAAGGCATAGCATTTTGTTCTTATCGAGAAAAAAAAGAAAGAAATCCAAAGCTTCGCATATTTTTCGTTACGCCGTTCCGGTCGCATTGATCTGCTGCAATTTTGGTGAAAAGCGGCCGCCGAGCGCTGTCCGACCATTGTCTCTGCCGAGCGCACCCAGCAGAGGCCGCGCTAGCTGCATCATGCACGCATACCCGTTCCATAGGGGTGCATGCCCACCCACATATAAGTATTTTTTGTCTCAAAGACAAAAGCATATTGATTATTGCAACTTAATACTCAACTCTACACCACGGAAACTCAATATGAAAAATAAAATGTAAAAAAAATCGGCCTAAAAATAATCAACTTGAAGTTAAAACTTAAGCCCCCCCAAAAAAAAAAACAATTTTTTTATTGATGGCTAGCCTCAGCCCGGCATGCCCACACAGCTACACCCTGAATATTTTTTTTCGCATTTCGGGGGCAAGAGTGAAATCGCCCCGAACCCCCACCCACCTAAATTTTTTGAGCGACTCAAACATCCACACCACAGTCACACTCAGTCAAAGAAATTGAAGCATAATTATTATATCATTACAATCTTAAAGCTCTAAACCAGGGAAAATCAATATAGAAAAAAATAAAAAATAAATATTTACAAAAAAAAAAGGCAGAGCCTACGACACTGCCAAGCTTCAAACTCTAGTTCACACTCTCTCACTCAGTCAAGCTCAGCCCACCTCCATTGTTGTGGATTCGGGCTGAATCCCACCCCGCCAGTTTAGGCGGCCGAGCTACGTAGAATTGCGATGAAGAGCAGCGGACCGGTCATCGGTTGTTCGCTTCTTGCGACCAGAGAGAAAAGGTGAAAAACTTTAACAAAATCATGCAAATACACCAAATTTTATCCTTGTGATGAGAAAATGGAGGTAATGGAATACAACAAGGTCCATCTTCTGCGATAAAAGTGGTAATTTGAGGAGAAATGATCACAAAATCAAGTTAGTTGTTGAGCGGGGCCGAGCCGAGCACTGACACAGTTAATACACGCGCGCCTAGGAATCGCGAGCTGTCGAAAAACGCCTAAAATTACACTTTTTTTTATTTCAGCGAAAAAAAAAAGTAATAGAAAGTGAAGAACATTACCATCAGACCATATCACTAGAAAATCTTTACAAGAAATTTCGAAATGACGGAAAAATAGACGCAAATTTGTGGGAAAAAAATCTCGTAATGGGTGGGACAACTCGGCCCGCGGTCCGAGATGTCTCGTGGTCCAAGTTAGACCAAAAGCTTCAGTCTCTGTTATTTTGGTTGTTCAGCTGAACTCCGTTGGCTTCACCCACCAAATACAGAGACCGAAGTTCTGGCGCGATCTGTACAGGGGACTCAACGGCCATATGTCTATGTACTTAAGTCTTAAGATCGGATAAAACGGGGAAGTGAATTTGCATAATTGTACTTGATGCCCCCAGGGGACATCAACGTTTTTACCTTGATTCGTGGATCCACGACCCGACCTTGTTTACCATCAGCGAGTTGATATCCATCCGCGCGTGATTCGGTTGATCGCGCAACAAATAAAGTAATTGGGGGCATCAAGTGCAAGTAATATAAGAGAGACAAGCTATAGCTCTCAAGGTTACATTAGCTTTCAAGTTTAATTTTGCCAAAAAGGTTAATTTTGGTTGCAAAGTTAATTTTGTTGAAATTTTTGGGGGCATCAAGTACAAGTAATATAAGAGAGTTAATTCTCTAGCTATCAAGGTTAATTTAGCCAACAAGGTTAATTTGATTCGACGATGTTATGAAGGCTTGCGCGGCTAGAAAATAGAAAAAGAGGAGAAAATGGGGTTAGTGGAATGTAAACTTCTGAATAAACGTGCTGAATAACGGGAAAATTTGGGGGCATCAAGTACAAGTAATATAAGAGAGTTAATTCTCTAGCTATCAAGGTTAACTTAGCCAACAAGGTTAATTCGTTTCGACGTTGTTATGAAGGCTTGCGCGGCTAGAAAATAGAAAAAGAGGGGAAAATGGGGTTAGTGGAATGTAAACTTCTGAATAAACGTGCTGAATAACGGGAAAATTTGGGGGCATCAAGTACAAGTAATATAAGAGAGTTAATTCTCTAGCTATCAAGGTTAATTTAGCCAACATGGTTAATTCGTTTCGACGTTGTTATGAAGGCTTGCGCGGCTAGAAAATAGAAAAAGAGGGGAAAATGGGGTTAGTGGAATGTAAACTTCTGAATAAACGTGCTGAATAACGGGAAAATTTGGGGGCATCAAGTACAAGTAATATAAGAGAGTTAATTCTCTAGCTATCAAGGTTAATTTAGCCAACATGGTTAATTCGTTTCGACGTTGTTATGAAGGCTTGCGCGGCTAGAAAATAGAAAAAGAGGGGAAAATGGGGTTAGTGGAATGTAAACTTCTGAATAAACGTGCTGAATAACGGGAAAATTTGGGGGCATCAAGTACAAGTAATATAAGAGAGTTAATTCTCTAGCTATCAAGGTTAATTTTGACAGCACATCTAGGATTACTTGCCGGAACTTTTTTCATCAATTTTGGGGGCATCAAGTGCAAGTAATATAAGAGGATAGATGAGGAGGCAAGGATGCGCGCTCATCTAGATGCACCTGTTTGCGCATTTGTCGCATCTCATCAGGGGTGCGCTAGCGCACCCCAGGGGTTTGCATTGCCATGGATATGTTATTAGAGGTAAGTAATACACGCTTTTATAAGCCAATAGAATATATTCGTTTTGCGTAGAGAAAATCATATCAGAATTTTTGTTTGATCAGTTTCACTATTTGAATCATTCTACGGTAGTCCACCATGGCGTTCAAGGGGAAATTGGAGGATCCAAAAACTGCAACCACATCGGATTTTCAGAATCCATGGAATTTCTTCGGATTATTTGGGGACAAAAGAGAGGATAATTTGGCCGAATGGATGAGGGAACATGGATTTATCGCAACATCAATGAAGTGCGAGGTTTGCAATGAAGACTGCAAAAGGATTACAAAGGAAAGTCGCCGTTTGGGTTATGTATGGAGGTGCAGAGGAAGTAAGGATAATCCACATGATCGAAGCTACACCTCAACAAGATTCTCATTCTTCGAGAACACCAGATTTGATGTCAGGGACATATTGGTGTTTATTTGGTTTTGGGCACTTCAAGTGAGTTTGCGAACTGCATCTATTATGTCTGGTATGTTTTATGGCCACACTCCCGTCAATTGGGCGAACCATATTTGAGATCTTTGTCGCCAGTTCGTCTTTGATCTCTATTATAAGAATAGCTGGAACAGCTACAAGTTTTCTGGGGATGTTGAAATTGACGAGAGTTTGTTTGGAAGACGATGCAAATATCACAAAGGAAATCCTAACCTCGGCCAGAAAGTCTGGATATTTGGAATAGTTGAAAGGTCAACCAATAACATCGTTCTATATCCTGTGGATCATAGAGACGAGAAAACCTTGATCACATTAATTGAGAGACATGTTGAAAAGGGTGCAAGGATTTTCAGTGACGGATGGTCGGCCTATGCAAATCTGAACAACATAGGATACGAACACTTCACAGTTTGCCACAAATACTCATTCAAAAAAGAAGAATACAGAAATGTAGTCACTGGAGAAATAATCAGTGTGAATACCAATAGAATAGAGGGAGCCTGGAAACACGCAAAGTCACACTTTAGACGAATAAACGGGACATCACTCGGAAATTTCGAAGCTCATCTTTCAGAGATAATTTGGCGAAATCAAATGATTGGTCAGAGCAATGCAATCACCTCTACATTCGAGCTTATCAAAAACTACTATCCATTGGATCGATCAGCGACACTAAACTGTTCTGATCCTCTTTTTGATTCCTGGTCAAAAGGAATAAGAGATGCACCAGGAGACAACTCTAACTCCATCATCCGATACGAAGATGAAAGTGACATTGATGTCGATCTACCCGCTCCGCTGGTAGTCACAGAGCCAGATATTGCCCCACAAACCAACCAACTTCAGAGCAGTGGGGATCACAGTTATGAACATGGAGAATATGATTCGTTTGAACGAGGGATTAACGTAACTAATGCATCGAACGATCACCGCATCAGCACACCACACACGAAAAAGGTTCATGAAAGTCTCGATGCCCAACAAACTTTGAGCCAATCGACGAACCAGCAAAGAAACAAGGAAAAGCACCACAGGCAAGGAATCCTTACAATAAGTCAAACTTCGTTTGGGATGAAGAAGCAGACGATGATTTCGATTATTAAAAAGGTAAGGAAACACTTGTTCGTTAATCTATAATGCGCATGCGCAAACCGAAACTACTTTCTATTTTATTTTTAGAAGAATCATCGGGAAATCAAGGAGTACCATACCAAAAAGGTAAAAACGTTGATGTCTCCTGGGGGCATCAAGTACAATTATGCCAGTGAATTTGCGCGACAGCCGAGGTTAGTCACCGTTTTTGTTCCTTTTAACTTGATTTTTCTCCGTTTTTTGGCAATTAATGCCATATTAATTTGCATTTTGGTCGCATTAATTTTCAAAATTTTTATTCATTAAACTAAAGACAAAAATTGAAGAGCCCCGACGGGGGGATTTTGCATTGGCATTGCAAGTCCCCTAATGGTGGCTACACGATAGCGAGCCGTCTGTGTATGAGGAGAAATTTTTTTAAAAATGTTAAAAAACTCCTCGAAACAGACGGCTGCCAGCTGTCTAGGACTAGGACTAGGTCCGAGTTGTCCCGACCCCGACTTGTCCTTTAACAACAAACATCGATTTGAGCGGGTGGGACTGTACTTGGAATGACGGCGATAAAATTCAATAAAAACGAATCGAATTCATATCAAGTTAATACAAGGAAAACAAGGTAAAAAATACTTACATGATGTAGAATAACGTCATAGAATTGTGTTTTAATGTCTGTAATGAACATAATGTTGCTGACTTGGAAGTAAATATAATAAATCTGATGACAATAGGCTCCGATTCTATTTCATTTTTCCCGCGGATGAGGGTCAAAAGGTAATATGCTGAAGTTAGAAGCAAGTAATTTCGGCACGGGGTATAAGATTGCCAATAAAAAATTTAAAAGAATGTAAAATGTATTTCTGTAGTTAAAAGAGGTATTGATTGATCTTGATACTCATATGCAGAGGCGTAGATAGGGGGCCTGGATAGGGGGCAAGGGGGCACGAGCCCCCCCCCCCCTGAAAAAAATTGGTTGAGAAAAAATCAGGGGGAGTAAAAAGAAGGGGAAAAAAGGGAAAAAATAGAAGAAAAAAGGAAGAGGAGGAAGACGAGGGAATAAAATAAAAAATAAGGTGAGAGGAAGACTTTAAAAAAAAAATCATTCATGTCAAGATAAAATTTTCTCTCGCGCTTTGCCCTCACATTGCCTGATGTTCGATGCGATTCATAACTTGCTCAATATCATATGGAGCTTAAAATATCAAGCTTTGAAGACTGAAGTCAATATACAAAATATATTTCCAGCTCGCATGTTTATCTATATATGGACAGCCTGTTCTTTATTTATTAAAACATGCTTTCATTATCCATTCAGATCAGAATATCACTAATTTTTGCTCGAGGTTCACGCTCGCATTATTAATGTAGGAAGATACTCAACTTTCTTTTCATGATCGATTTACAAAACATGAATAGAGTGTCCCATTTTTAGGTCTAAAATCTAAATTGTCTTCCGTTCGCGCTTTACGCTCGTATCGATTGTTTACAAAACTATCCCTTTCATGATAACGAAAAGTGCAGAATGGCAATTTTTTAAGGTAGGGATGTCACAAATTTTCAGCTCGCGCTACGCGCTCACATTATTCCATTGTTGAGTAATGTATCCTATATTCATGAGTCACTAAATACAGTCCTCAACAGGTCCTTATCGATCAGGCCAGAACATTTACGATTTTTGTTCACGCTTAGCGTTCGCGGTAGTTATCTCATTACATATGCATCTTGTTCAGGATCACAAGCATTGCCTAGAATGTTAAATTCAGTCAAGAAAAATGCATAAAAGTTTTTTTTTTAATTAACCTGCAGGCTTCGCACTCGCAATTTTATATAGGGCTTTTATACTTATATAGATTGTTTCATATTTTTGTTGTTTTATAAAGCTAAGAAGTGACTGTGAGGACTGCTTACCTGGCCCTTAATTAAAAGAAAAATCAACTTTGAGTGGCCGATCGGCCCCCGACCCTTTTTGGCGATAGCTGGATCCGCCCCTGTGACACAAAAACACACAGAAAATTGCCCCCCCCCCCTCCGAACTGCTCATTAAAAAGCAAGGACCCCAGTGCCCCCGCCTATATAGGAAAAAAAATCCTATAGCGGCTACGCCACTGCTCATATGTGACGATGCTTCTGCCACGTATAGGCCTATTTGTTGGATGCAACACCCATGCAGCATCAGATTGATAGATTGTATTGTATTAAATGTGATGAGAAAGAAAGAGGCTGCGGGACATAGCAATACTATGAAATAATAAACAAAAACTTATAAAAATTAGAAAAAAAATCACTTTAACTATTTTTTATATAAAAAATAAAATATGATTAACAAAAATATTCAAGCAAAAAATGCGCTCTGCCATATCACTAGATTGGTGCTTTACGGATAGTAACCATAACGATGTTGACAGCACGTCATTGTTAAAAAAAATGTCATTATTTCTGTCATTTATAGTTTATAGTATACACTCATTGAAATCGTAAAAGACCCATTCACATTTCAAATTGTGAGGAATAGTAAAGTTTCATGGTCTATCCGGCAGAAATATGTTTAATGAGTTATTTCCATCCTCTTTAATTTGTGTTCGTTTTCAATTTAATTTGTAATTAGGAACCGCATGAAGTTCTTGACTTATTCCTTTTGCACATATTGATATGTGAATACATTTTTTAAATGTACATAAAAGAAAATTAATTGTGATTTTTTTTGCATGGTCAGCCCCCCCCCCCCCTTCAAATTTGTTCTATTGCCTATGTATTTCACGCTACTCCTTGTCTGAAATGATGATTAAACTGTGGCAAAACCTTCAAACCAGCATATGTCCATGAAACCAATGACTATAGATACCGCCGGTATATAGGGACACATCCTGCCATGTCCCCCCCCCCCTGAGATCGAGGCATAACAATTTTTATGGAATATGCCATCGTGCATACACAAGTCAGGACCTCCCCCCCCCCCGACTCACCATTATTGGGAGTGAATACCTTTTCGGGTGACTTTTCAGTTTCTGTACAAAAATGCCCCTCCCCGACTCCACCTTTTGATCTGCCCCTACTTCATTTACTGACACAAGAATATTATTTCATAGATTTTAGCAGTGGGGACCGTGATCCGGAGGAGACAAAGCATTGGAGGGGCACTCTATTGTTTGTGAACAATGGTCTGCCCCCATACTTTGTCTCCTCCGAGTCACGGTCCGCCACTATAGATTTTAGAATCATTTATTTTTCAATTAATTATTCACTAATTCTTAATTGTTAAAGGGATGCTCCGGCCTGAGGATATCCCAATAAATAGAGTAAAATTCATAAAGCAAAATGCTGAAAACTAGTCAAAGTCGGATAACAAATAATTCTAGCTGGTGAAACAGTTTCATTAGGTTTGCTGATGATGTCATATCCCATATTCCCTGCACTTTATTTTTTGTGTATTTTATTGTAGGAAATTAGCTTATATTATTCAAAAATTTTCTGCCAAGAATCCTGGATCCTGCAGACTTAACAAGCCTTGCTTCTTTATGCAGGTTCCCTCATATTTCACTCCTTTTATTTGTCTTTAATTCCTAATCGCTATTCTCTTTAATTTGAATTCATTGTTATGCCTTGTCTGATTTGTATTCTCATGAGTTTTCTGATGTTGTTTTCAAATTTTGTTTGTACTTGTGAAATATGTAAAATAAAGTCAAATCAAATCAAATCAAAACGATTGGATTGACAACCGATTATGTGCAAGAGTTATTTCTTGCTGCAATTTGTTCCATCAACATCATCGGAGACACGTCATATTGTACCTATTTATAAAACACAAAAAAATGAAACAATTATTAATTATGATTTCATGTAATAGGCCTACCATAAGAAAAAGGAAAGTAGAGGTATGACCATAGCGGGGGGCTGCCCCCCTAATTTTTATTTTTTTAATTTTTTTTTGCTTCTCAAAAAATTATGTTGGTACTCCCCCCATAAATTCCCAAATTTTTGCTGATAACCTCTTTTTTTTTGCTTGTCAAAAAGTTTTGGTGGTTCCCCCCCCCCGGCCCTTATTTTTTTGGGCTGCCGCCGCCAATTGGTGTGACATCATCAGCCCACCTATGCATAATTATATGAAGACATGCCTCGCATTGTTTAACCGAAACATTGCAAATTTATTTGTTATCCAATTTCGATGAAATTTTCAGCATTTTTCTCTGTGAATTTCAATTTATTTATTGAGATATACATGTCCTCAGCCTGGAGTATCCCTTTAAATTTAATGATTGTATTCTTCCAGTAGTGCTTCTTTTGCCACAGTATAAGCAGGTATTAGCTTGGCAATAGGTTTATTGTTTAGTTTTTCGATCTTACGGGCTAGCTTCTACGTCAAGGAACAACAACACGTACACAATCGATCATCATCATTCAGTGCAGTCGAGTCCAGTCAAGGGGGTCCCGGAACCCATTGGGGTCCGGACAGCCCGACCACCAGACAGCCCGACCCTGGACAGCCCGACCCGCTGCCCTGGACAACTCGTCCCGGTCGAGTTGTCCAGGGTTGGCTCTGAATCGGACAACTCGACCACTTGAATTCTTCTTCAAAATTTCATTAAATTAAATTTCAAACTTTACTTCAATAGTATTTTCCCGCATAATCCATGTTTCTTCAATACATTCTCGACAGAAAAATTGACATTTCAGTGCGTTTTGAGCTATTTTGAAAGAAAATATAGCGAGTTCCCTTGCAACGAGAATAATCCGATACCGCCGGCGAGCCGTGTTCATTAATCTTACAACTTGCAAATTTGAGTTGATTTTTCCGTCACTTTACATATTTTGATGGTGAGTGTGTGCTATTTTGTATTTTCATATTCCATTTTCACATTTCCTGTACTTATTTAAAGTTATTGCATTTTACAAAACTGATAATTAATGCAAACTTTTTGAGATAGTTCACCTGGAAAGGACACCGATGCGGTGCTTCGCCTCGCCGGCCGGCCAGCTGGACGACCGGCTGTGCTGTGATTGTGACTGAGTGAGGCAGTCGGCTCAACTAGAGCGAAGTCAACTTACTTATTTTTAGTTAATATTTCCCATTTTCCAATGGCGAGAGTGTGCTATTTTTGTATTTTTACACTTCTACTTATTAAAAAGTGTTTTAATATCACTAAGCTGATTATCATTAGGACAGTGACTGCGTGGTCTGAGAATGCGCTTCCCAATTAAAGTAACCAGCCTTGACGCCCTTCAGGCCGCGGGGGGGGGGGTGGTGCTTCCAACCAACATCTAAACCAATTAAGGAAATACATTTGTAAGTTATGAAGTTTACGATATGGAATAGTTTATTGAAAAAATGTATTGTACCGAAATTGAAAAACTTGTTTTTATAAAAATCTAAATTTTAAAACTTGCTTTTTCTTATCGAAAAACATGTCTCTTATTTTTTTACCTGTCAGTATCTGTCACAGCTTTTTAAAATGCAAATTCCACTGGAAACAACGGGTCTTCTGGAGGATACAAGCACTTGGGCTGGTCCCAACCACCTACACCCGGGATGAGGAGAAGAGATTTCATACTCGACAAGCGATGGCCTTTCCATTTCTTTCACGAGCAGAAATGATACCGAGTTCCAATGACTTGGGCATCAGAGCAGCAGTCCCTTGATCGATGAGGTAAGTACAGCTTCTTAGATAATAATCAAATTTGTGCACTTCATGCAGGCATATCAAATTTCTATTTTTATTTCTTGGTATTTTCAAATTCTTTAAATGGAAGAAAGAACAATTGAATTGAACATTTACTTATTATTTCTTTTATACATTGTTTGAATTGAAAAAAAAATTAACTTTTTTTATATATATGCATTGTATTCATAAAAATTCAAAATTGCTTCTTAAAAATGTGAGTAACTACTACATGTTTAGGTTAAGTAGAAGTTGTAACATTCTAAATTAATTTTGGGTATGTAGGGGTTATGCTTAATTCATGAGGAACATTTATGTCATACACATATAGATGATACCAAGTATCGTTCAAGTGAGCTTGAAGGGAAAGTTCACCCTGACAAAAAGTTAATTGTAAAAACAGCAGAAAAAATAATAAAAAAATATTGACAAAGGTTTGAGGAAAATCCATCAAAGAATTGAAGTTATTAGAATTTCAATTATTGGATTTGTGATGTCATGTGCGAGCAGCATTTCTGCATAATAAATGGTAAAAAGTCAAGAAATTGTAATTTTCTAAGAAAATTGAAACTGGTTTTACTATTCCTTTTGTATATATTCAAAGACAAAACATTTCACACCCAAACATGAAAAGAAAACAAAAATAAGTCATCAGGAACCATTGAAAAAAATTGAATTCATGAATTTTATATTACAAAACATATGGGGCAGCTGCTCATTTATGACGCCACAAATCTAATACTTAAAATTCAAATAACGTTTTGAAACTTTTCCTCATACATTCACCAATATTTTTTTTGGTATTACTTTTCTGCTATTTTTACGACCAACTTTTTTTCAGAGTGAACTTTCCCTTTATGATATTGAATTAGTTGCAATTAATTTAACTTTAATATATTTAAAAGTATTTGCTTCTAAACTGAAGGTTGAAATGATTTGATTTGTTTCAGTAGCAAAAGAGGTGCAGAGCTTCAAATAGTTGAAATTACTTTATTTTATTTCTATCTTTCCAGCTCTTTGAGACCACCTGAATTGCAAGCTCTGTATGGCCAGTTTTTGTGTGACAAAATAAAAGATAAGGGTTGAAAATCCCTCCAGCTAAGTTAGGGATCATGTAATTGCCATGGAAACCAAATATAGTAATGTATAACAGGTTGTATATTCATGAAAGTGCAATTGTTGGATAAATGTTAATTTATATTGGCACTAATGTAATTTTAAGATTGTCCTTATTTTTAGCTTTACATAAACACCAAAAGCAGAGAATATTGTTCCCAGTTGGAATTGTGTCATATTTATTATCATAATAGTATTATCATAATTGTGGTAATGTAATCCTATTTGAAATTATGAACCAGTATTTATTTTGTGTGGGATATAATATGTTTTATATACACTGAAGTTCAATATGTGTTACTATGTAATTTTAGATCTGATCAAGTTTACCTTAATGTTACTTAATAAAACCCACTTAAATCCAAAGAAGTATTTTGAATATTTGGTTCTTGCACTATTTTGTATCCCTTTTCTCGCTAAATATTTACCTTTTATTGAGAGCTGTGTTGACGGGTTCCATGACATTTGCTCTGGCAAATTCCACACCATAATCTTATGAACAGCTTCAACCAGTAAGGTCTAAACCTAACTTAAAACCATATTGCAACCCTGAACCTCTATCTTAAGGGGCTTTCACAATTGCTTGTGCGATTGTTTGCGATCACTTGGTCACAATATATGTTGCACAGAATTGCAACGGTGAAGGGTCGTAAGTAGTCACGCAACCAATTGTGAAAGGGGCTTTAGACAAAATTAAGCCTGGGGCAATTGTCGCAGGAGCAAATGTTGTGTCACATGGTAATCAGATGGAGATGACTGAGAGATGAAGATGGGAGGGGGTGAAGATGGTGAAAGGTGGGATGGCCATGATGAGGAGTGATGGAGTTGAGAGGGGTGTGGATGGAGATGATGAGAGGAGGGATGGGGATGATGCAAGGATGGATGGAGATGATGCGGGGAGGGATTGAGATAAGGTTTAGAGATGAGGATGGAGATGGTGAGGAGTGGTGGAGATGGTGAGAGGATCGAGTAGAGATGATGAGGTGAATGGAGATGATGTGGAAGGGTTGACAGGAGTAGGGGGTGGAGATGAGAGAGATTGAAATGAAATGGGGATGGAGATGCGAAAATGGTTGGAGAAGACGGGAATGGAGATAATGGGGGTGGAGATGTCAGGAGGCGTGTTGATAATGGGAGAAGAAAGATAAAGGGCAGGGGGATCATCATCACAAACATTGCCTCCACCAACTTCATCATCATCAATATCATTACCGTCATCGTCATTATGACATCATCACCACAAACTTCATCATTATCATTGGCGCAATGAGTGAAAGATTTTGAGGGGTAAGATGTGGCCCATCATGCCAAAGTTATTTTTTTTTAATTGTGAATGAGTAAAATTTTTGACATTTTTATTAGACAAACTCATTTTTTTATTATAACATCATACTAAAACTTTTCTCTTTTCGTTTCTCTTTCATTCATTTTTTTGGGGTATTTTATCTTCTTTTTTTTGAGGGGGGTGCTCTTGCCCCCAAGACCATGATCCCCCACCACCTGTATTCCACTGTTCATTACCAACATCATCTACTATCGTCATAATCATCATCAACACCACTAGCTTCATTACCATCATCGTCATCACAACATCACCACCATCATCGACATCACTATCATCACCACCTCCCATCTCATAACAATCACCAGTCCATAATTATCTTCATCACATCATCATTATCCTCATCACCACATCATCTTGATCGTCATCATGATTATTTTATCTGTGATTTCATACACAGATACTAGTACTTATGTCACATTATTCATCTCTTACTGTAAGATGGACTTTACATATCACCCAAAAATGACATTTCAATCATTGTTAGTAAAAATCAATGAATAGGATTTATATCTCCCTTATCAAATCAGCGCGTGTTGAAAACGCTTTGAAAAGGGAACCAGATAAATAATAATGTATTTCATAACTATTAATGAGAATTAATGAAAAGTAAAATTTCAAGATTCAAACTCGCAGCTAAAGAAGTCATATTTGCGATTGACAAATGGAATATTTCAAGCTAAAGCTGTTTGTTG
The DNA here is from genome assembly GCF_018143015.1 of Lytechinus variegatus. Lineage (NCBI taxonomy): Eukaryota > Metazoa > Echinodermata > Echinoidea > Temnopleuroida > Toxopneustidae > Lytechinus > Lytechinus variegatus. The sequence continues at coordinate 75,298,089 of NC_054741.1, read as the reverse complement.
GAATTCTTGTAGAGAGTTGATATGATTATCATTAAAGGGGTGGTCCAGGCTGAAAATATATCTTAATACACAGAGTAGAATTCACTGAGCAAAACGCTGAAAATTTCATCAAAATCGGATAACAAATCATAAAGTTATTGAAGTTTAAAGTTTAGCAATATTCTGTGAAAACAGTCGTCATGAATATTCATTAGGCGAGCTGATGTCACATCTCCACTTTCTGTTTTCTTATATTATTATATAAAATCATATTTTTTTCATACTTGTGAAAATAATATGTCTCCCTTATGATGAAATAAGTTGCAGCAATAAATATCTAATGTACTAAATCAGTAACTGTTGTCAATCCAGTTTTTCTAGTTCTTGGAGGAAAAAATTTGAATAAACCTAATTTCATATAATAAAATACAAAGAACAAGTGGAGATGTGACATCATCAGCCCACCTAATGAATATTCATGATGACTATTTTTTACAAAATATTACTAAACTTTAAAATTCAATAACTTTGCTATCTGTTGTCCGATTTTGATGAAATTGACGGCATTTTGCTCAGTGCAGTGAATTCTACTCTATTTATTAAGCTATAAATACTTTCAGCCTGGACCACCCCTTTATTCAAAAAGTGGCACGAATATTCATCTTTGGATAAAGACATGCAAGATTCATTTTTAAATGTGTTGGAAACGGCATTACCATGGGAATAACAAAAGCCGGGGTATTAATTTCCTTCAGTTCAGTGGTATCCCTTTTCTGCACTTTTATTCCTTTGCATTATTTTTTCCTTTCTTTATTTGCGCCCTCTGAATGTGCCCCCTAGATACGACCCTGACTGACCTGGGTACAATACTAGTTTTATCTACTTGATGGTAGCTCCCCAAAATCTATCAACTTTTGACATGGCTGCCGAATAAAAAATATATCACTTTGGGGGGGGGGGACCTACATATATAATAAAGCCAACTTTCAAATGACACCAAAATGTGTTGAGCGAGCACTTCCCATTTAAACAAAGGGTATGAAAATTAGGCTGGGCAGGAAATAGCCTTCCAATTTCAGTCAGTTTTTGATAGGCAAATCCGTTAGAACCTGCAAAGTTAAGGGTGTTGTGATAAATTAATGATCAATCGTGGCCAGTTTTGGTTGTTAAAGCAAATTCCATAAATTAATAAATTGAACTTTAATGCATGAGTGAAGTTCAACACACATTGCATTTTGGGGGGCAGCATTTTAACTTTATTATGTGGATCTCAGCAATGTGTTCATGGGAGTCGGGAGAATAGAGGGTGAGATGGAACTTGGAAGTGGGAAAAGTAGGTTGATGGAATAAGGTTCAACAGAACATTTAGCCCCCCCCCAAAAAAAAAAAAAAAACCCTCTCACCCGCCCTCCCCTTCTGTTGAGAGACTGATTGCTCTTACATGTACGTATGAAGTCCAGAGCAGAATTTTCGGAATTTAAAGGACAAGTCCACCCCAACAAAAACTTGACTTGAATAAAAAGAGAAAAATCAACAAGCATAACACTGAAAATTTCATCAAAATCGGATGTAAAATAAGAAAGTTATGACATTTTAAAGTTTCGCTTCATTTCACAAAACAGTTATATGCACATCTCGGTCGGTATGCAAATGAGGGAACTGATGACATCACTCACTCACTTATTTCTTTTGTATTTTATTATATGAAATATGAATATTTTTATTTTCTCGACATTTCATGTGAAATGAAGTTTCATTCCTCCCTGAACACGTGGAATTCCATTATTTTAACATTTGTGCTTCAGGCAAGGATGTCCTAATCATTAAATTTGTAAAAACGGAAATATTGTATAATTCAAACGATAAAAAACAAGAGAAGTAGTGAGTGGGTGACATCATCGACTCTCTCATTTGGATGTAACTGGCTCGTTCATATAACTATTTTGTTAAAAATAAGCGAAACTTTGAAATGTCATAACTTTCTTATTCTACATCCGATTTTAATGAAGTGTCAGCATTGTGCTTGTCTGATTTTTCTCTATTGATTCTAATCAAAATTTTCTGAGTTGGGACTTGACCTTTAATGATAAGTTCCGAAAATTGGGGCATCAAGTTTTACCCATCAATCCTTCTGTCAAAAATTTATCAATAAATCAACTCAATCAATGTGCAATATGCTTGATCAAACATTCATTTTTTTCAATAAATTATTTAATAAATCATCATCGGCCTTATCAGTCAATTTCTTGGTAATCATTTGGCACCCCCTAGTTCAAGTATCAACCCCCCCCCCCCCTTAGTTCAAACATCAATTTTGCACTCCTACATGGATAGAACATGGCAGCGGATAAGGTTTTAATATCAATGACACCCTTAAAATTGTTATGAGGGAATGTGGTGACCGGGGATAAAATCTTTGAAGAATTTGAATAGTAAAAACTTAGTTGATTCTAGAGCAAATTGATGACATGAATGAAATAGTACATTAATACATAATATGGCCCACATATATAGCGATTATTTTTCTTTGTGGTCGAAAAAACTTGGTAGGGCTTGAGCGATTTTTTTGGGGGAAGGGGGGCTTTAATCCCCCCAAAAAAAAAAAACACGCACCTGAAGAAGAGCAAAAGGGAGGGAAAGAAGAAGAGAAAAAGTGGAAAGACAGAGCGAATGAAACAGTGGAATGGGGGATAAAGGAAAGAGGAAAAAGAAAAAAAAAAACAGAAAAAGCGAGAGAAGAGGGGAAGAGAGTGACGGTCCAACTTTAGGCCTTTTGAGATAACCTAATCCTGTTTTTTAGAATGAAATTATGATTTTCTTAAACTTTGGTCTGCAGGATTATCCCCACAACATATTTATCTTGGTGCCCCCTACAAAAGTTCAAGGCCCCCAGTGCACCCAAAGCTGAATAAACCCAGCTACTTCATGCACTGATGAGATCGAGTCAATGGATTGCATCATTTCCAAGAGGTTCTCAATAATATTCCTGAGATGATGAAAAGGATGTTGGTGGCGATGGTGATGATAATGATGAACATTGGTGATGACGGTGACAATGGTGGTGATGATGATATTGGTGATCATGATGATGATGATTATGATGGCGATTATACTGGTGATACGATGACAATAATGGATGATGTTGTGATGATGGTGGCGATGATGGTGATGTGATGAAGATTATGGTGATAATAATGATGGCGATGATTATGATGATGATGGATGAGAATGATGTTGGTGGTGATGATAATGATGTTGGTGTGATGATGATGGTGGTGATGGCAATAATTGTGATATTGATGGTGGCGATGATAGAGACGATGATGTTGGTGATGATGTTGAATGATAATATGAAGATGATGATGATGACAGCGATAGTGATTATGGTGATGATGATAAATGGTGATGATGATAAGTGGTGATAATGATGGCGATGAAAATAGCGATAACGATTGTGGTGATGATGATGATAATTAAGATAATGGTGATGATAATGATGGCGATGATAATAGCATAGTGATTTGGTGGTGATGATGATGATGGTGGTGGTGATGGCAATGATTGTGACGATCGTGGTGGCGATGATAGAGATGATGTTGGTGGTGAACTGGTGATGATGTTCCATTCCTCCTCTACATCCCCTCATCTCCATCGCCTCCTCATCTCTGCTCCTCTCAGCTTCATCTCTCATCCTCTCAGCTTCATCTCTCATCGTCATCCCCTCCATCCTTTCCCTCATAATTTCAATCCGTCCTCTCATCATCTTTTCCTCTCATCTCCATCCTTCCTTTCATCTCCATGCCTCCTCTCATCATCTCTATCCCTCTCATCTCCATCCTTCTTCTCATCTCCAACCCACTTTTCATTACCATCCTTTTCACTTCACCGTCTCCATCCCTCCAATTTCAACTTCATCTCTCCCAAAATGTCCACCTGATCACCACAGCACTTAACAGTGAAATGTTCAGCAGAAAAAAATACATGGGAGTAATAGAACCCAATATTCACAATACTTTTTAGTAGACTCTTTATTTTCTATGTAACAATGTGATAAACTTGATCACAACTAAAATTACTAAGTAACACATAATTTTCTGTTATATCTTACAAACAGTAGGGGAAGGCGGGGTAAGTTGTGATAGTTTTTGCTTTTTGCATGTTAAAATTGATATGATTAATAATCTTGTCGAAATAAGTACCTTGCCTTTAAATTTAATTCTTCTGAAATATTTTCCACCTATATATAACTTTCTATCCCCACACTGAAAGTCATCGTGACCTTTAAAAAAAAACAATGTCAAATGGCTCAACTTGCCCCATATATGGGGTAAGTTTGAGCCATCTTCTGGGGTATGTTGAGCCTCAAAAACTATGTACAAAGTGTATGAGGGGGGAACCAGCATGTCAATTTTTTGTTTAGTCTTTTCACTTGCTAATTCTCTATAAATACTAACATCCTTTAAAAGGAAAAGAGCAGTCATGTAAATTTGCTCCTTTCAGCCGGCATTTCAATCAATTTTTATGGTTTGTTTGTTTTTTAAGATACATTACCATAGGAATTACCATGGCTCAACTTGCCACATGCTGTTCGGCTCAACTTACCCCAGTCCGAACTAAGTGCGATAATTTTGTATCCACACATTTATTATGCATCCATCATATAAAAGACTATGACAAGAATGAAGATCTACCGGTATACCTGGACTAACAATGTTGTTATCATGTCTTTATTATATTTAAAGACGTGTGTGTTTATAAAGCACTTATTTATTTCACACTCTTTTTTTACTTTTTTGGCTGAAATTCATATTTTTCCCTCTAAAAAACTACTTTTTGTTTCAAAGTTGAAAACATTGTGGTGGGGTTAGGGGTTATGCTATGGGTCATCAATACATGACACCACCACAGTGTCTGACTCATTCATTATTGGCCTGGGGCTGGTGGCTCAACTTGCCCCTATGCTCAACTTACCCCGCCTTCCCCTATAGCATAACAAAACATGGTCTTGTTATGCTGTTGAAAAAAAAACATACATAAAGAAAATCAAATAGTGCACCATTCCTGGTATATTTGTTTATTATTTATATATTCACAAATTCATGTGTGCCCAGTCATACTTTTGCCTCTTAGTATAAAAAGCAATTGCCAGTCCAACTTCAGACAAATAATTCCTGCTATACTTCCTTAAACTTAAAGCCTGCTATATTTGTATACTATTTGTGCATATTCACATATTCATGTGTGCCCATACTATATTTGTTGATTTGTAACTCTGATTGAGAACAATATCCTCTGCTTTGGGTGCGAATGTAACAATATAGACAATCTTAAAACTACAATAGTAACCATACACATTAACATGTAAAAATTAATTGCCCCTTTTGGTTTAAGAATATACATTTCAAAATTTATTGCATGATTACCATGACAACTAACTTAACCCTAACTTATGTAGAGGGCTCTTTCAAGGTTAATTAAGTCCACCCCAGAAAAATGCTAACTTGTATACATAGAGAAAATCAAACTAGTATAGTGCTAAAACTCATCAAAATCGGATTTAAAATAAAGTTATGACATTTTAAATTTTCGCTTATTTTTCGTAAAACAGTGATATGCACAAATAGGTACCGATAAGTAAGTCGATGATGCCCATCACTCACTATTTCTCCTTTTTTTATTGTTTGAATAATAAATATTTCATCTTTTTAAATAGATCTGATTTGACAATAAGGACTAATTTGACTGAACCATATTAGCATTAAACAATGATAATTCCACATGTTCAGGGAGGAATTAATCGTTGTATCACTTGACAATGAGGAGAAAATCAGAATATTTCATACAATAAAATACAAAAGAAATAGTGAGTGGATAACGTCATAGTCTCCTCATTTGCATACCAGCCAGGATTTGCAGATAACTGTTTTGTGAAATTAAGCGAAACTTTAAAATGTCAAGACTTTCTAATTTTACATCCGACTTTGATGAAATTTTCAGTGTTATGCTTGTTGGATTTCTCTCTTTTTATTCAAATCAATTTTTTGTTAGAGTGGACTTGTCCTTTCAGCACTTCCTTACAATTTTGTTTTATAAATAAAAACAAGCTAAGTACGGTTTGCAATCCATGTTGTCTCAACTAAGTCAAACAGCTGAAAAGATGAAATGAAGTATGAAATGAATTATTGACAAAATTATTGTAATTTCAAATATTTGAAGATCTGCAGTCTGCACCTCTTGATAATAAAAGAAATTAGACCATTTTCAATCGTCACCTTGTCTTGAACAATTTAGAAGCAAATACAAGTTTAATATATCAAAGTTAAGTTAATTTGCTAAACACACTAGAACTATACCTGTTATATTCTGGAATAATTACATAACATAAAGGATCCACATAAATTTCGCATTACCATACCCAAAAATTAATTTGAAATGTTACAACTTCTACGAAACCTATAAGTAATTTTTTTGTTCAATTCAAACAATGTATAAAGAAAAAAAGTAAATTCATTTATATTCAATTGTCCATTCTTTCTTTTAAAGAATTTGAAAATACAAAAAAAAATTAAATTTCTCTTTGATATGCCTGCATGAAGTGCGCAAAAATTGATTTATTGTATCTATAAAGCTGTATTTACCTCATCGATCAGGGGACTGCCGCTCTGATGCCCAAGTCACTGGAACTCGGTAATATTTCTGCTCGTGAAAGAAATGGAAAGGCCATCGCTTACAAGTCGAGTATGAAACCTCTTCTCCTCATTCCTGGTACAGCCCAAGTGCTTGTATCCTCCAGAAGACCCACTGTTACCAATGGAAGTTGCATTAAAAAAAGCTGCGACAGTAATCGATAACGAAAAAGCAAGTTTTTAGATTTTGATAAAAAGTTAAGTTTTTCAATTTCGGCAGAGTACATTTCATTTTTCAATAAATTATTCAATTTTGATAATTATAAATACCCAATATATTGTCAGTTGTTTACCCCTGCCCTTCAAAACTTCGAAAACAATAAAAAATTATAGTTATTTAAGAAAAAAAAATAAACAATGACACTTTCCTACAAAAATTGTAAACTTCATATCTACATGTAGTTACATGTACATATGCCGGCTACGAAGACATTTTCAAATCTATTTCCCTTTTTTAGTTAGAGACATTAAAATTTAAAAAAAAACCTTTTCAATAAGTGGAAGAAGCGTAAAAATACAAAAATAGCACACTCTCGCCACTGGAAAATGAGCAATATGTCAAGAGACGGAAAATTAACTGAAATAAGTAAGTTGACCTCGCATAGCATAGCTAGCTAGTTGAGCTGACTGCCTCACTCAGTCACAATCACAGCACAGCCGGTCGCCCAGCTGGCCGGCCGGCGAGGCGAAGCACCGTACCGTATCGGTGTCCTTTCCAGGTGAACTATCTCACAAAGTTTGCATTAAGTATCAGTTTTGTGAAATGCAATAACTTTAAATAAGTAAAGGAAATGTGAAAATGGAATATGAAAATACAAAATAGCACACACTCACCATTAAAATATGTAAAGTGACGGAAAAATCAACTCAAATTTGCAAGTTGTAAGTTGAATGAACACAGCTCGCCGGCGGTATCGGATTTTTCTCGTTGCAAGGAAACTCGCTTTATTTTCTTTCAAAATAGCTCAAAATGCACTGAAATGTCAATTTTTCTGTCGGGAATATATAAAAGAAACATAGATTATGCGGGAAAATACTTTTGAAGTAAATTTTGAAATTTAATTTAATGAAATTTTGAAGAAGAATTCAAGTGGTCGAGTTGTCCGATTCAGAGCCAACCCTGGACAACTCGACCGGGACGAGTTGTCCAGGGCAGCGGGTCGGGCTGTCCAGGGTCGGGCTGTCCGGTGGTCGGGCTGTCCCGGAACCTTTGCATTGACTAACTTGTTCTGCCGAGGAGAAAAGAGTGGAGGCCTATATTTGGCACAATGGTACGTATATCTATATGTAATTATTTATTTACTTTGAAGTGTGAATTCTATTATTGATCTTTTGCCTATTTTAAATTGCGTGTTTGGTTGTGTGCAGTCCAGAGAAAATTTGCAAAATTGCTGAAAGTTCAAGACAAATTCAAGTCTGATTCGACTCATGCCCATGGCTGCACAGTCATTGCATTGGCATTATTGGACTTGCGCAATAAACATTCAACAACTCATACAAAGTTTCTTGTAATTTGATTGGTCGAAGCCATTCAATATTTGATCCATTTTGTGCTGCATGCAAATTTTATTTCCCATTGCACGGCGACCGTGCATTTTTTATTTTTCCATTGCACGGTTGAGCTTTCTCCTTCACTCAGTGTCGCCAGGAGGCCTTCAGAGAGTAAAAATCATTTACTAATGTAAGGTTACTCTTAGCAAAGCCAGGTCTTCCTTTCTAGTCATTTATTTACTGTGAAGTGTGAATTTTATTATTGATCTTTTGCCTATTTTGAATTGCGTGTTTGGTTGTGTGCAGTCCAGAGAAAATTTGCAAAATTGCTGAATCAGAAAACACTTCAAGACAACAAATTCAAAGTCAGATTCGACTCATGCCCATGGCTGCACAGTCATTGCATTGCCATTGGCATTGCCATTATTGGAATTGCGCAAATAAACATTAAACAACTTATACAAATTTTCTTGTAATTTGATTGGTTGAGAGCCATTCAACATTTGATCAATTTTGTGCTGCATGCAAATTTTATTTTCCATTGCACGGCGACCGTGCATTATTTATTTTCCATTGCACAGTTGAGCTTTCTCCGTTACTCAATGTCGCCAGGAGGCCTTCAGAGAGTAAAAATCATTTACTAATGTAAGGTTACTCTCAGCAAAGCCAGGTCTTCCTTTCTAGTCATTTGCGTGTACCACCAAAAAACCTGAAACTTTCGCCCCCGAGATTTCTACTTTCTTTCTAAAAGATCTAGCCATAAATCATGTTACTTGTTACTTGTCGCAATAATCCCAAAACGCAGCTCCTTGGAAGATGTACTGGGATGTCAATAATGTCATGTGCCAATGGAGGTGACAAGGTGCAGGATTTGGGTTGGCTCACATATATACAATAAAAATGAGCATGCAGGGGTGCAAGTAAAAACATGAATTGGTCCATTTATAGCATGTGGGACCCAACAGGAGGCTGCATCATGCTGATGATAGGTAGTGCAGCCTCTCTGGGTTTCCATGGAGAATGACATGTCCTGGTAATCTGTTCCATATCCGTACTGTCCAAGGGAACTTCACATATTTGTATGTGTCTATTGTAGCTTTGGGTATGGCATATTTAGCTATATGGTCGTGCCTACCAAAGTAGGTTGCTGGAGAAATGACCTGTGGCAAAGGCACGCGAACCAGTTGATGGTGCATCCGGTGGAAAAGGGAGCATTGTGCTAAGAGCCGACGAGTGTGGAGGCTGTTCCATCCAAGGGTGGAGACCAAGGCTGAGGAGGATGTTGTTCTCCTGAAGTCACAGTGAACAGTGTATCCCATGTACATGGGATACAACTTCATTTCCGACACTATGCTATGGATTTTATTTTTAAACAAGAATTCATCAAAAAAAATAGAAAAATATAAAAAGTTGGAAGAGACTTGCCCGATGTTTACACCGCCATCTTGTTTCCTATTGTTCTTTCCCAACCTTACGCGACGCAAGCGTCCGTATCATAGGTGAAGAACAATAGAAGACAAGATGGCGGCGTGTAAGACCAAAAGCCTCAGTCTCTGTATTTGGTTGTTCCGCTGAATGACGTTGGCTGCACTCACTTATGTCAGAAATTGTTGAATAAATACCCAGAAACGATGGTTATTCCTGTCTACTGTGTAGGCCCATATATGTGTTTGGTGTGTGTTGTGATTGACTGTGCTGACATGTTTATAGGTTTGCCATGTTGAATGGAGGCACATGTCAAATTCCAGGCTTGTTACTGTGGTCAAGTTTGTTTTTTTGGTTTAAAATCACAATTGTCAAATGTCAGGTTTAATTTCAGCGGAATACATTGTAAATGCTTTTGTTAACTGAAGATATAAAATACTTGCAAGACAATGGCTGGATTCTTCGAACATATATTGTATAACAATGCAATGGTGCAGCATGAACATGTACCTTGGCTTTAACCACTCAGTGTGATCACATGCAATTGATGGCAGATGTTATTGTTGTTGGGTGTTTAGTGATCATTCTTGTCAGAATATGTACATGTATGCCACAACATGTTTTGATTATTGCGATTCTTGCTAGAGCCTTAGAAAACTTTTTTATGTACTTGTATAGTATTTGGGTTAATTTTAGAAATGTAATCTGCTCTTTATTTGACCAAGCTGTTAAACTGCAGATGCCAACTGGTTAGACAGGTGCTTCACACTCATGTGACCCATTCTTTTTTTTAAGTAAATGTTCTTAAAGATTTTTAGTATATACCTCTACGCTTTAGAAATTCTATACCTCTGCATTTACGTTGTTCTTTATGTTTGTAATATCCTACTTTAGATTCTTGCCAATTTGAGGATTGCTTGGTATATGATGCAGTATTTGGTACCCTGGGTTACCAAATAATAATCCGCCATTTTGTTGAATTATTTATTTTATTTTTTGTGCTGTACCCTGGGTTACCAAAAATGTGTACAAGTATATTTTAATGTTTTGTACAGATTTTTTTTTCTTTTTAGTGATCTTATGTAACAATTAATGCATGCAAATGATAACTTTATTCTATTTGTTTACTAATATTGACATAAGATTGTATCAAAGAAAGGAAATAGGCGTTGTTATCATTGTCCCCATCATTGTCATGATTGTCGCACCTATCGTACGACCGTGATCACCATGACAACAGTGTACACTATTACAACACGAGATGGTGCTGCACAACGCCGTACCCCGGTGTACGGCGTGGTGCATCATATATACATGTTTAGCAAAAAGAAAAGAAAAGTTCCATCAGAGGTGGATCCTAGAAATGTACAAGGAAAAAATAGGGAGGTTTTCACTCCCAATTTGAGGACATATTGTTCCAGGAAAAAATTAACACACACAATAAAATGTCCTCTGTTTGTATGCATGACATATATCCCTCAAATGTTTTTGGGTGCCTCTCAAAAGGGGGAGGGGGTACAGGCCTAATGTGCCCTTAGCTGGATCCGCCATAACCATGTTGGGAAACAAGAGGGAGAATTCAATGAAAGAGAGAGAAAAAGGTGAAATACATTATTAAATGCAAGACCACCCCAACAGAAAGTTGAGTTTATTACAAATACATGTAGGAAATCAAATTTTATTTTAATTTCTTTGTTTGTACAGTTTGGATTCAACTCATTTGCCTCATTTCATCACCAGTTCAAGACACAATACAAATGTTTTTCTGTGTCTATGCTGTCTGGGACATACAGAGAAGATGTAGAAAGAGGAGGAAAAAGTAAGAAGAATACCAAGATTTGTGTGATAGGACACTTTCTGTTTATAATAGGGACAAAAGCTCTTAATTTAGGAAGTTAACAACCTTTTTATTAAGACTTTATATTCAATTTACATATTTAACCAAAAATTGCGAAAATGTTTGACATTATCTACATGTACTTGAGTGATGATTTGTTATGTTTATAGGCTATGATATGATAAACTTAAAAACATCCCAATCATAAACATTCTCTTTAAGGACATTTACAGTGAGGTTACTTTGTTATGTTAATATCCATAATATTCCTTTGCAATAAGTGTAGAAATGAAAATACTAACCTTCAGTATGTCCATCTGTTTTGGCAAATTACTCGGGGAATCCTCAGGACTTTGGCTTTCTGAACTTAAAAATGAAACTTTTTCTTAATTGATTTTCATCTTATCAATCAAATGAAAACACAATTTATACTGTTGAGAATAAGTTCAAGATCAGCATGTGTTGTTTTCTTCCTTTGAAAAGTCTTTAAAATTAGTAATTGGTGTACTTTAAAATATTAGAAAATAATGCAATAGTATTTGCTACTGATAATGATTTTCATTTCATTTGTAGGTAATTAATTGTTTAGTATTGTGTTTCTAGTTTTAAAACGATTAATATTGATTCTTGTTTCACATTATTTTTGCAGTTATAATGCCACCGTCTGCCCTTGACACTTTATGTAAGTATACATGTAATTTTGGAGTTGGTTTTTTTTTTGAAAAATACAAATTTGATTTTTCTGTGTAGATTAAAGGAAATTTAAGTTACATAATCTTGGGGGAAGGAAAGTATCCAAGTAAGTAAGTCAACTAATAAGTCATTTCTAACTTTTACCCAGTGAATTGGATGACATGTAAGGCAGGAACAAAAATCTTTGAATCATCTGCTTGTAAGGCTATGACTCTCCAGCCCTGGAGCATTCACAATGATAAAGGATTAAATACCTTAGCCAATTGTTTTTTAATATTTTTTATTTATGTTACTTACATAGTCTGCCATGGACATAAGAATGGAATTCTAAATAATTTTTCAAACTTTCCTTGCAAGCCCTTTTCATTCTATTCACCAATTATTTTTTTGTCATTTTATACATGGCTTGGGTTCAACAATGCCTTTTCTTCTTGACAGCAAATCAGATGTGACAATAATTAGCCCTACAAAAGTAAAGGTTTATATTTGTTCAAATGGTGAAAATAACGCCACACTTTAGTACATTTCATGTGCCATTAGCATTTGTTCATTCTGTTAACTTGTATATATCATATATAATAAACCAATATTGTTCTTTGCATGTTAGTCAGAAAATGCTAACTGGTAATACTACAAGTGATGTTTACTATTATTATTATTGACAAGTCAGTGCCAGTCTGTGAGAAGTAATGTGACTTATTTTTCACCATACAGCACGGCTTCACATTGAATACCCAATGTTATTCAAGCTCACAAACAAGAAAGCAAACAGGACAACACATTGTGGAGTCTTAGAGTTTGTAGCAGACGAAGGCAAAGTATATCTCCCATACTGGGTAAGTAATTCACTGTAAATTAAAAACAAAATGTCTACAAAAATAATACATGTATATCATATCAATCAGTGTATTGAGAAGAATTGATAACTTAACCACAACAGCAATAACAATAACAATAGATGATGATGAGGAGGATGATATTAATAATACAATGAATATGGTGCAACATTTATATAGCGTTGAGTACGAATGCTTTCAAGTGCTATTACCCCACCTTCAGCATGCTCTGCCAATAAGGTACCTTAGCATTTCAAGAAATAAATACTGAGAACCCATATACCTCGACTCACCAATCATATCATAAAGAACAGTGTTATTAGTAGTTTTGTGAATAATACCATGCACGTATTTCCAATGATATTCTACTTTTCAAGCACTTGATGGTATTTTGATGACACCTGTGTATAAATCCTTACTTTGTTAGCTTATCTTGATATTCCACCCTTCCTTCCTTCCTACCTTCCTACCCAATCATCTTTTCATCAGTAATTGATGTGAAAACATTTCTTATGAATAATTTTCACCTCGACTCACCAATTATTTATATCATAAAGAACAGTGTTATTAGTAGTTTTGTGAATAATAATACTGTATTTCCAATGATATTCTACTTTTCAAGCACTTGATGGTATTTTGATGACACCTGTGTATAAATCCTTACTTTGTTAGCTTATCTTGATATTCCACCCTTCCTTCCTTCCTACCTTCCTACCCAATCATCTTTTCATCAGTAATTGATGTGAAAACATTTCTTATGAATAATTTTCAACCATATTCTAGTATATTCCCCCTTTTTTGTGTGTGTGTCTCTCCTTACACCATTTCTCTTTGCATTTATGAATGTAGTAATCAATTTTTGTTGATGATTTTCCAGATGATGCAGAACTTATTACTTGATGAGGGTGATTTATTGAACATCCAAGTAGAAGCCAATGGTTTGCCTGTTGCAACGTATTCAAAATTTCAACCTCAGTCAGTCGACTTCCTTGACATATCAAATCCCAAGGCAGTGTATCCTTTATAATTATGTCAAATAATTTTGTCATTTTGGTGTTTAATCATAGGATTTCAAATTTTCAAAATTAAATCAAAATATTTTCTACCTGTACATGCACTACATTTTTAGCAAATATATTGTTGTGGTTATGTTCATTTTTAGTCTTGCTTTACAATGTATTTCCTTTATCCATTCTAAGGTGTGTACCCCCCCCAGTTTGACTGTATATTTGCTCTTGCTTGAGAAATTAATTAATACACGAGTGTGTTAAAATAGCATAAAAGACCATTTTGGTACCTTTATTTACCTCTTTGAATATTGAATGTTGTGTTGATTGGTTCTTTGATAGATATTAGATCTCTTTTTTAAAGCCTATGTTTCCTTAACCAACCATTAAACCAACAGTCTGGAGAACATCTTACGAGGATTTGCTTGTCTGACCAAAGGTGATATGGTGGCTATCAAATATAATGATAAGGTAATGTCTAACTTAATGACATACAATGTATTTACACTTGATATTGTTATCCCTGCTAGCCCACATTGAGACCCCCAAATAGGACCAATGAAAAAAAAGGAGAAAAAGAAAAGGAAAGGAAAAACTGAAATATTATCTGAATATTTCAAAATTGATCACAATTTGAGTTTTGTATCTAAAAGGTTAAAAAACAGCTTTTTGCACTTATCCATGTCTGGCCCATCAAAATTTTTGACTCGTTATGCCAAGTGCTGGCTCTGTATGAAAAATCTTTTCATTGATATTCACTGACTAATCTTCTCTTTGCCAAATAGATAATCAGATCTAAGTGAAATTACTGTCATTCAGGCATATGTACATGTGAAATACTTTTCCGACGCATTGTCACATATTTAAAAAAAAAATGTATTTCATAGAAAAACCATATATTTTGAAAATTTTTTAAAAATATTTAACTGGTTGTGTTTATTTTAATGTCTTAGTATTTAATGATTATGACTGTATTTAAAGAGTCTTTCTTATTTTTACATTGTCGATGATTATGTCATAGGATTAGAGTTTGAAAAAGTTTCTGTTATGGATGAATTTTATAATGATATATAAATATGCTTTATTCTTTTAAAATGTCTTAGATCTATGAGCTAGAAGTTCTTGAAACTAAACCCAGTGATGCTGTTTCGATCATTGAATGTGATATGAGTGTAAGTAGAATTTATTTATTTTGAAATTCAAAGTAAAAGGTGCATTAGTCAGGCAGCATATGTCATGATTTACCGGCTACTTCGACAAATTGGCTAAGTCTGATTTTTCACTTTTATGTGATTGGTGACATCACAAGGATCAACTTTCAACTTGGTGACAAATTTCTAATGGTCATCTTGACCATGTGAGGGGTCAAAATGGGGTCAATAGGGGTCAATTTTTGGAATTGCCCCGATTGTGTCGAGTTATACATCGAATTGTTTGTCTGGTTATACTGAACAAAAAAGTGTACACAATCATATACTCTTGACCTCCCGTAAAAAAGTTATGACCGGAAATAGCAAAAGGTCAACAAACTTTCGTTACATTGTATATATGGCAAATTACACCGAAGGTGTTAAGAAAGCTATTTTCCGGGGGTTCTTTCTTTTCTTTTTCATGTTTGTATTTTCGATATTAATAAGTTCACCTTCAGAGGTCATTATCCAGAAGATATTAGGGTCAAGACAAGGTCAGGGAAAGGTCAAAAGGTCAACATGTAGCTAAAATACACTAAAAGCGACTAGAATCGTAGAAGTCTCATTTTTTAATGGGTTCTTTATTTTGAAAAGTCTGTATCTATAACATTAAATAAATTAAGATGCTTATTTAGGAACAAAATAGATTAACAGAGATAGACGTCGAATGCGTTTAGTGTGGTATCATGGTATTGCAAGAATACCTTGAAACAACTTGACAAACCCTTATGCCCTTAAAATCTTATCATCTTCATGATGTAATAACTAAGTGCAACCAGCTCTTTCCGAGTTTCTTTTTTTAAGGAAATCAATTTAAGTTCAATTCATTTTCAATTTACTAGTCTTTGATATGTAAAGAAACATTTCCTTCATTGCTTTGTCAGAATATTTCAATCAACAGAAATTATTGTATTGTAGTAGGGTATAAGTGTAATACTATGTTAACAGAATAAACATCGATTGACCAGTGCCCCAGCTCCTAAGAAAGGTGCATAACATTTCATTTGGATTAACTTAGGATTGATGATATTATAAGTTGGGCTCCAATTAATTCAAAATGTGTGACGGTTATATTATTTCTGACAAAGAGGCAACATCATGCAGGCATGAGTATTGTAGAAGTGTATGTCAATTATGCTGATGTGATATATTCTGACCATTACTCGATCTCTGGAGCCAAGAAGGACTACACAATTCTGGTGTTGTGCTGTTCTGAGCTAATCATCGGGGCCGCTTTTGCATATTGTAAAGAGAAATTTATAGATTTCGTGCATACTTTTGGTCAATTATTATGTATCTTTCAGTAAAAAAAAATATGCAAGTTTTCACAATATCTGGGGACCGCTGCAACCTCCGCCCGCTGCGGCATGGTTGTGGTTTACTTCAATGAAATTTGATGTGATTATTCTTTATAGCAACATCCAGGTAGTTCACAAAGTAGGAGAAAAAAAAACGACAAAAGAACAATCAGCATCTATGCATATCTCTATCGTGAGAACAGGTATTAAGTTTAGATTCATGTTGTATGCTCTGGAAAAAAAACTTGATAAACACTTGATAAAAAAGTAGGCCTAAAAGCCGTGTTAATGACAGCACAATCAGAAATACTGTGCAGTCCTTTTTGGCTCCAGAAATGGTCAGAATATATCACATCATGGACACTAACGACTACAATGAGCATGCCTGAAAAATGCTGCCTCTTTGTTAGAAATAATATAACCGTCACTCGTTCCAATTAATCAAGGAAAAATTGGAGCCCAACTTATCATATCATCATCAATCCTAACCTCATTATCTTATTCGTATGTTAAGTCAAATAAGATGTTGGGCATCTTTCTTTGGAGTTGGGAGCACTGATCAATCGATGTGTTCATTAGCAAAGTATTACACATGTACCCCAGTACATTACAATATTTTCTGTTGATTAAAATATTCTGTACAAAGCAAATGGATGAAATGTTTCTTTACATATCAAAGACAGGTAAATTGGAAATGAAAAGAACTTGAATTGAGTTCCTAAATCAAGCAACTCGGAAAGAGCTGGTTGCACTTATAACGTCATGAAGATGATATGATTTTTATAGGTTTTGTCAAGTCGTTTCAAGGTATTCCTGCAATAAACCATGATACCACACTCAAACTATTCGACGTCTATCACTGTTTATCTATTTTGTTCCTAAATGAGCACATTTTACCCCCTTTTTAACTAATGGATAATGTCTTCTTAGAGACTTTTCAAAATGAAGAACCCACTTCTAAATTCAAACCGCTTTTATAGTGTATTATGGCTACCAATGAAAGTTTGTTGACCTCTTGACCTTTCCCTGACCTTGTCTAATATCTTCTGGAAAACGACTTCTGAAGATGAACTTATTAAAATAAAAAAGTACACACATGCAAAACAGAAAAAACGAAAATATTAGCTTTTTATCACCTTCAGTGTAATTTGCCATAAAAATATACAATGTAACGAAAGTTCGTTGACCTCTTGACATTTCCGGGCATAACTTTTTAATGGGAGGTCAAGAGTATATAGTTGTGTACACTTTTTTATTCAGTATAGCTAGACAAACAATTTGATATATGACTCAACACAATCGGGGCAATTCCAAAAATTGACCCCTATTGACCCAATTTTGACCCCTCACATGGTCAAGATGACCATTAGAAATTTGTCACCCAGTTGGAAGTTGTTCCTTATGATGTCACCAATCACATAAAAGTGAAAAATCAGACTTAGCCAATTTTTCGAAGTAGATGACATATGCTGCCTGACTACATTAAAAAGCCAAGTAATTAATCTTAGAGTTGAATTGTTACAATTATTTGCTATATGCAGTCAATCATATTTATCCACTGTACAATTAACCCACTTTGCCCTCTGATACCAGGGCCCAGTTTTGAATTTACATTAGATTTGACACTCTTGCTTTGTATGAATTTGTTTACATGGGATTAACTTGAGTTTATCATTCATTTCAATATATGTAAGACAATGGAATTTGGTTATCCAGGTTATCATGATTTTACAAGAAATATGACGCCGTCGTGAAATTCAAGGTTTTTGGCACGTCGGAATTGGCAGCTTGACACAAAGAAATGGAAGTTGGTCTCTAGGGGAAAGCTAGAATGAAGGCCTGTCGTTTGCATAGGACACCAGTTTGCAAATCTTGGGTGTTTGTGTGATCCCCCTTTGTTGCATTTTTATGTAAGTATTCTGCATGTTTGTAATATTTTTTTATTGTTTTATATCACTACAGGTTGAGTTTGCACAACCAGTTGATTATGTTGAACCTCAAATACCAAAAGCAAAGGAACACCAACAAGAGGTAAAGTTATATTTCATTATCTTTTATAAACTTGTTTACTAGTAGACCATCTACATGTACCATTGTCTATCAAGGGGAAATTAAGAATATTTTGCCAAGGCAATGCAATTCTATCACTAAGCCTTTACGCCATTGCCTAGAAGACGGATGCATTTCAAATTTCGTTTCATTATGAGTGTGAAAATTTCAATCATCCTGTTGTGTTTCCAGGGGGGTGTTTCACAAAGATTTAAGTCTGACTTAGAGTCACACTAAAATACTAAGTTGCGTTTGGTATGAAAGGCATGACCGTATTGGTCAGATTGTGTCATGAGGACGCGCACTACTGCGTGTCTATCAATAAGATCGCATGTTGCATATCATGTACATGTCGGCATTTAAGTGCGACTTAAGTTGTACTTAAATCTTTGTGAAACACCCCCCAGTACTTGAAAGTTTTCCCCTTTGTCTCTTGCATTTACCAGCTCTAGGGCCCATCTTACATTTGATTTTAGTGTGTAATGTGCATGATGTTTACAATGCCTATTCTATGTGTATATTTGAAACAGGAAATGCAAGTAGACAACACAGATTATTCACAGTACATTGATGCAAGCAAATTCAGGGTAAGTTCAAGTTTATCTCTATTTCTATATGAAAGACTATTGTAATTGTTGTTCTCGTGTCGGTAATGTAATGTGCTCACTCTACATTATTTTTAAATGTTCATTGTTGTCATGGGAATTTGAAATGAAAGCATTATTACAAGTAACAATTTAGAGAAGCATGCTTTTGCAGTCTACATTCACATCCACATGACTTCTCCTCTCTCCCCCCCCCTTCTCTCTCTCTTTCTCTTGTCCTCTGTCTAGGCATTCCAAGGAGAAGGTCACAGGTTAGATGGCAAGAAGAAGAATGTAGAATACAAACCTGTCATTCCTCCTGAAGATATCCCACAGAGGTAGGCATCTTAAATTTATCCCATTTTGAAAAAAATCTTTGAAAAATGGCTCTTATTCAAAAAGAAATTTTTCAAACTCTGGTTCAAGACCACATTTTATGACAATTAATTCACCAGTGATGCTTGATAATAGTTGTGAATGGTCCAATTGAAAAGACGTGCTTTTGTGCAAGGGCCCTAAATTCACACAATATGATGATGCGGAACTTGTATGGGTTTTTTTTTGTCTCACCTGCATAGCAGAGTGAGACTATAGGCGCCGTTTTTCCGATGGCGGCGGCGTCAACATCAAATCTTAACCTGAGGTTAAGTTTTTGAAATGACATCATAACTTAGAAAGTATATGGACCTAGTTCATGAAACTTGGCCATAAGGTTAATCAAGTATTACTGAACATCCTATTAGAGTTTCATATCACATGACCAAGGTCAAAGGTCATTTAGGGTCAATGAACTTAGACCATGTTGGAGGAATCAACATCAAAATCTTAACCTGAGGTTAAGTTTTTGAAATGTCATCATAACTTAGAAAATATATGGACCTAGTTCATGAAACTTGGACATAGTAGTGCTGCAGCCGAACCGCCGAACCGAACGGAAGTTCGCCGAACTTGGCACTTCCGAACCGGACCGAACCGAACCGAACTCAAAGGCCTGGTTCGGAAGTTCGGAAAAAAAAAGTATGTTTGTATGCAATGCGTGAATGCGATGACTACATATATTTAAGTATAAAATTAATAAAATATATATTGGTTAGTGATTGTGCACAAAGAGAATTCCACTCAATATATTTTTAAAATCCACTATGATAGCTCCCATCTTGTCTTTGATTGAACTGTTATCAACTTAAGAATATTTTATTAACATAAATATATTTTTTCTTGATAAAATGAGGGGGCATTTTGAAGCTAAACTCGGTATAAAAGTGTGGTGAAATTACGTATTGCCGTAATCGATCGTGATCGTAATCGGACCTAATCATTTTGTATTTAATAAAGAAAAAGAACCAGACATAAATTCATTCCTCGTAAATGACAAAGTATGACAGTTTCGGTCTCGTGTTTGATTAAATTTTCATCATTTTCAATTTTTTTATAAACATGAATAGGCCTGGGAGTAAACATCAATTGATCAAATGGTTCGATTGGCATGCCGCCAATCACCAATCGATTAGCAAAATTTACACTAATCGAATGTTCGGCAGATCCCGATTATGACGTTGGGATAACTCTAATACCCAAGTAATAAAAATAAAATGACAAGAAAACAATGATGACAGCTGTTTTTTACAGGTTTAAAAATTATGTTACCGAGGTAATGTTTCAAAAATTATCAATGATTGTATCACATTCACAGTTACATACCAACATGATAGCGCTCCGTAAATGTTAATCCCACCCGACCTTGCCCTCATACACAAAATAAGTCATTGTGTTCGTGCACAATAATAAGTAAACACATAACCAGCTCACTTGAGCTGATTGGACCTTCGGATAGCCAATGAAACTTTGGGAAACAAAGAAGCGGAAGGCATGTGGTTCCCTTATCAGGAAAGGTCATGACTTCAGAAATAAATTGACCCCTCCCCCATCTGTGTGTGTGTGTGCGTGTAAGGGAAAGAGAGAGGGAAGGATAGGGGGTGGGAGCCGGAGAATTTCTTTCATGTTTCAGAACAATGCAACCTTTTTTATATCCCCCTCAACCAATGAAAACTACATTCCAACACGCGCCCGCCTTCACCAGTACTTTCTCGACTAGTCTCCAAAAATAGACCCAGTTATACATGTAGGTTCAAATGATAAAAAAATCGTTATTTTGAAAGGTATTTCAAATGAAATATTTTTTTTTAATACATGTGTAGCATCGTGGGCAGTGCCACAAGTGGAGGCGGGGACATGGTGTGGGCAAGGGATGAAAATTTTCAAGTGAAATGCTCCACCTGGGCTCAGTCTCAAAGAATATACTTCATGAATGAGTTGTTTACGTCTTTGGACTCGGCGGGGCTGATTCATTTATATGAAGGGGTGTGGCACTTGGAGGGATGAATGCATAATACCAGGGTACCAGTATTAATTTAGGAAAGATTTTCATTGGAACAATAAACTGAAAGATTTAATCTCATTTCATGAAGTTTCTTTTGATATAAAAAAATCATCGAGAAGGGGGAAAAGGGCCTCATTTATGCTAAACATGTGACTTTGATGGAGATTTCTTCATGGGGGGGGGGTCACCATAAAGTAGGACAACTATTGTGACTTAAAAGACGTGATTCCCGACGAACAATCGAATCATTCAATTATTTTTCCAGGAAATAATCGAATGGTAATAATGACAATCGTCCCAGGCCTAAACATGAATATATTTTTTCCTTATAAAATGTGGGGACATTTTAAGCTTAACTCGGTTAAAAAGTGTAGTTGAATTACGTATTGCTGTAATCGGATGTACATTTAATTGAAAAGACATAAATTAATTCCTTGTGACTGACAAAGTAATGGTAAAGTATATATATTCCACCTTCTGAAATTTCCATATTAATATAAACGATAAATAAATAAGAGATGAAGGAATGAGGGTGAAAAAAACAAAAAAGATAAAAATTCAAACCAAATCAACGCATGTTCCCTGATCGATGTTCCGGAAATGGTTGGTAAGGAAAGTTGAAACTGGAAGTCCAAACAACCTGCTCTCGGTCGCTATTATACAGGTAAAATTCGTATTCCAAACTTGAAACGTTTTTCCATTGTCAATATTTTCTTAAAAGTGGTTTAATCTGGCCAATTACTGAGAATGAAATGATAAATTATCAGTTCCGTCTTAGTTCTGACGATCAACGCCGAGTGATTTCACAACACTAAAATACGTAGTACAGTCCCATGTACTCATTTTCGTGTTAGAAATATGTTTGAAGTCACGTAGCGTCGATCTTTCTGGACCAAGAATGGACTGATATTTTATCTTTTTAAAGTAATTCATTGACCAGATTTTACCACTTTTCAGAAAATAGGAACTTTCTAAAACACTCATATTCTTTGGAATGTGAATTTTACCGGTATAATAACAGTTGAGTGGAGGTTGTTTGTCTACTATTTCGACATTCCCGATCAACACTTTCCAGTTTGAGAAGCTGCGTTGGCAAGAACATCGTAATCGATCATGATCAGAGCTACATGAAATAATCGTGAAAAAAATATTCTGATTTTTGTAATTCTGTTTGTCCTGATTCTCTCGTTATCATTATTTTTTTCTTTTGATTTTTTTATTTTCATTTTAAAAATGAAAGTAGAAATGACTTATTTTTTTGTTAATTAAAACAAAAGAAAGTTCAACAATTATCTTAACTATTCTTTTTAGAAACAAAATTTATTATTAATACATGACGGATCATGCAAGAGATTACTTGTTAGTAGGCCGGCGATCTTTATTTTTTAGATGTTAAATTTAATTTGGCATTTATTGCCGAACCCCGAACCGAACCAAAGTTCGGAAAAAAATTGCCGAACCGAACCGAACCGAACCCGAACATGCCGCCTGACTTGCAGCACTAGGACATAGGTTAATCAAGTATCACTGAACATCCAGCATGAGTTTTATGTCACATGACCAAGGTCAAAGGTCATTTAGGGTCAATGAACTTTGACCGATTTGGGGGTATCTGTTGAATTCCCATCATAACTTTGAAAGTTTATGGATCTGATTCATGAAACTTGGACATAATAGTAATCAAGCATCACTGAACATTTTGTGCAAGTTTCAGGTCTCATGATTAAGGTCAAAGGTCATTTAGGGTCAATGAACTTTGGCCGAATTGGGGGTATCTGTTGAATTACCATCATAACTTTGAAAGTTTATTGGTCTAGTTCGTTAAACTTGGACATTAGAGTAATCAAGTATCACTGAACATCCTGTGCGCATTTTAGGTCACATGACCAAGGTCAAAGGTCAATGAAATTTGGCCGAATTGGGTGTATCTGTTGAATTACCATCATAACTTTGAAAGTTTATGGATCTGATTCATGATGTATCACTGAACATCTTGTGCGAGTTTCAGGTCACATGATCAAGGTCAAAGGTCATGTAAGGTCAATGAACTTTGGCCATGTTGGGGTTTTTTGTTGAATAACCATCATATCTCTGTAAGTTTATTGGTCTAGTTCATAAAAAGTGGACATAAGAGTAACCATGTATCACTGAACATCTTGTGCGAGTTAGAGTAGTTTTCAAAGTCAGCACTGCTGCTATATTGAACCGCGTGATGCAGGTGAGACGGCCAGAGGCATTCCACTTGTTTATTAGTTGCGAAGCATTTTCTTTATAGTGGTTGCAATAGTATTGTAGTATCCGTAAATAACTACTTTAAGAGATTAGAGCACTAATTTTCTCTAATACCCATGGGTGATTCATTTCTGGTACCTATTTGGTTGAACCAGAATATTTTATAAAAGGGATACTACTTTACGGACGAAAATTCCTACCTTTTTAGCATATTTTGGCCATATAGAAGTTACCTCCTTGTATACAAAAGGGCTCATTCTAATTTCTATAGATGTTTCCAACATTTAAATAGTTGTTAACGGTATCCCTGTTTGTAAGAGTGATGGTAGTGCCGATTGTCATTTATTTGGTTATTTCATGTAGCATCAGATAGTTTCTTACTTTGATTTTGTGTACAGAGGGGATTTTTCAGAGGTCTCATAATTCTCTATGAACTATCACACCAGTCACCTGCTAATGCAATAGCATGTGTAGGAATATTGATTGTTACTCTCCTCTTGCTATAATTCCACTCAAGAAAACAAATACACTGATCTCTTTATTCACTATTCAGAGGCATCCCAAACTATGATTACAAGAAAGGCACACTGACGTTCATCAGGAGAATACGACCTTCTGCCGCTAGCAATGGGGTAGGCACAGTAAGTATGCAGGGATATGATGGGGGGGGGGGTGATTTAAGATTTTAATATGATTCAGTTTTCTCAATCATCCCTAATGATAGGAACCCTGTTCTACAAAAAGGATCCACAAAATTTGGTCTTGGTTTTTGTGACTGAAGCGTAAAGCCTCCACTGGCATCATAAATGACCACACCTTGTGTGTGTGCAAAGAGAATTACTAAATAGAATATGAATGTTTTTGTTGAATTTTGTTTGTCTATTTGATTGATGTCTTCAGTACTGATTAGATAAGGGAAAAATAAATACATTTACCACAAAATATGATATTTTTGTCTGGTTTTTAGTTGATGATTATTTTTGATAAAGACAAATGTTGATCCATTCTACCTACATGGTTGACCACTTGAGTCGATGAGAACCAAATTCTTACAAAGTGAACCCCACTCAGAAACGAATATCCAAGCTTGGTCTTATACATATATAGCATTGTACATTCAGCTCTACATCCAGTAATAAATCAATACATAAAGAAAAAAAAAATCAGTCTTTTCAAACATCGTCCCTTTTTAATAATAATATTTATAGGGCACATTGTACTGGTGTTTAAAGTACAAATCCTTTTATCCTTTTTCTTTCTATTCTAGGATGAACCAGACTCATTTGAGGCTTTCAAGGGGGATGGGAAGAAGCTTCGCACAAAAACAAGAACAAAATAGAGACAAAACACCATACCATAGTTGTTTATATTTAATATTTTGCTTATGTGGTGTACTCTAAGAGTATCAGAATGAGACAAATACTGGTGTTCAGGGCCCCGTCTTACAAAGAGTTGCGATTTATCCAATCAATCACAACTATGGACAGCCAGCAACATCAACATCTATTATTCATGTTTGTTCAAAATATTTTCTAGCTATAATGTATATTCATGCATTCATCGTTTTCTTGAAAATTCAGTGTGCTTCTCTTTTGTTACAAAAGACATTGTGCAAATTTCCATAGTGGATTTCCATAGTGTTACAATTGATTGGATCGAATGTAACTCTTAGTAAGACAGGCCCCTGGTATCATGCATGTATCATACTGTAAACAAAACAATTGACCAGAGATCTGCCCCCCATAACACAAAGGTTAAGCGATTGATCGCTCATTTGAAAGAACAATTCTGATTGGTTCTTCGTCAGACTACTGAGCAAAATGCACATGCAACGATGGTTTGATTGGCCATTTCATTTTGCGATTAATCGCTAACCTTTGTTTTACAGGGCCCTTGCCCCTGTATCATAGATATGCAATTGATTGTTCAGGGTCTTCGTACAACAAGGGGAAACCTCTAGCCTTGGCTCTTTGCTTTCAAATGTCATGTAATAGAATCCTTATGTTACAATGTCATTTGAATGGTTCCTAATTCCATTGAAATAACAATTTGACCAGGCAGGCTAGAGGCAGCCCTCCTCTTTTCTTTGAATCTTTGTCGCCTTCAATTCAAAATTCACTCGTCCTTTAAAACTGCAGATTTTATGTGTCTCAAGAGCTATCTTTATATAAAGATTTCAAATATATATTTTCTGTGAGTCCAGGGGGCCGTTTCATAAAGCTGTTCGTAAGTTTAGAGTGACTTTAGAATGTAAGAAAGGTTCACCTTTTGTCCTTAAAGTCACTCTTAACTTACTAACGGCTCTATGAAATGCCCTCCGAGACAATGTAACTTAAAGGGATGCAGTTCAAATTTGCAATTGATGGTAACCTTTTATACACAGTTAACCACAGACTTAAGGTTATTCTTCAATGAACAATTGATTGTATCTTTGATGTTACAAGGCCCTACCCTGCTGATCCTTGTAGGATCAAACTTATTGTGCATCAACATTTTTTTTTATTTGGGAGTTGTTTTGTTATCACTGACCATGATTTTATTACATCATCATACATCAATGCCCTTCAATGCCCCTGAAGATGTATCATGTCATGTTCAGCCAGTGCTTGGTCTTATGACTGATTTTAAAACAGGATTTTTCATTTCAATTCCTTAAAGTATATCTGACCCTCTTTTCACAGGATCTTCCTAAAAAGATTTGTATCCACTTTCTCCACTTCATTTGAATACATAATGTTCTTCAATCACGGATTGAGTGTTCATGAGGTGAAGTGAAATGAGAAAAAGTGGCTTGTCGGGGTCAGACATACAATAGGTTGATTATTTTATAGAATTCTTTCCATTTCATTATCCATTTGAATATTAGTACCATGTTTTGTTAAAATATTATTGGAAGTGAATCAGTAAGAAACAGTCAACATATTAATCAGTAGATATAATATAACTTTACGTTTTGCTATTAAAACAAATCTTATTCTATCTGACTAAAAGGTAAAATATTGCTAACCAGCAAAAATATTTTTTATTTCTCCTCACTTATGGCTGTTTGTATAGGACTTTGTTATATTTGTCATCCATGGATTTTTTTTGTGTGTAAAGGATATATGTGGGGGGGGAAGTGGTCATATAATAATGTAAAGAAACAGACATTCTTATTTAATATCGGCTAACTCATTATGAACTCCTGCATGGGCATGGCTTATATACAGAATAATTGTTTAATTTCCTCTTTTTATTTATTTAGTTTATAGTATACTGCTTCTTTATCAATAAGTGTATATTTATTTCTACATCATGAAATTCCAGTACACTTGTAGGAGGATTCCAGGGGGGGGGGCAGTGTTTCAGCAACAATTGCTTCAATAGAAAATGTGCACATTGAGCCAAAACCTAACTTCAAACATAACCCTAAGTCTAATCTTAATTCTTAATGAAAAATCTTTATAGGAATTGATTCATGTCCAATCACATGTATTTTTCATAACCCTGTTGTTATGTCAAGCCAATATTTCTGTAATGCACAAGATATTGTCTCTGATCTCCAGTCATAAGGACTGCATGGTCAGCCACCCCTCCCCCTTTCAAAACTTTTCCAGAGCCCCTGTGATGATAAAGATAAGATAATCCATTCTTATTACAATTAGTATTGTCAAATTAACAATATGAGTGCAATGGAATAATAAGAATTAACAGAAGATCTTAACATCTTAATCTTTAAAGCAGTATACTAAACCCATATTCTCAGAAGATTTATAAACTGCAGATGATTCATGCCATATTAATGCTGTTGTTTTGTAGAATACATGTAAATGTTAATGATAATTATATATGAAAATAGAATTAATGACCATGGAATTGTGTGTTTCTTTCATGTTCATTTCATGAGCAATGTGATATGGCAGCTAGGATGTGACATTTAATGTAAAATGAGTGTTTTTCACAAAAGATACTTATAGCTGTAGAAAATCAATATATGTATCACAGATTGATGATCACAGAAATGATTATAAAAGATAAATATTGGAGATTTATTGAACAGTTTAGCCAGAAAGAGGGACAGGTCATCTTTAAAAGATATGGAATGAGAATGAGAAAGTTATAATGAGATATAAATGGACAATCAGTGGTGAAATAGAGGGATAAGAGAGGATATAAGAGAGAGTGGGTGTTGGGTCGACTTTAAAAGATATCGAATGAGACTGAGAAAATTACATGAGATATAAACGGTACTAAAAGTGGTGAATTTTTTTTAAAAAGGAGAGAGGGGCAGGGTAGTCTTTAAAAGAAATGGAATAAGAATGAGAGGCAAGCAGGTACTAAAAGTGGTGAAATAACGGATGAGAGAGGGTGTTGTTTTAAAAGGCAATGTGTTCATACATTTATCATCCCATTTTCTTGAACTTTTTTTTTAGATCTTACAGAATATTCATATCCTTGCAACTTGGCGATGTTTCATAAAAGTTATTTAGTAGCAAAATGGTAAAAAGGGTTTAAATAATGCCCTTGACCAATAATGACAATTTGAAATTTCAGTAGCTTATAATGGGTTTCATTCATTTTAGAAGCAAATAAAATGAATCTTTTAACGATATCACTGTTCCGATTCGATATCCGTGACGTCACTAGGTTCCAGGAGCTCCAACCAATAGGAAAGCTTCTTGGACTGGATCCAGCTGTGACGATTGTCAAATGTGACGATATCTTTTAGGAGAGAGAAAGAATCATATAAACGGGTATAAATAAAGCTGTTTCCCAGACTATTGATGGTGGTGGTGGTAATACTGGTGGGTATGATGATGATGATGGTGATGTTGTTGATTGTGATGATGATGATGACGGTATGATAATGATGATGATACTGAAGTTGGAGGTGGTATTGGTGAGGGGGTGTAATGACGGTGATGTTTATAATGATGACAGGACAATGATGCCACCAATGATGGTGGTGGTGGCAGTGGCGGTGGTGAATGTGATGACGGTGGTGGTGGTGGGGATAGAATAGAATGTATGAAAATTCAGGCATAGCCGACTTTGATTTAATTTCCATATAAAAAATTACAAACAATTTGAAATAAGTTTGCGTAAAGGAAATCATTTACTGGTCTTTAAATGGTTGATATATGGGAAAAAGTTGCTCGGTCGAAAACAATTACATAATAGACAAAAGTCTACTTACATTTTCCTGGCTCGGTTATCAAGACTTCACCGTTTTCTGGCACCATGTGACTGTTGTATTTCTCCAGTTTCAAAATGGCAGTCTTTTTACCATTCGCATCTGCTCGATCAAAGCCAAACTTGATGTCATTGCAGTCTGTCTGAAACTCATACCTCAGATATTCACATACAAAAAAAAAACTAATAACGTTGATACGAAATTAACACTAAAAGTTACTTGTTACAAATGTTGTTTTCTTATGAGGATAGACTGGAATATTATAAATATTCAAAAGCAAACAACTCAACAGAGAACATTTAAACAGGAGGAAATATGTAAATCGGGAAATCGTATTGGATATGATAATAAAACTCAGAAATTGATATATACACTTGGTTTTCGAACTAAACACTCTTTATGTTTTTTTTTCCTTTTTTCCTGCTTTTAACAGATTTTATATTTATAAATATATCCAAGAAAATTTTAAAAATACAAATACTGTAGGCCTATATATTTATATATATCACAACGCACTGTCGGACTTAGCCACATAAACTTTAAATGGCCAAACGGTAAATATTTGGTCTCAAGATGATGACATCGATTATAGGATGTACTTACGGAATAATATCTTTCCCACAATTGAAATTTAGAAGTAGAAAATTGTTAACTAAAATGGTTAGTTAGGCCCCAGCAAAGTTCAATACAAAATTAGATTCCTACCTTAAGACACTGTTAGGTTTGTTAACCTGATACTCGAAGGTAACTACCCCTGCCCTGGATACTTGATGGGTAGCCCAGGTGTGGGGCGGCTCACGGTCTTTCTGGTAGAAGGAGGTGGGGATTGTACCTCCAATTTTGATCTACAAGGGTGAAGTAAAGAAAAAAGAGCTTTTATTTTTGCAAGAATAAGAATATAGAAATCTTTTGAAGATATAGGTTCCTTAATTGACTTAATATGAATGGATAAACTCTGGTTCAATCACACACACTTCACATACTAAAGAAGTGGGTGTAAAATGGTTAAGGACTCTTACCATGTGTGGCCAAGAAAGAGTATGCATTGTTAGTGCATAGCACTTTTTTCTATTAGGAAAAAAATGCCTGCCAAGCACAACTGGTATTATATATATTTACAGAGGCACTTTATACCATATAGGATAATTACTGCATTTTTAATTGTTAAATCATATGCGCCAGGGCTAAATTCAAGAAAGTGAGTGTATTTTGTAACTTGCCGCTGACATGGCTGAGGTTTAATCACTGGTGGTTTACATCACTGGTGTACAGATGGGCATTTTAAAAGGGCTAATACGCGGTGACTAGCCCCCTTAGAAAATTTGATCCATTACGCCACTGCTTTACAAAAGAAAAATCTTATTACCAATGAAGTACACATCTCATTTCCATCAGGGTCCGTCTTAGTTCCACCCCAGTAAACTGGTAGCTGATCAGCGTCGATGTGCTTCAATAATACCTCCTTCCAATTACCTGAGAGTTTTAGATCAATTTAAAATTTACAATACAAAATATTAATTTACAATTAATATTTTCCAACAAGTCTTAGTTCTATAATCGTCATATCTTTTCTACACAAGGAGTAAATTACAAATGTCAAAGGTATAAGATAATCTTCTGTAATTTTCTTTGAATGGGCTGAAAGCTATATACAGCCGACTGATGTGCATGTATGCAAAAATAAACTAGTACTAAAAGTACTAGTTTGGAGTACTACTTGGAGCGTTGTGGCCCAGTGGATTAGTCTTCGGACTTTGAAACAGAGGGTCGTGGGCTCGAATCCCAGCCATGGCGTAATTTCCTTCAGCAAGAAACTGATCCACAATGTGCTGCACTCAACCCAGGTGAGGTAAATGGGTACCGGTAGGAAGTAATTCCTTTAGAAGCTGTGTGCGCTATGAACGCCTAGCTTAGCAGGGTAATATAGGAGCACCTTGAGCACCTAACAAGGTGGATATGTGCGCAATATAAATATCCTATATTATTATTATTAAAAGTCTGGTATACTGCAGTGGATATACCCACTGACTAGGATTATTAGTCCGGCAGCCCAGGAGGTTTATTCAACCGAAAGCCGGACAAGCAAATGACCCCATAGCTGGATGGCATGGACCTTGAAGTTTACAAAAATGCATTGCTGCCGGGTTCTATGCGTGGTCTTCCCTCCGAAATGACGTAATATATGACGTCACTACAAAATGGCCCTATTTCACCATTTTTCAGACATTGTACACATAGCATGAAGTCAAGGGAGAATATCTCAGCCAAATCATGCTTGTTTTGTATGAAACTTTCACAATGTATTGTTCGAGTAGTGCACAAGAGATATACAAAATTTCACGAACAGAAATTATTGTTTACATATGCAAATTACGTAATGAAATTTGCATATCATTAGTTTTGGAGATTTCTCGCATAAAAAATAGTCAAAAATCGATTTAGAAATTTATTTTCTTTTGCAGTGTACTTTATTTGATATTTTTTCTCTCAAGCATAATATCATTGTCTTCATCTATATCTCTACTTTAAGAAAATATATAACAGTAATTGAAAAAGACATTATAGACTGTGATTTCAGCCCCCTTTCCAATATGGTACGCACGTAGAAATCGTGCGTTTTTGGCCTATTTTCGTCATATGGCTGAGGTGTGCGAACGATATGCCTACTTTATTGATGTTTCCTGCATTTTGCATGATATTAAATCTTCCAAACAACATATTTTCTTCTTCATTATGTCTCTGGTGATCAATCAATGATTTCAGCAAAAATTGATTGCCCACTGGGCAGTCTATAGGCTACGTTTTCAGCCTAGTTTTCAACAACGAACCTATACCATGTAAGACTGCATCGTAGTCGAGTCGGATAAGGGGGTTTCTATGTACCATCAAAACATTTTTCACTCAATGTTTTGGTATTTGCCTAAAGTGTCTAGTTAATGAATCTTGATGTTCCCTTCCCAAAATCGTGTCCAACGGAGTTCAAAATTGATATCTTTGGCGGCCCTCTTGGACATTTTTAATGAAAATCAATTATTTTCATATTTTATTGCACAAAGTCTGACAATGGGATATTTTAAATCAATACGCATTTGACTAGGATTTGTATAGTAGAAATCGGTTGAAATTTTTTTCTGAATAGTCCGGTTAATATATTAAAAAAAGAATTCATCAAAAATGTTGAACCAAAATGTTCATGTGCATTGACATCTATTTGTTTCATCTTGCATCCGATCGCCTTTGTTGATGTGCCTAACATGCAGAAAATAACGTACTTCGCGATCGATAGAAAGGTATGTATTACTTGTATCATGTGTATGAGGGTTAAAGGCATTTTCTACACAAAGCAATTTTTATGATAATTAAATCTCTTGAAAAAGATAGAAGTTCGAGGCATTGCTTTGCATTTTCATTTTGCATGCAATTACTCTCGGGCACCTTAAAGCATAGTCCCACAAGAACCAGTAAAATGTTACACACAGTACCATATCATTATCCATAGCTTGACTATTATGATATCGTGCTTTTCGGAGCCCCCAATGTGGTAACATTTTGTTTTGAGTATGTAATTTTTTCCTTTAAATCACTTTTCTCTATCAGCTACATATAAAGAAATTGGGGCATAGCAAAGCCTAACCCTCAGGGGGCTGCCAAAGTCACCCAATCTTTTTTTCGTATCTTGCCAGTTTCTCGGAAAATTAGTCATTTTGAGGCAAACAGTGTTTCTGCCTTGCGGTAAAGCCCTTGTTTTTGTTTTGTAACCACATAAAGATGACAAAGTAGGATCTTCTTTATCAGTTACATATGTCTATTTTCATTCTTTATTGTAAAAAATGCAATGTTTGAGCCCCCATTCAGACAAAAGGGCATTTCTGCTATTTAGTAAAGCTAGCATTGATTTTGGAAACCACTTTGAAATAAAAGAAGAGGCATTTTTTTCTATCAGCTACATGTAAAAAAAGTGCGGTACATCGACTGCCACCTTCTTCAGAGGCTCCAAGATTGGCAGATTTTCCCCATATTGGAAAAAATATGGAAAAGGGGTGGGTGACTTTCGGAACCCCCGGAGGGGATAGACTTTGCTGTGCAACCACTTATTAGCAGCAGATTGAAGAAAGTCTACTCCTTTAATTCCATGTAGTTTCAAAAGAATGAAACTGGCTTCACCATACAGCAGAAACGCTTTTTGCCTGAATGGAGCTCGAAAATAGCACATTTTCCCATAAACAGGTAAAGTATGGAAAAAGGGTAGGTGGGGTATGTTCCAATATGCCAACACCTCTTTATATGCAGCAGATAGAGGAAACTCTACTCTTTCGTCTCCATATAGTTTAAAAGCAATAAGAGTAGTTTTACTACATAGCAGAAACACCATTTGCCTCAATGGGGGCTCAAAAATAGCATATTTTCCCCTAAATAGTTAAAATATGAAATAGGGTATTTGAATTTGGCGACCACCCAAGGGGGGTATGTCCCAATATGCCAACACCTCTTTATATGTAGCAGATAGAGGAAACTCTACTCTTTCGTCTCCATATAGTTTAAAAGCAATAAGAGTAGTTTTACCACATAGCAGAAACACCTTTGCCTCAATGGGGGCTCGAAAATAGCATATTTTCCCATAAATAATTAGAATATGAAATAGGGTAGTTGAATTTGGCGACCACCCAAGGGGGGTATGTTCCAATATGCCAACACCTCTTTATATGTAGCAGATAGAAGAAACTCAACTCTTTCGTCTCCATATAGTTTAAAAGCAATAAGAGTAGTTTTACTACATAGCAGAAACACCTTTTGCCTCAATGGGGGCTCGAAAATAGCATATTTTCCCATGATTTTGCAAATAACGTAAAAGGGGCGGGTAACTTTGGCAGTTCCCAAAGGGGGTAGGCTTTATGGTACCAGTACCTCTTTATATGTAGCAGATAGAGGAAACTCTACTCTTTCGTCTCCATATAGTTTAAAAGCAATAAAAGTAGTTTTACTACATAGCAGAAACACCTTTGCCTCAATGGGGGCTCGAAAATAGCATATTTTCCCATAAATAATTAGAATATGAAATAGGGTAGTTGAATTTGGCGACCACCCAAGGGAGGTATGTTCCAATATGCCAACACCTCTTTATATGTAGCAGATAGAAGAAACTCAACTCTTTCGTCTCCATATAGTTTAAAAGCAATAAGAGTAGTTTGACTACATAGCAGAAACACCTTTTGCCTCAATGGGGGCTCGAAAATAGCACATTTTCCCATGAATTTGCAAATTACGTAAAAGGGGCGGGTAACTTTGGCAGTTCCCAAAGGTAGTAGGCTTTACTGTACCAGCACTTCTTTATATATAGCAGATAGAAGAAAATCTACTCTTTCGTCTCAATATAGTTTGAAAAAAAATAAAGGTGGCCTTACTACATAGCAGAAACACTTTTGCCTCAATGGGGGCTCGAAAATTGCATATTTTCCCATAAATATGTAAAATATGGAAAAAGGGTAAGTGATTTCGGAGACCCCCTAAGGGGGTATGTTCCAATATGCCAACACCTCTTTATATGTAGCAGATAGAAGAAACTCTACTCTTTCGTCTCCATATAGTTTGAAAATAATAAACGTGGTTTTACTAAATAGCAGAAGCACTTTTTGCCCAAATGGGGGCTCGAAAATAGCATATTTTCCCATTAATGGGCAAAATACGTATAATTATCGGGTAACTTTAGCAGTCCTCAGTCAGAAGGGGTAGGCTTTGCTGTAACAGCACACCTTTTTTGTAGCAGATAGAGAAAACTCTACTCTTGTCTCCACATAGTTTAAAAACAATGAAAGTGGCCGTACTACATAGCAGCAACACTTTTTGCCTCAATGGGGGCTTGTAAAAGCATATTTTCCCACAAATAGGTAAAATATGAAAAAGGGTGGGTGATTTCGACGCTCCCTGAAGGGGGTATGCTTCAGTATGCTAGTAGCAGATAGAGGAAACTCTACCCTTCTTATCTCCATGTAGTTTAAAAAGGATGAAAGTGGCTTTATTCCATATCAGAAACGTTTTTTGCCTAAATATGGGCTCCAAAGTGGCATATTTTCCAATAAATGGGTAATAATGGTATTTGCCCTTTAACTAAGCAAATAAAGTCATAAATATTGTCATGAAGCGTTACAGTATTATCGGTATATTATATCCTCTTTCGTGTCGAATGCTGATATTTTGAAATAGTTGTTGATGTTAATGATTGAACAGATAGATATCAATGCACATGCACATTTTTGACCAAAATCATGCCCATTTCGGGATAAATTTTATTTCAAAATATATCATCAGAAAACGAATTAAATCGATTTCTACTATCCCACTCATAGAGAAATGCGTATTGATTAAAAGATTGTCCCATTGTCAGACTCTGTGCAATAAAATATGAAAATAATTGATTTTCATTTTTAAAAAGTCAAAGAGGGCCGCCAAAGATATCAATTTTGAACCCCGTTGGACACGATTTTGGGAAGGGAACATCAAGATTCATTAACGAGACAGTTTAGACAAATACCAAAACGTTGATTGAAAAATTTAGTGAAAAATATTATGATGGTACACAGGAACCTCTTATCCGACTCAACTACAACGATGCAGTGTTACATTGTATAGGTTCGTTGTTGAAAACTAGGCTAAAAACGTAGCCTATAGACTGCCCAGTGGGCAATCAATTTTTGCTGAAATCATTGATTGTTCACCAGAGACATAATGAAGAAGAAAATATGTTGTTTGGAAGATTTAATATCATGCAAAATGCAGGAAACATCAAGAAAGTAGGCATATCGTTCGCACACCTCAGCCATATGGTGAAAATAGGCCAAAAACGCACGATTTCTACGAGCGCACCATATTGAAAAGGGGGCTGAAATCACAGTCTATAATGTCTTTTTCAATTACTGTTATATATTTTCTTAAAGTAGAGATATAGATGAAGACAATGATATTATGCTTGAGAGAAAAAATATCAAATAAAGTACACTGCAAAAGAAAATAAATTTCTAAATCGATTTTTGACAATTTTTTATGCGAGAAATCTCCAAAACTAATGATATGCAAATTTCATTACGTAATTTGCATATGTAAACAATAATTTCTGTTCGTGAAATTTTGTATATCTCTTGTGCACTACTCGAACAATACATTGTGAAAGTTTCATACAAAACAAACATGATTTGGCTGAGATATTCTCCCTTGACTTCATGCTATGTGTACAATGTCTGAAAAATGGTGAAATAGGGCCATTTTGTAGTGACGTCATATATTACGTCATTTCGGAGGGAAGACCACGCATAGAACCCGGCAGCAATGCATTTTTGTAAACTTCAAGGTCCATGCCATCCAGCTATGGGGTCATTTGCTTGTCCGGCTTTCGGTTGAATAAACCTCCTGGGCTGCCGGACTATATACCAGTCGGGGCTGGGACATTTTCCCAAAAAAATTCTGTGAAAATAACAAAACGGCCATTATTCCCATCACCTCCAATCCCAACCCTTCACTATGAGGAGGGGTGCTATCTTGTTTACACACCTTTTCTATAGTCTTTTTCCATATTCTTTTTTTCCTGGGTGGGGGACTGGAACTGCTACTTGTCTGGTATGTATGCTGGTTACTTTTAATCATCATTGATGTCATTATTGATATTATAATTTCTAATTTTTATCATCAATAACATCGACATTATATCATGATCAACATTCACATCATTATCACTATACTGATGATTGTAACGAGCATACTCGTCACTTATCATCATCATCGTCGTCATCATCATCATCATCACCCTCACCACGATAATCCTTAATCTTCATCATTGTCTATTTTATCATATTTCCCCACCATAACCACCCAACCACCGCAATAAATATCCACATCACAACCTTCACCTCCGTCCAGAATTCACATAGGTGGACTAAAGTTATACCGGGGTATTATAGTTAAACCAAGGCTAAACTTCACCCCGGTATAACTTTAGTCCACCTTTGTGAATTCGGGCACTCATGCCTATATCAATCATTAGGACCACCGCGTCTTGATTTTATCATTGTTATATGTTTCATTGTCAAGATGATTGCCATATATCTACCATTACCACACAGATGACTTAACCTTACTTCCTAATACGTGTAGTTTTCTCCGTGTATCTTCCTGTAAGAATGGTTTAAAGATGGTGTAGGCCACTGGAAACACCATCGGAGCACGGATGACAAACAAGCGGTGGATAAGCTCGGGATAATGCTGTTCAGCTAATTCAGCCATCTATGAATTATTTCAGAATTATCATTATGGATCAGAGCTTTTTCCTAGAATGTTACCATGAATGATAATAAAATATATCACTGCGTCATGACCTTTTGTGAATTTGTGAGGAACACTTGAAAACTCTGCAGTCCGTTTCAAAAACCTTACGCTCATAACGAATATAAAAACTTGCCATCTATGCAACTACCATGCAAACCTTTGTATTTATTGACTGTTAAGCTACGTGGACACCTCCATTCTTCTTATGATATATAATTGTATTGATTTAATTATATTTAATGATATTGATTATATTGATTTAAACTTGACATGTATGTTAATTTATATTCAAATCACTTATCGAATATGATTATCTATTTTTCAATATTGAATTTTGTTCATGCTTTTATTTAAATTGAATCAATCTATCTTGTATTATGTTGAAGAATGAAAAATAAATTGAATTGAATTGAATTGTTACTATATGAAAGTTGCGAGCGGTGAAAGTTGCCTCTACTTTGTAAAGGTGTTTTTATTCTATTCATGATGTCTCTATTCTTATCTATTATCTACTGCTATACCAATTTCGATGATTTCGGGATATGAATCTATAATATATATTTGCACTTACTTTATTATATATTTCATCATTATGAATTTGACTTGATTCTAGTTAGAATTTATAAACAAGCCCCCCGTTCTGTTTTATATAGTTTTTAGTCAAAGTTACTTTAGTTCGCATTAGTTCTCATTATTTATACCTTCTAATTCTTATGCATTACTCCGATTGATACTGTACTTTAAATTTCACTATTGTCACTTTGATTTTGCTGTGCTTTATGAACATAAAATAAATAAATCTAAATCTAAATTACACTGAATTGAATCTGCATGAAAAATCAGAACATCTTTAAATCGTAAATCACAGTAAAGAAATTATGTAATTTACCTTGATAAAGATATCTATACCAGGTTTCCATAGATGATGTACACCAAGATTCTCCATGTCAAAGATCATTAAAGATCCTTCAGTATGCTTTTGCCCTCTCTGACAAAGTCAAAATACAATAAATATAGGTGATTCCAATAAGGCATGAATATGAATTTTTTTCAAAGCTCATACCTGGCATTTTGTGTTATTTTGCGGAAGAAACGAGGAGATATTAAAAGAAAAATGATTAGTAGTTTGAATTTGAAAACGGACGTAATACAAAACCAGTCAATGAGGAGGGGAGGGGAGGAGGGGAGGGGGGGGAAAGGGGGAGCGTGATGATGATAATGACAATGATAAAAATTGCGATGCTATATATGGGGGTAGTAATGGAATCAACTGGTGCCTGCCAAAATATTCAACTCTTAGAAAAGCATAATAACATAAAACAATTATGTCCGCTGAAATCTATATAAAATATGTTGATATCGACTTTCATCGAAACCTCTCATCTTCTTGAAATTGGAGACCAATATTGTTTTCAAAACACTTATATTTTTTTAAGTACCTGTTCGGATAATTTCTTGTGACAGTCAATCATTTCCTCGAGTGAGTGTGCATAGGTCTTGAGGATATCACTGGTCTTGGCTGAATACAATACACCTACAAAATAAAACTTCAGTACATTATGGTAAATCTGATAGATCCACATCAGGTACTCGAAGAAGTGTGATTCAGATGATATTTTTTGGCTTCTCTAAATACAGACCAACTAAACATTTACATATTAAAAAAATCGTAGAAAACTAATTGCGTCTTATCAGATTCACGACAAAACAGGAATATCACTAATTTTCGACTATCATCTGAATACAGCATTAATAATAATTGGTTGTGTTCATTGCACGAGTCAGTCATTTTCATCGTTATGTATTCAAACTTTTAGTTCTCTATCACTGGATAAGAATATTACAGTGAGTAATAATGAACATATTTTTTATAGTATATAATTATGTTCTATACTTAGACCATAATTTCCCTAAACACTAAGAAATATGAGCAAATTGCATGTTCGATGAAGTTTATTTCATTACCGGGTCTACCATTTAAATATGAATACATACCTATATTAGACAAACTAATATATGTATATATTTAGCATGGTGAAAGTTGATTTCCCACACCGTAAAAAATGATGTGCTAATTTAGTACTTAAAGTGCTTTTATAGTGACTGCACTACGAGTGCTGATTTTCTAGTTTAAATTTTATAGAAAATCAGCACTCGTAGTGCAGTTTACAAGCACTGTAAGTGCTAAATTAGCACTTCATTTTTTACAGTGCGTACCTTTTGGATCAAAGTTGCCCATGGGTGATATATAAACAGCATGGCCTTCTTTATCCAAGCCAGATACACCACCACACCAATACTTTTTCAAAGCCTAGAAATGAGAGAGAATGACAGCGATCTCGATGAAAAACATTTTCTAAAATTGTGACAGATTTTATCTTCCAAAATATAATTTTATATTTTAGGCCCTACCAATTTCTCTGTCATGTCCCTTTTTACTTTACCTTTTTCTTCTTCTCTCGTTCATAAAGCTGTTTGGGGCAGTAGTACTGACATATTATCACCCTCCTCCAGTTCACATCTGTTCGCCATGCAGGGCTTAGACTGATAAATAATATTGTTGATTATTCATAACAATTTGTGTGAAATCGTCTGTTACAAGCTCAATTACTAGACGTTTAGATTTCAGAAATACATCTAGTATATTTACCTCTGGGACCTGGTATGTTTCTAGAATAGTGCTGACGTTGTTCTCCTTTCTCCATTTGACATCCTAAATTAAATCATGTAAAAATACATCAGGTTTGTTATAGCTAATTAAAAAAGATAAAAACTCAAACTAATGAATTCCCACATTTACGATGACCATTCAACCAAAACCCTTTAAGAATGGTGGAGATGTTATTCAAATGCCATGTTTGTTATTGTTTACAAACTTGGCTCAAGGTTCATTCTTCTTTTCAATACGTCAAGATGATTCGAATTTAGGTTTTTCATCTATTAAATATAAACTTAGTCATTATTTCATTTTCATTTCAAATATATTTATATTCTTTGTGGTAATTGATTTCATATGAATTCTTTTCACTACGTCAAGATAATTGGAATTCAAAATTAAGTTTTTTCATTTATTCAATATAAACTTAGTCATTATTCATTTTCATTTCAAATATATTAATATTCTTTATGGTAATTGATTTCATGTGAATTCTTGTTAACAAAAATGAAGAAATTTTGTAAAATGGAGAAAAATAACTGTTTGTTTGAAATGAAATTATATTAGTCATTATACATGACAGAGTTAACATTTTTTTACACTTGATACCAACGAAACAAGTAAATAAACACGGATTATTATTTAGTTTAAAAACAGTTAAATTCCTAAATGACTATATTTATTCCAATTATCTTACAGTCACACCAACGAGACGTGACCCCAAATTGACCAATGGTATGTCATTAGACACATAACTTAATAGTTGGGGCCCGTTGCAGAAAGAGTTGCAATCAATCGCGCAACTCTAAAAATCACGCGCAACTTGATCTTCAACCAATCAACAGCGCGCATTTGGGACTTGCGACTAATTTTTTGGCTTGCGTTTAAACGCAACTCTTTCTGCAACGGGCCCCAGTGTACGGTTGGTTTCGTTTGTGAGACTACGACATCATGTTACATGTATAAACCATTAGTTTAAATTTCGTTTAACTTACGTTTCTGAACATCAACTCTGCTCTACCAATGTCAAATTTCCTAGCTAAAGAAATAAATGAATAAAAGTGATTATCGGATATTATTATGAAAAAAATATTGTTAATTGCGCATTATTCATAATAGTCTGTTATGTTGTTATTGTTCTTTATGATAATCTTTAGATGCTAAATTCTGTAGATGCTATTTTTTTCAAGGGCACAGACAGTGTTATGGTTCGATGGTAATGTCTGCAACCATTTGGGGGCTGACTTTTCAGTCAAATATGACGATTTAAGCCTTATTTGTCCCTTAATTTAGTATACCTGATTATTTTACAATACCATAGAACTGGTATAGGATTTGAAACATATCGATGCCTTATTATGTATGTGATTATCATTGGGGTATTATCAGACCCACTTATAATTATTCTCATATATTTCATTGAATGCAATGCTTATAAAATAAACGGATAAATCAGTTGGTATTATTTCATAAAAAAACACACATATATTCTATTTAAAGGAAATACTGCCAGCGTTCTTAGAACGTGCAAAAAATTGATAATGATTGTAACACATTAATTTTTATTTAAGTGATGTTATCATGGCAAGTCTGCTTTTTAGAATGACACAAATTGCCATGACGACATGTGTTTTGAGAAGATAACTTGGCACTATATCCTATGTCACATAACGGCATGAATGTATTGTGTGCTGTCAGCTTGCCAAGATGTTCTTCCCATGATTGAAGTTGATAAGTTCAGGGACAGCGAAAAGGAAAGGGCTGTCATCCCATAAGTGATATTCAAGAGAGAGAGGGGGGGGGGGGAGGGAGAAGGGGGTAAACTGGTGTTACTATTCCTTTGTTTTCATATAAGAATAAATCAAACACATCTTTAGGGTCATCCCCTCCCCCATCGGATTAAAATCAGTGCTACTCTTGGATAATAAGTTGATATTCTCTTGATGCCGTAGACTTGACAATCAAGACGAAATGTCCCGTAATGTATTCTTCTATAGTTTATGCTATGATTATAATCATACCAGAAATGATCAACTCACCACGCAAGAAACGGAGAAATACTGCATCATCATGCTCTGGTCCAGAGATGTCCGAAACATTTTCCTTTAACTGTTGCAATCACAAAGATGTTTTTAATCAA
This sequence comes from Lytechinus variegatus, assembly GCF_018143015.1. Lineage (NCBI taxonomy): Eukaryota > Metazoa > Echinodermata > Echinoidea > Temnopleuroida > Toxopneustidae > Lytechinus > Lytechinus variegatus. The sequence continues at coordinate 75,256,120 of NC_054741.1, read as the reverse complement.
TTTATTGTTTCCATGCCTTTCATGGTTTGTTCGAAACTCGTAACGATTAATATTTGTTTTTACTAAAAATATTCATAACGTAACTATATAATTTTGATTCATGTTTACGTGACTCTTGGGCATGTTTCATTATTCCAATTTTCATTTTCGTACTTGCACTGCATGAAACAATGATTTCGAGGATATGAGGGGGGTTAAAACAATTTTAATGAAAATGTGCGAGAGGGCGAAGCAAGCAAGGCATCCCCTCCCCGACAAAATAGATTTATAAAAGGGGAAAATGTGCAGTGTTTATACTTAGAAGTTAATGCTGTCAGATTTGCAATAAAATTCAATGATCATTATACAGTTAAGAAGTTCAATAAATCCAAGAATTAATCATTCATTATAGCAAAACTGTTGAGGTATCTATTCTTTACTTTAGATGTGGAGAAAATTTTAATAATAGGCCAATCCAATTATTTCCGTCGGCCTATGTCCACATCCGTATCTGTTAAGTTTGTTTATATTTTGAACGTTGCGTATACATAATGTGGTGCCCTATTGTGTTAAATAACAAACTTAATTGTCTTCATGACACTTGATGAACATTAATCATAACGGATCAGATCGATGCACTTGATAAGTATTTTTGCAATAGACACACAGCATGTATGTACAGTTGGTCTTAATACTCTTTACGAGTATGAAAATTAGATTCCTTGACGGAAAATACCAATTCACTGGCGTACTAAATTAGACAGATTAAAAAAAACATAATTATATACATCTACAATTGCCAATGAATATTCACTCTATCTAACTTATTGACGAGCCTCAGCTCAGAACTTAACTATAACAGTTCGTGGTATTAAAAAGTCCGACATAGTTTTTGTGTCATTGTTTGCTTGTACGTTTTACCTGCCAGTCGTATTGTTAATGAAGTGCATTTATTATCTTTATGGTAATTATGAAATAGAAAAATGATGATACAAGTAGAAGAAACATTACATACCTTTTCTAGTTTAGCCTTCTGCCTTTCAGAAAGGTCACCTGGGAAACCGCTCATCTTAAGTTGGATTACACAGTGCTCAGTGTGCTAATCAAGAAGCAACCGAAGATCATGCGCAGTGAATGTGCGACATATTTCTTAGTTCAATGAACTTGCTGACTTAATTCACAAAGTCTTAACCCACAATTAAATCATGAAAGAAATATAAAATGAATTCATGATCGACATGTAAGATTATAATAATAGACAAACCTATGGACCTGTAAGGAAACTAATGTCTGAAGATATCAAACACTCCACTCATTACTCCACTTCAATGCTTCTTCTTAACGAGCAACATGGAATAGAGCTTTACACAAAATTTTAGTGTTTCCCAATCAGACATTAAACTCCACTTCCAATACTAGTATCATGCAAGAGCTTGTTGATTTACTTATTATGTCGAATGTAATCTTGTCGGTAAAGCTCAGATGTTTGTCTCTAGGTCTAGAGCGATTTTGATATGTGCTTCTGTGGCGAAATGAGCCACAAACTTTGTTCTGGGAGCTGACGGCGCTCGATTTCTGAGGGGGTGCGAATGGACAAAGCGAGTGATCACCAGAATCGATAATTTGAATTAAATGTGCCAAACCATGAGTTGGCAATATGTCCCTATTCTAAACTCAACCATGAACTAAAACTATGTTCTAGCTCTAAAGTGTCTTACAGGAAGTCAAGTGTTTGTACATTGCCAGACTATTAAAAAAAATTAGAGTTGATTACGCTTATAATTTATATTTTGTATTATGTTTGATTTGATTTATTGTTTTCTTCTACATTTATAACATCCGTACAAAAAAATACCTTTTTTTTCATTACATTGTTTAAATTTAGGTAAACAGGGCCCTGTTTAAAAAAAAGGACAGTTTCTCAACATGCTCTTTAATAAATAAATGAAATAAAACTCAAATGTAAAACATTATGTCATGTTGGCTCTCCATGAATTAAATCATATTTTGAGGCTATGGTCCAAGTTCCGAATACAGGCATATAAGTACAATTTTATCTCCTAAAAGGACATGTCATCAGTCTATACCAGAAAGAAATTGGGTTAGAAAATAGCATCACAATGACTTTAAAACATTTTTTTAAGAACAGGGGAGCGTTTCATGAAGGGAGTTTGTCTGACAAGTTCTGTTTTATCCGACAATTACCATAGTAACAGTACCTCTCAGCCAATCAGAATCAAGGAAAGATGTCAGATCTGACAACTTGTCGGACAAAAGTGTTGATGAAACGCTCCCCAGGGGGTTGAAGTCCCCTACAGCTATACGCCAGATGTATTTTTATAAGATAGATAATCACTCGATACTATATCTAATTATGACAACACTCTAGGTTACCTATAATCAGATAACCAGCAATTCATCTCAGACGGGGCCAAAGACCAAAGGGGGAAATGCACTGGGTTTTGTAATAAGTCATTATTTACTTAATGATTTATTCATTAGTTCATTAATTCATTCGGGTTTTAGGTTTGGCTTAACGTTTAGATATTCCATCTGAGCAATGTTGTCGCCGGAGCAATTATCATGGAACCATTATATCATTGTTACAATATTGGGTCTTGTGAAAGGGTAAGCCATTTTCAATGGAATATAGACTTTGGCTTTCACACCTTCATGGATTTCAACCATTTTTTTTTTTTGGGGGGGGGTCTTTTGCTTATGTGCAATCTAGAGTAATGTCATGTTAAATGCAAGGAGAGGATCTGGAGTGAACCCCCCCCCCCCAATTAAAAACCTTAATTCTGGAACAGAGAAGTCTCATCTTGATCTCTAGCCTGCATATCTGAAACGTGATTTTGAAAATTCATGATATCTCCCCTCCCTCTTCAAGAAAACTTATATGTAGAGCTATGTAATGGGTTGACTGAATGGATTTCTAACAGTATCTTTTGAAAAAATTTCATGTATATGAATATGCTTTGAAAACAAAAATCAAAATAAAATGAAAGTCAGTTTATTAGCTACGATTTATTTGTATAAATTACAAACGTATTATACAAATTGCAGCGAACCGCTTCTATAAACATTAATTTCAAGTTTATGATTATCATAAATTAGACTCAAGTGCAAGCCTTTGTTCATTTTTAAATGTCAATTCAACCCCAGAAAAAATGTTGATTTGAATCAATAGAGAAAATCAGACAAGCATAATGCTGAAAATTTTATCAAAATCAGATGTAAGATTAGAAAGTTACGACATTTTAAATTTTCACTTATTTTTTCACAAAATAGTTATATGCACAATTTAGTCATGTGCAAATGAAAGAATCGATGATGTCCCTCACTCACTATTTCTTTTTTCTAGTGTTTGAATTATACAATATTTCAAATTTTATCGATTTGACAATAAGGACCAACTTGAAAGAACAATACAATTAAAACATTGGTAATTCCACATGTTCAGGGAGAAATAAAACTTTTTTTCACAGGACGAGGAGAAAATTAGAATACTTAATATTTCATATAAAAAAATACAAAAATAGTGAGTGGATGATGTCATCAGCTCCCTCATTTGCGTATTGACCGGATGCAACTGTAACTTCGAAATGTCATAACTTTCTTATTTTACATCCGATTTTGATAAAATTTTCAGTGTTATTCTTGTTGGATTGTTCTCTTTTAGTTCAAATCAACTTTTTGTTGGGGTGGACTCGTCCTTTAAGATTTCTGTGATACAGAGGGGAATATTCACATTACATTACATTGCATTTTCCCTCATTTTTCTTTCATAAACCAATGCGATCTATAGGCGTCCCGCCACAAGCCTCAGCCTTTGGGGTATACGCCTTCTTTCTTAAACCCAACATGTACATATTTATATTTTTCATAACAAATCTATTTATGTATGAACTTATGTTTACAAGAAAAATATGTGATGAAATGGAAGAAAATAAATGTTTTATTTGAATTGAATTGATTATAAAGTAACTGCATTAAGCAAACGTCCATTTCTTTTTACATTATATTTCATTGATGTGACCGTGAAATATTCTTAGATAATAATGTACAAGTTAAAAACGAGATTTTTTAATTATGCTTATATCACTCTTGATTTTAGAGCAAAAATGATTATTTGAATGATCAATATCGAATACTTTATACAAAGATTGCTAGCATCTCCAATATAATCAATCCCGACACACATGGTAAAAGTGATATAGCCCATAGCGCATAATTCTATATTTCTGTATATTTTGCGTAATCATACCATGATCACAACAGCAAAATATTAGCAATCGTAATTGTTCCATTTGATTGTCTACTCTTATAATCAAACTTAAAAACTCATAATTCTATATGATGATTTACAAAGACAAAAATGGTCATTTCAATAGACATGTAATCGTAATTTATAATGACTTTTACTTTTTATAGGCCTGCGTTAGATTTCATGACATATTGCAAATAACACCCCATCGCAGAGCCGTCGATCCGGGGGGCAAACGTGTTAAGTTTAACAACTCGTAACAAAAATCATACATACAAACTTAAGATTTTTGCACGCAATGACAATTTAGTGCTCGGGGCGTTCGCAATTTTTATCTTTGTGTTACCATTTTTCTCCTTCTCATTTTTTTTCTTAGCGATGCATAAAAATTTACTCAATACTTGCTCATTGAACGAAATTGAATTTCATTTAAGTAAGCTATGTACAGTTCTAGATTTTCTCGTGTCCACATGATGTCGTGTATGATATTTAATCGTCGAGGTTGATGCTATCGACTCCTGTCATCTCCTGAAACTCAGGTTCTACGTCACTCGGTTCCAGGAGCTCCAACCAATAGGACAACTTCTTTGATTTTGTCCAACTATGACTGTTGTCAAATCGAGCAACGTCTGAACAAGATGAGAAGAGACCGAAAATCAGTTATAATAAATCATTAAAAATTGGATGTTTGTAGATATACTTTGTATCATTTGTATGCACAGCCATGCAGTGGAGGCCAAATTTCTATGTATTTTATCATGGATCAAATAATAAATGAATCTCAATCTCAATATTTACTAACAACAGGGCCTCCATTTTTTTAATTACCCACTGTCACTTGTAGGAGGCGCGATAGCTCAGTCGGTAGAGCGGGGGTTTCGGATTCCGGTGACCGGGGTTCGATTCCCAAGTGGTGCGCTAGTGCCCTTTGGTAAGGCATTTATCCTCATTACCAGGTCCCTCGGAGAGGACCTTAAGCCGTAAGTCCCCTGGTTGCTTGCTAACAGGCATTCGTGCTTTCTTAGCAGTCAGGTAAAAAACCTCGGTATGTTTACTATTGTCTCGCACATTTACCTTCCTTTCTTCTCCCAATCTTATTATTTGCGACTGTCGTGTTAATGACTCTCGGTCATAATGATCATCAATGTGGGAAGAGGTTGTTTTGTTTTTTTATTTTTTTTGGGGGGGGTGGTATGCAGAATAGACTCAAGCTTTGATTAACAAAATCCTTGGTCAAACAAGTAACTATATGTATACTAGCATTCTCACATATTCTGACTCCTTTACTTATACGGCCATAACGTGTATTTGATACCTGATCAATCAGTTAATAAAGAATTTACATGATTTATGATCTTTATCCTATTGAAGATATTACTTATTAAACTTTCACTGTAAGAGAACATGTTAATGTAAAGCCGTATACAGCATATCATGAAGATTCCTCCCAGGTCATTCCTTCTGTGGAAGTTTGCATGGTCCGTGATACCTCAGAGAACATCATTGTTTGAATAACCCACTGTATGACGTTTTACACTTACATGTCCCTGGTTCTGCAATCATGATTTCTCCATTCTCTGGGACCATGTGACTGTTATACTTCTCAAGTTTTAAAATTGCCGTCTTCTTTCCTTTACCGTCTACTCGGTCGAATCCGAATTTGATGTCATTACAATCCGTCTGGAACTCATACCTAAATGGTGCAGTAGACAAATTCATTGATTTTTTTGTTAATCTAGGATCCTAGCGTATCGTGACACCCAATTAAACATTGTATTTACTAATAAATGTTCTAATCGGAATCCAGTATTCATGCAGTTACCGTAACTGCTATGTCCCAAGATTAAGGTCAGGTTTTAGTTTCAACTTGTCAAGATTTTTTTTTTCATTTTTAAGACCAAAAATGAACGTAAATATGAAACCTTATTCAATGAAATGCTATACAATCATTCCGATGTAACCGACACATGGGGGGGGGCGTTTGATGAAAATTCTCAGCACTTTACTATTTTTTTTATCTTTGCAGTTTTTATTCGTCATAAAAAATATCAAAATATACAAAACATATAGTTGCACTTCAATAAAAAAGAACATTGTATAAGTACATACAACATAATCTTAATTTACAAGAAAATTATACCCCAGCGCTGCCGACAGGACGATCCATTAACCGAAAAAAGGGGGGTACGGCCATACCTAACGGTCCAGCGTCGACCTGGCGGCATCGCCGGGGTATAGCGCAACCAAAAAAAATTATGACATTTTCATGTATTAACATGACCGAAAGCGCCACTACAACATGAACAGAAGATAAAACAAAGTCACAAAAAAGATAACACAAAATATGAATCTACAGTGGTTACAATTTATGCAATGGAAAAATACTTGTTTATGTTTTGCCATTTTACATTGTGTTTATTGAGTTTGTTTTTCTTTTTTGCAATAATTTCTTCAGTAACTTTATAAGATAAAAGATAATAATTAAATTGTTTTAAACTAGGGAGAGTCTCTTGGTATTTACATCGCAAAATGAATTGTTTACCAAGTAAAATTAGAAAATTAAATGCTAAGGTGGATGGAGTAAGTGGTTCTAGTAATCCAAATAAAACAGTATCTCGTGAAAGGAAATAATTAGGACTAAAGTCAGTCACTCTCATACGCAACGCATTCCAAAAGGATGCTTTTTTAGGGCAAACAAAAAACAAAAAAACTTTACTATTGCAGTGCGAACCATGGTTTTGATTCGAAACCATAGCTTCCCCCAAATAACTTTTACTTTTAGTGATTACCCCCCCCACACACACACACACACACACACACTTGTAGCTTGTAAAATGATGAGGACAAAACGCATCCCCTTAAAAAATAAACCCTTAATCCTCGGCTCAACAAAAATGAATAAAAAAAATATTTGTTTACCTCAGGACGCTGTTTGGATTCTTGACTTCATACTTGAATTCGATGACGCCCCCTCGTGACACTTCGTGTGTTGTCAGGGTATGAGGCGGTTCACGATCTTTCAAGTAAAAGGACTTTGGAATTTTGCCACCTACTCGTATCTATACATACAAGCATAATAAGTGAATGATAATAATTAACGTAATGATAATGATAAATGACGTTTCATGGCCCCAAAATATAGGAAATGATGGTATAGTATCTATTTATTTAGATGTCATTTCACCAGTTGCTAAATATTATTTCTAATTTAGAAAATTATATTTTGTTGCTAAATTTTGGGCTCAATTTTCAATATGAAAATTATAATGGTAAATATGAAAGAATTAGATTGAATATATCACTCTAAATAGACTGGGTAAGATGAATGAAGCGAACCAATTTAACCATCGAAAGAAGGAATTGTAATATGTGTTCCTTTTTAATTGACCTTAGATAATATGAGACCGATATAGTAATTAATTATTAATAAAAAAAAAGTATACCAGTGAAGTACACATCTCATTTCCATCAGGGTCCGTCTTAGTTCCTCCCCAGTAAACTGGTAGCTGATCAGCGTCGATATGCTTCAATAATACCTCCTTCCAATTACCTGCATTAAGCAAACATTCGGGTTAACCCCTTTCATGACTCTATACAGTATAAGAAAATGGTAGAGAACCTGTTCCACTTCGGAAACAAAGAGATAGAATCTCTTCCTTACTCAATTACTTTTATAATTTTGTTAAGATTCCCTCAAAAAAGTAGATCATGCTGTTCATCACTCTCACTTATAAAAGATGAAAACCCACTTGGTCACTTCAATATCTCGTTTTTCGTCTCCCTTTTCTTCATTTTCCTCCAATTTTATTTTCTCGACAATTCATTAGAGTTCGTCCCCTTCCCACTTTGGCACCTCCTGCCAAATTTCAAAATAAGTGTGGGTCTCATGCAGTGTTAATATGCATCTACCATTATACGATCTCTATCTTTCATTACTAATTAAAAAGCTATATATAAAATAAAAATAATAAAAACAAAAAGAAAAGATTCTTACTTCCCAAGACCTGTATTTTCTTTCTGGTATCCTCGCGAAGGAAGGGTTTTACTAGTGAGTAGGAGACGGGGAAGATCTTGGGTGCTCGGATTATGAAGAGACGGTATATCAATTCAGGATAATGCTGCTCGGCAATCATTGCTGTCTATCAATTTGTAAGAATTATTAAAAATATAAATCATACATAATGATTTATGAGTTTCATTATAATATTTTGCACCAGCCAACTTGTAAAAATAACTAGACTGAAAGAAAAATTACTTGACAAGTTGCACATAGATCATTATTAAGTAAACATAGGTCTACAGCTAGAGTTTGATGTGGTGATCGTGAGTGAAATATTGCTTTAGCAAGACAAACACAAGCTGATATAATGAGATTGGAATAACCAGGGTTATTATTTTATGATGGTATCCATTTTATATTACAGCTAGGTCGTTTTCCCTTTCTCTTTACATCATCCATTTCGATTCCCACTTTGTTTTCTTTCTTTTTTTTTCCTTATTCCTTTAGAAGTAATATGTACATAAGAAAATGTATAGCTTCATACCTACGCAGCATCTACAGAGCCAAACTCTCCGTAGATGGCCAGCAGAACAGGATAAGACCATAATGAGCTCTCCATCCGTCAATCATTTAAGTTTCACTTCCATTGATACACATCAAAGATTTATATAAAAAAAAATTAGCCCGTAACACTTGCCTTGATAAACATGTCAATACCAGGTTTCCATAGATGATGTACACCAAGATTCTCCATGTCAAAGATCATCAAAGATCCCTCAGTATGCTTGAGCCCTTTCTGTGAATGAATATAAAAATGACGGTGATGGTCATGATTGAAGACAAAAATAGGCTAAACACCTTTAAGATGAAGATTGCTTTGCTATATGGCATATAAACCCCTCAAAAAAAGTTTTGCAACTCAGTTTTGGGGATGATATCTTTTTGGTTAATGAAGTATAAAAGATGAAACTGGTATCATTGGAAAGCTGAATTATTCTTCTTTACAATGACATGCCATTTGCTGTGTTTATGTAATCATGGAATATGCAATCACCCTGAACATCGAGAAAAGTCAGAAGTGAAATGTTGCAAAATGCATTGATTTCCAACAAGAGTCTCCATTTCTATAGAATTTCCACCATGCAGGTGACAGTGAATGCACTCGGTCCATCCTCGAAACAATTGGAAATTCGCTATTGCAAACGACGCATTTTGCAACATTTCATGTCTAACATTGCTGCGTATTATCATGTCTGTGTATTTCATGATAACACTAGCATTACAAATGACACATGATTGTAAAGAAGAATAATCATGCTTTCTAAAGATATCACTTTTACACATGATGATGGCACATTAAGAAATTTATTAGCACTCAAACTTGCAGTTTGAGTTGCAGAACTCAAACATGACATGGCAACGAATTTTGCAACATTTCATTTTTTACATTGCTGCATATTTATCATGTCTGTGTATTTCATAATAACACTAGCATTACAAATGACACATGATCGTAAAGAGGAATAATCATTCTTTCCAATGATACCACTTTTACATATGATGATGGCACACTAAGAAATTTATTAGCACTCAAACTTGAGTTGCGGAACTTTTTTTGAGGGGTTTATAATTGGAAATGGAAAAAATAATAAAAAGTGGGGGGGGGGGTCATAACTCATTTTTTACACGTCACCCCCCCCCCCATGGATTCGCGCCTGTGTCGTGCATGATGGAAAAATAGAGTACCGAAGTGTGATCTCAGTTGCCATGGTTTCATGGCGGGCAGGTTCTAAACAGAGTCACACGTGACGATCGTCTGTACACATCTTTCATTCCGGGTATTTTGTTTAGTACCAGGCCGCCATGACACCATGGCAACTGACGTCATCGTTTCGGTACTCTATAAAGTTATCTCATACCTCTTCAGTAAAGCGTCGATGATTCCTGATCTGGAATTCTATAGCATGTGTATATGTCTTCAGGATGTCACTTGCTTTGGCTGAAAACAAGACACCTTTAATATAAAAGGAAATAGACACTTTATAATGTGTGATCAAAGTGAAAGAAAAAAGAGTGTGATATAGGAAAACAAGACAGAACGAGCGAAAAATATATAAATATAAAGAGGGAGAGGAGGGGCAGAACATGCAGTATGGTGTATTATACATGTATAGGATATCAGAGCGCTTTTTTTTCCAGGGACACGATTTTCGGGTCGATAAAATATGAGTAGAATCTTCTATAATAGTGAAAATTAGATTAAGTGTAGATTCTGTCAGAACAAATGCTTAATACATTAGACCTACTTATATTAATCTGTCTTCATAACTGTATTTTATCTGAAAGATATCGACAACTTTTGTCTTGATAATTGCAATGTCAGTTTTCTCTGCTTCTTGCGCGATGCAATTTTTGATGATCGGAATTGATATAACTGCATACCTTTGGGATCGAAATTTCCAACAGGTGATATGTAGACAGCATGGCCCTCCTTGTCCAGTCCACTTACTCCACCACACCAGTATTTCTCAAATACCTCAAATATGTATAAAATACTAATTAACAATCAATCAATCCATCCATCCATCAATCAATAAATCGACCAATCAATCAATCTAGGATTTTCTTCATTTTAATTCATATATTTATTCATTTGTCCATCGATTAAAAATATTCAATTACAGATTAATCGTTCATTTAGATATCAAACAACGATATCTTTACCCACAGGCTACATATTATTTCATATAATAATACTTGCGTTTGTTCTTTTGTTTTCTTTTTCAACATGCAAAACATATATACTCATTGACAGAAAGTTTATTACGCTACATTTGCAAGTATTAAAACATCATAAACAAAATATGTTTGAAGCGCAGAGTCCGTTCAATGGTATTGTAGGTAAGTAAATCGTTTAGATGATTTGTGAATTTGATTATATTATGAAAATTAATAGTTTCTAACAAATAGGGTAGTTCTTAACTTTTTGCACGCTGAATTAATTCTTGGGGTATGATAATTTTTTTTTAATTTATTCATTTTCCAACACATGGGCTGGATAGCCCTCTTCAGCCTAACGGCTGTTCTTCTGAGGGGTCCAGATAATGACAATTGTATTGATGAAGTTTTCCTTGAAATTAGAGTTCATATTTGAACCATCTGCACTGATAATTATTGTGTACAAATTAATCAAGAATTATAGCCACTGGTAATCTTCTCCAGTATAAAGTTAAGGGAGAAAACTAATTATTACGATTACCGAATTTAATTGTACGAATATGCAAAATTGCGACTTTAGCGTGGCAAGGGCCTATCTACAAGAAAAACTGGAATACATGCATTGAATGTGGCATGATAAATAATTACCTTAGGAATCGTGTACCAGTCCAGTATAGTACTGACTTTATTTTCCTCCCTCCACTTGATGTCCTACAAAAATAATTAGTAAGCTCAAGTTATGATTTATTTGACAAAAAGAAAAAAGAAATATATCACAAAAAAAGATTGGACTTAATCTGCCAGTTCCAGATTGACCAGGGTGATGAAAATGCATATATATCAGAATCTTCTAAAACTTAAAAACAATTAATTTTTAAAAAATCTCTTGAGGAACACAAAGTTTGATAATGGCCAACATTATTTAGCGCGTTACATTATTTAACTCTCCAATTTCATGGATTTTCATTTCATATCTTAAAAAAACACAACAAATCAATGTAGAACACATAAACAACGTAAAAGGCATCAATGTAAGAAACAAAGCAAAATTATTTCTATTCTGTTCTGACGTAGAGGACTTTCAAACTTAGTCATAATGATGAAAATAGCTGGATTTATATAGCGCTCTTTCCAGAATTATAGATAGCACGACTATCCTTAGCCTAGCCTCTTGTCGAGGCCCTGGCGGCTGCTTCCCGAGCGAAGCGAGGGATTTCCTAATTCGTTAATTAGGTCTGGCGCGAGGCGCTCTGCTTCGCTATATCCCTTGCTTCGCCATGTTCGCTCGGAAAGCAGCCGACAGGGCCTCGACAAGACGCTATCCTTAGCCCGGCTTTAGCACGAGCTGCCACTTATTTAGCAGAGCTCATACATTCAAAGTGTATTAGTCTTGCCAGGTAGCCATTCACCTAACCAGGATTGAGTGCAACACAATGTGGATGAAATTCTTGCTGAACATGCTGAAGGAGAACTCGCCATTATGGATTCGACTCCACGACCCTGTCTTTGACAGACGAGAGTCAAAACCACTACAGACCAAGACCACAGTCGTCACAGTTACAGGTCAAGGCAAGGGTTTATATGCGACTCATCATACTAGACATTATGTTTCAGTCATACCACTAACATCGACCAAATCTATGTATACGATATTACCAATGACATACCATGGGTCGGTTTGGGGTAGGATTCATCGATGTGACTGTGTATCTAGACTTACCATTCTGAACATCTTCTCTGTTCTCTTCAGGTCAAATCTTCTTGCTGTAAGATGATTTAGAATGTGAAACATGGAGTGTTATAATCATTCTGAGTTCTATTATATTACTTAATTTTTCTCTTAGACCTTTGGTGATACATATTTTCTATTTACATTTAATGGTTCATCGAGATTAGGTTAGTCATGGTATAGAGGGTTGGTGGTGTACATGTACGTATGCGTAAGGGACGTGAGAGGGTCAACTTGTTACCAGCCTCAGGGTAATAACTACCATGATTACTTTTAATGAAAATCAGTAATTTGATTAAGAGTATATAAAGGTATATGGAACAGGGCTTTGCATGGTGAGATACAGTGGCGGCGGAGCAGAAGATTATCTTATGTGTTGGGGGGGGGACGCAGCAATAGGCGTCCCCCCAAACACATAAGATAATCGTCTGCTCCGCCGCCAATGGTGAGATAGCTGGGATGAGGGGGATAGAATAACTTACCCCGAAGAAATTTCAGAAGTATGACATCGTCATGTTCTGGCTTCAGAACGTCTGAAACATTCTCTTTGAACTATATTTGAAGAGAAAATATGTGGCTAATAATCCAAGGTATTTTTCTTAATTAATCTAATCAACATTTCAGATGTTCTCCTAAGATCCTATTAATACAGACTATTTTACATGGTTTATTTGATCGAAAGACTATTCATTTTACATTACATACATGGCTACCCTGAGTGAATGAAGTAAAAAAAAAAAAGTATGAATAAATAAAGATTAAACGAAAATGACTTAAATTCATAGATTTATAAGTAAAAATCAGAATTGCTCTGGGGTTGCTGGTAGAATACACGTTCAAAAGCTAATTTAGTAATGAATTCATTTTAGAAGAAAATAAATGTGCTAAAGTAAGAGGGATATAGTCTCGATCTCAGCTTTTGATCGGTATACATTTTCTCAGTTATTAAAATAAATTGATCAAAATGTCGTGATTAATGATATAGTAAACGAAAAAGCTAACAATATTTTGATGATGACAAAAGAAATATGTTTACAAATTAGTCTGATTAACATTGAAAACAGAAACATACCTTTCTCAGCTTTTCCTTCTGGCTGTCTGAAAGGTTACCTGGGAAACCGCTCATGTTGATGTAAATACCGTACAGGATACGAGGATTAGGTGTAATATACGTCCTTCGAAAAATTTATAAAACTCTCCTGTAGGCCTAGTTGTTTAAAAACAACAATCCGGTATCGTTAAAGGTGAATGTTTTCAAGAGGTAGTACCAAGGCCTCATTTCACAAAAAGGATATACTTAAATGCAACACAATAAATAAACTTCCTGTCCGAATGAATACATGCCGTAGAATAGTTGAATCTCAAATTACGTTTGATATGTTGACTTGGTCCCATTCGGAGGTGTGTCGCGATAAGCATATCTTACAATATCACCCTCTTTTACTCCAATCTTTCGTCTATATTTATCATAACATGAGATTACAGCGACCCAAATCGCTTAATTAACCTGTACTTGTACCTGATGGAGTCTAAAGTCCACTAATGACAGGAAACTGTCGATCGTAGGCAACTAACCGGCGAGTTGGGAGAAAAATAAGCAACAAAGTTCAATATTTAAGTGGGTAAAAAGATTTCTATCTTGGAGATTTTGGAATTATTACTTTCTAAAAGGGATGGAGGAGACTGCATTGGAAGTCCATCGATTGTCCGTCATTGTTTTGCTATTTACAGGAGCCGCGGAAGCGGGGGGGGGGCACTTTTTTCCAAAACCGTGTACAAAAACGTAAAAATGACCATATGATTGTGATTTTTTGCATGGTCAGCCCCCCCCCCCACTTTGAAAACCGTTCCGCGGCCCCTGATTTAAGAACAAAACAACCACGCAAGTGGCCTTCCTATACTTTACAAGTCATGCATCTACATGGTATGTACACAGACCATTAAACACTAGTGTACCTATGGGGGGGGGGGGGAGACTGACGAGTCACAACCCATGCAAGGGACGTATCCCCCCCCCTGACGAGTCACAACTGATCCCTAACGAGACACCAGTGGCCCCCTCCTTTGAAGTTGAAGACCTTTTTTTTAATTTTAGTTGATAAGTTGATATGTAAAAGAAAAGAAAGAAAAAGAAACACACAAAGAAGAGTCGATTATTTTCAGTGGAAATTATGATATTGACTACGATGCATCCAAATATTAATAATGTTACATGTAGATAAAAGTTTGCAAATTATAACTCTGTCTGAAGCTCATATGGTAATCATTTTAGAGTATCGTCAAACATTCAATTCTTACAAAATTGTATCGTGACAATTAATCTTTTTTTTCATCCGTAGAATTTACGAACTTTTGACGTTTATATTTGAGGATATTTGGCTCTCTCTTTCTCTCTAATTTTTCTGATCGGCTCGTTATTATTTTTCTCTTTGATAAAAAACCCTCTTGAGCTAAAGGAGAGATATTTTCATCCTCACTTCGAACAGGGGAGGGGCATAAAACACTGTGTGTCTATACGTGCATGGTAGGCAAACTGTGTTATAATGATAGATAAGGTTTATTAGTATTTGTTTGATATGTTTTACAATTGTCAGATATGATTTCAAACCATCAGGGTGTTTAAAAAGAAAGCGTTTTAAGAGGTGTGTTACAAGTAATTTTAACAGAAAGCATATTCTGCAAAGTATTACTGTAAAATATCTATTTCTTTCTTTGCTTTGTTCATTTTGTTTTCTTTTACCACTGGAGCATTATTTTAAAGCCTCTCTTTCACTGTTAAAAATCGTGATTTTACAGAAAAAAAAGATTTTGCAGAAAACAATAACAAAATCATTCTGTAAATTCATAAAACATGAATTTTTGTGCAATTTTACAGAACAGGTCTGTTTAAAAGGGGGGGGGGGGGAATGGTGTTTAATTTAAGCAAATTTATAAGATTACATACACCAAATACCAATTTTCTGTAAGATTACGCAATCTGGTAAGATTACAGGTGTTCTCGAGACTCTGCTGCAGGAACTTTTAACAGTGCACGTGTCCAAAATGTTGGCAAATCATCAAGTGTTGGTTACTATTCCAGTATAAGAATGTGTATGTCCTAAAATCGTTATCGTATGGTTTATGTGAAATAAAAGTGCAGTTTATAGAAAATCAGGATGTATTTTATGAGATGCATTTGTTGACTTTACATGGAATTGTAATTTGGTCGGGAACAAGACAAAATAAAAAGAATAACTGATTTATTATTATTTAAGGTATGAAACAATTTTCCAGGTATGAAATGTGCTATAATTAGCGTTTTCTTTTTATAGCTTTCTGATATTCAATAATATTACTCAATTGACGGTAAGATAGGTGTTGAAATTGTCCTTTTAAACAATAAACAAAATTAAAACATTACCGATAGAGGGCGCTAAATATCATGAAATAAAAAGTCGACTTTGTCACAATGTCATTGTAGAATAAATTATGTGGCCCTAATAATTATAACAAATAATTATAATCATAATCATAATATGAATAACCTCAGCAATAATGGTAATGATAATAATTATAATAACGATGATTATAACAATAATATTTAAAGTAATAATAATAATAATTATGATGATATAAAACGGTAAATATATTACCCGCCTTTATCTTAGAACACAGGTTGGAAATCATCTATGTTATATCGAAACCATAACATTTTTTTATCTATTGTCTTTTTAATCTACGACTCGATATATTATATCGCTGATTGAAACCAAATAGATATCCATTGCTTATCAGCTTGTTTTCTGTATCGATAAACGCGAATTGTGTTGTCTCAGCTGTTAAAGTACAATTTTGCCAAGTGCGAGTTTCAATCTTTCATTTCCTCATATTGTCGGTCACGTGATTTTAACTGGCGAATAATAGACCGTGTACCATAGGCATGTTTGGCTCTTGTCTCACTGGTACATTTAAAATCCATAATAATCGGAATCATAAAACGAACCTAAGGACTGAAAGCTCAACTAGAACATCGTCCTTAAATTGATGTAGGCTATGCCTGTGCAGAGGTTAAGAAGATTAAATTTGGAAATCAACCGATACTTTTCTGTTTTGTAAGAACCACTGAATGATTAACTGCGCTTATTTTGATGTACAATGTACTTTGCGAAAGACCACTGTCTTTGTATGTTTATGTAAAACATTCCAGTGGAGCATTGAGCAGTTCGTATGTAAAATGGAAAATACTGGAATAACGGAATTGAAATCAATCTACTTGTGACATGTAGGAATGACGACATCCATGATATGATGTACAATGTACTTTGCGAAAGACCACTGTATGTATGTTTATATAAAACATATTATACCAGTGGAGCATTGAGCAGTTTGGTATATAAAATGAAAAATATTGTGGGGAATTGAAATCAATCTACTTGTGACATCTAGGAATGACGACATCCATGATATGATAAAACTATGCTTCATTGATGTCATCATATTAAAGTGAGCAGATATAGCCTCCGAAACCATGTGCAAATATTCCTTTATGATGCAATCAAGGAAAGCAAAAGAACTTCATTCGATATATTTTCTTCGGTTTTCTTGCATGAATAAGGACTCGTTGTGACCTGTTGGTTGAAAGTGCATGATGGCTCTTTACCAGACTCTTCAAGTCATATTCATGCTTCTCCATGGACTCCTAGTTGGCGTGAGAGTGGATGCTGGCATGGATGATATCAACACGAGACTTAATCATACATGCTCTTTGAACTTGACAGAACACTCGGCCAATTGCTCATATCGTGATCTCCCGTCGATTCCTCAAAACCTTCCCCATGATATACGTTCTCTTAACGTATCTGACAATAACATATCTGCGCTCTTGGATACATCGTTTACGAACTACTCACTGATTCATACTCTAGACTGTAGTTATAACTCTATAGACTTCATCCACAATAAAACGTTTCATGGTCTTACGTATCTTAAGATATTGATGCTCCAATACAACAAAATAGGGTTCCTCCCTATTTCCCTCCTGGATGAAAATATCCACATCTCCTGGCTAATCTTTCATCACAATAGACTAACTGAAATTTCTCCTGTTTTTAGGCAAAGTATACATTCTGTAGGGGAAGATGGCGACGTTGGATGTAAAAATGTGTCACGATTTGATTTGTCTTTCAATAGAATCACAGCAGTAGAGAAGGAAGATTTCGAAGGTGTGCAGGATTGTTACATTGATAGCTTTTACTTAATTGCTAACCGAATAAAGAGTCTCCCCCGTGGTGTTTTCACATACTTGCCTGCAGTCAATTTACTCATCAATCGCATAGAATTACATGAATTCATCACCTCTTCTTTCATTGGTAATAAAGCGATAGTCAAAGCGACTATAACTGGGTCAGGAATAAGATCTATTATTCCCATGAATATATCGAATATTCCAAATAATATTTTGCCAGGTGTGAATAAACTTTACCTTCAATCCAATAAACTATCAACTATCCCAAGTTATGCCCTGCGAGGGTTTGAACATCTGCAAATTCTAGACATTGGATCAAATCGTATCACTAGTGTGCATGAGGATTCCTTCTGTGGACTTAAGTCGCTGGTTAGTTTGAGGTTAGCTGTGAATAAAATAAAAACTCTTCCCTGTAACTCATTTGCCTGTGCCCAGAAACTTGAACGAATTGATTTGTCACATAACAATTTTTTAGAGTTAGATCCTTCTTGGTTTAACGGAAGTCAGCGACTAAGAACTCTGATAGTCTACAAAAGCAACATTAAAGACATACATCCCGTACCGTGGAATGTATCCAATCTTCAAAGTTTAACGCTAAGTAATAATGATGTTCGTTCTATCAACAGAAATTCGTTCATCGGATTAAGTAGCCTACGAGTTCTTGATTTAACAAGGAACCGTGAACCTCTCGATATTTCATTGGATGCATTTGAACAAAATTATAATTTAGAAAGGATCATCATGGAAGATTTGATCAAAATTACTTTGAATGGTTGTTTCAGCAATATGCATCGCTTGAATTTCCTAGATTTGTCATATTCTGCAAGCCGCTTAGATATTTCATCTCGTGACCAATTTAAAAATACGTGGGCCCTGAGAACTTTAAATTTGTCCAGAACATATCTCCAAACAGAAGATTTAGTTCAATTCAAGAGCCGTGTGCCATCGTTTTCAGGTCTTGTCTCATTGGTCATTCTTAACATTCAACACAATCATTTTAATGATTTCCACTCAGCTCCTTACGCATTTACTCCACTTTACAATCTTCAGGAATTAGATCTAACCGACTGTCGAATAGAACGCATCGATTCCCGGATGTTTAGGAATTTATCGTCACTGAGAAAGCTATCATTGGCAGTGAACTACCTCAAAGATATCCCTGAAGAATCTTTTCACGATTTAACAAATTTACGTATCCTCAGGCTAGAATTTAACGCTGTTGCGGTGATTGGGAAACATCTATTTTCCAGAACATCGCATCTCAAATTATTATCCGTCAAGAACAATCAAATTTCCACGATAGACCCCTTTACAGTATTTCCAATAAATCTACAAACATTAGTCATTGCGAACAATCCTTTGACATGTACTTGTCAGCTTGCATGGTTCCGGGAGTGGATAGAAAAGGTGAATGTAGATTTCTATCAGAAAAATGACACTCGTTGTTCTAGTACCTCGTTGGGAACATTGAATAACCAGACTCTTTGGTCGTTTAACCCAAAAGATTACTGCGGAGTCGATGTATATCTTATTGTAGGTGTATCTCTGGCCGTCGTGACTGTTCTGTCAGTAGGAATTCTTGTATATGTGAAGCGGTGGTGGTTGAACTACAAGATGTTCCTTTTGAAGTTAGCCATCGTTGGGTATCAAGAGTTTATTGAAGATCGTACAGCCGATGACTACGAGTATCAGCTTAACTTGATGTTTCACGAAGATAATGAGGAGTGGGTCAATGACAGCATGAAACCGTTCCTGGAAGAGAGGATGCCACACTTAGAACATATCGTCTTCGGGGATAGAGATCTACATCCAGGGTTTTTCTATCTTGATGCCATATGTGACGTCATCGAAAACAGTCACAAAACGGTTTTATTGCTTAGCAACCAGTCAGTGAAGGATCCTTGGTTCATGACCAAGCTCCGAATGTCAGTGGAACATATGAATGATACCAAGTTGGAGAAAGTTATACTCATATTCTTGGAGGATATAGAAAATGACCGCCTCCCGTATCTTGTCAGGCTTTTGTTGAGTCGAAACAAACCTTACCTGCTTTGGGTAGATGATGATGAAGATGGACAAGAATTATTCTGGGCGAAGTTTCAGAAGAGTTTGAAGGCTAACAGAGAAATGAATAATGTAATCCCAGTGTAAATGATAACAGATCATAATCAACGAAAATGGTTCCTTTAGTCAAAGGTTAACTTTGTGAGCAGCAGATTTAAAAAATTCTCAAACCAAGATGAAACATGTGTACAAGTGCATGTATTAGAACTAATAAACCCTGAAAACAACCATTATTGAGAATGAAAAGCTAAAACTACAAGGCAAACCCTGATTTTGTAAATAGGCGTCTTCTAGACGCCTAAATAGTATACATAAGTGTATGGGATGAAATTAAGATGGTGTTTCCGGTCACTTTATACTTCAATTTTTGAAGCACTAAATCATTATTTTCGAACGCAATTTTTTCTGGGCTTCATTTTTGTAACATATCACAGACACAGGTGACAAGTGTGACCTTCAAGCTGAGATTTTTTAAAAGTCAAACCAATGTTAAACAATCACTTTAAGATCATCTCTTGTAACTTGCTGTTGTAATTTTAATCGTGTGTTGGGGTGTGATGTGTGTCTGATGAGTGTGTAGACAATGAGAGGGGTGATTTTGCATTGTTTTTGTTTCAGAAAGAAAAGGCACCACCCTGTTAACATACCTTGAAATAAAAACTCGAACTGCTTATAGTCATTGAGGAATACATAACCTATTAAATGTCATTAACGTTCACCAAAGCAAAAAAAACAACAACATTAATTTGAATAGATCCAACAAGCCTAACGCTGAAAAATTTCATCAAATCAGATGTAAAATAAGAAAGTTATGACATTTTAAAGTTTCGCATAACATTTCTCACAAAAAATTGTAATCATTCACAACTCAGTGACATCTAATTGAGAGAGTCGACGATGTCCATCGCTATTTATTTTATCATTTATTGTATGAATTATGCAATGCTTCACTTTTTACTGTTTTAATATTAAGGTCCAACTTTACTGAACCATAACTGTTAAAACAATGGTAATACCACATGTTCAGGGAAGAATAAATCTTTGTTTCATATGAAAATGAGGAGAAAAATATTTCATATTTCATATAATGAAATACAAAAGAAATAGTGAATGAGTGATGTCAACAGTTTCTTCATTTGCATACTGACTAGAATGTGCATTTAACTGTTTCGTTAAATTAACCGATGTGCTTTTTACATCCAATTTACATGAAATTTCGAGTGTTATGCTTGTTTAACATCTCCCTTTTTATTCAAATCACTTTTTGGGGTGGAGTTTTCTTTCAATCCCCTCATTGACAAATTAGTGGAGTTTGTTTCTAGACTCTTTCGATTTGCCATTTTTTATTGTTAGAAATGGTATGATGAGTTCGTAGATCCGGACCACTAGGTTTTAATGTTCACCCCCCCCCCCCACAAAAATACATTAACGCGCTTCTTTCTCACGATAACCCATTTTCACTATAATGTAATGCGTTTAGAAAATTAATTCATATAACTATGATAATGGAGATACAAACACAAGATTATATCCGTGTTATAATTATGATAGTCTGTTTATTAGTATCTATATCCCATTAAGTGGTGCAATGAAAACGTCTGTAAACTGCTGAAGAAAAATCAAGGATATTCATGCTTTAGAAAATGAATGAATTACAAGAGTTTATCGAAGTGTCTTTTGTTAAAAAAAATAAGTAAACAAATCAGGGAATTCTTTCTGTTATAGGAAACCAACTACACTCTTAGAAATATTTCCTGTCTACTGCAAGTGAACGATATATTCTCTTCATTTCATCCTCTAATTCCCCTTCCAATTTTGTTATCTTCCCACAATGCGAAAAAATAAAGTGCTAATTTAGCACTTACAGTGCTTGTATAGTGACTGCACTACGAGCGCCGATTTTCAAATTTGAACTAGAAAATCAGCTTTCGTAGTGCAGTCATTATTTACAAGCACTTGAAGTGCTAAATTAACACTTCAGTTTTACAGTGCACTCCCTCTTTCTCACTCTGTTTTTTTTTTTGAGAGAGAGAGAGTCCATGCTTGTATCTATTACACCAACCAGAACATAATAGAAAATCGTGTATTCTAATGTCCCAATGTATAGCGAATATACTATATATTTGCAACACATTTTTGATCTAAACAGCTCAGATGACTCACTCTCACCTCTGAAGAAAATACACAGCATAAAAGGCCAAAACAATGATTAATTGTTAATTAACACATTGGCGAAAACAGTTAGGAATTGATGAAAAATTTATTGACACTTATGAGGTTAAACTATGTAATTCTTCATTCAACGCCATGATCATCACGCTAATATTGGTGGTAAGACGGGATAGAGTAAAGTGAACGCAAAAATCTTCAATTTATTTCAATGACAGTACTTTGTTAACGAATACATGTAAAATGATACAAAATTTTATTACAAGAAAAATGAACGACGAGATATTATATAATTGTAAAATGTACTGGATTTACACACTCTTTAAAGGTTGGGTAAAAAAGGCCCAATTTTTAACCATCACTGGGCAACATACTCTCCACACAACTATGGGTTAAAATCTGTCCAAATCGGGTAATAAAAACTAATTGGTTGATAAATTTGCTCAATTGGATAATAATTGCCTTGAATATATATATTTTTACCAACATACATTATCCATCACAGTGGAAAGTATGTTGCCCAACATTTTAAGTGTGTACATATGCATTGGTAGTTTGAAAATAATATTCGTTGACCCTTTTGGGAGGTAAAAAAACAGTAAATCATCATTCTGAGGCCAGACACGATGAGCTTCAGGTTTCAATATGATAACAAAATATGTAACGGTGTTATTGAGGGGAACACGTTGTTTTATATTAGAAAATTAGCGGGAAGAAAATGAGAGAAGTAGTGGGCATGGATTAACGTTCGCGGGAACAACAACATACATGACATATAATGATGTATAATTTTTTTTTACACCAAGTAATCTGATGAATGACCGGTGGCTGCTTAAGGTGTAAACACAACAAAACTGAAATAAAAATGACCAAAAGTTTTTATCACAATGCAGCATAATTTCATTGTAAAAAAAATAGAGTTTTCGAATATTTTCATCTTGGTTTGTTTTGGTAAATAAGAACAAATTCCTCTCCCTCTTTACCGGTATTTTTAATGATATCCGAAACACAAAAACCGACTTTCATGGCTTTTGCCAAGGTGCATATTATAGAAATACACAAAACCAGACTTCAAACCAAACCCTCTTGATCACACTGACACATAAATTCTGATCCAGAAATACTATATTATCAAAGGAGCAAAAGTATCACCCCTTAAATATCTGTCAATTTATAACAGAACTATAAACCACTATATCACTTCACGTTCAAACTGGTAAGAAAAACTTATACAATGAAATTCGTTCAGTATGTCCCCTTGCACACCAAACATTCACTATACAAGTGCAACAATTCGCATGGAAAATATTATCGCTTAAAACCCTTTTGCAATGTTAATATTCACAATTATACGATGAGAAGATGATTTTCAGTTTCTATTTTATGTGTGAATGGAATGCGGATATCTTTTGTCAACATAAGATGGTTAATTCTATATTGACCATCATGGTGGTTCTGCGACTGTAAATATTGATCACTTGGCGTACTCCTTTATATCTAGAGTAACATAATTCAACACACGCACACACACATCATCATCATTCACCTGTAACTATAGAGTCAAACACACATTTCAATGTTTAATTCTTATTTTAAGAAAACACACTCACAGACGTGCTTATAAGCATCCCACACATTCGGCATAGACGTACACACACACTAAACTCACACACCCGCGCGCACACACCCACTCACACATCTGACTGGGCAGTGTTTTGGCTTGAATACATTTCATCTGGAAGATATCAGCATTTCTGAGCTAATTTAATCATTAAGATCAATTTGTGAAAACTCTTCACCCATCTCCTGAAAGTCTGGATCTGCGTCAGTGGGTTCTAGTAGCTCTAACCAATAGGAGAGCTTCTTTGGCTTTGTCCAGCTTTCATTATCGAACTTTGCTACATCTGAAAAAAAAAAATCATCGTTGAATGAAACGAATATAGGCATGTTAAAAGAAGGTATATTGGTATGACATTATGAAATAAAATTGGTTTTAATTTTGATATAGGCCTATTGTTGCCAACTCACCGCACCAAAAAAAAATCACACTAAAAGACTATAAAGAACTTGGATTGTAAAATGAATACACATTAGTATCATTTATTCATTACTTGTGTCACTGATGATGTTTATTATGAACTTTGATATTGTTTACCATTTTCATATCTATCCATTGGTTAATCTGAAGTGGAAACGAATTCGGGAAAGCTAAATCTCTTTACTAATTATTTAAATGCTTTTAGGAAAGTATGATATTTTATTCTCTCACTATGTCGTGATTCTGCCTCAAACTGTTTTTCCGAAGCCAGTGTAATTATTACGGGGGAACAGATAGCATTCCGGAATTATTCCAACATATTAATGATCAATATAGGCACTTTGATGTTGGAAGTATCTTAGTAACGTGATCGCAAATATTTTCGAATTCAATTTTGACTCACAAGTTCCTGGTTCTGCAATCATGATTTCTCCATTCTCTGGGACCATGTGACTGTTATACTTCTCAAGTTTTAAAATGGCCGTCTTCTTTCCTTTACCGTCTACTCGGTCGAATCCGAATCTAATTTCACTTGGTTCAGTCCGGAATTCATACCTTTAAAATAATAAAACTGTTACGGTTTTTGGTGATAAGCATGTAGAACTATATAAATAAGGATGACACCTTGTAAAAAAAAATCGATTCTCGTCGACAAGAATGTCAAATTAATCAATAATATCACAATATGAATTCATATACTCAGAGGGGTTAAACCCAATACCCCCGGCCAATACCACCTGACCACAAAGTCATAAAAATGTCGACGATTTCCTATATTTTGGAGTATTTAAGTTTTCTAATTGTACTTGATACGGTCTTGACTCGACTATTGGGGCACCGTTTTCATTTTAACTTTTTTTTTCAATTTAAGGATTTGTAAACATGTACACATAATAAATATGAACATTATAAATCACTTCAATGAATTATAACATGTTCCCCACATCAGCCCCTACCTCCCCTCCCTACGTGAACGAAGATGTTATCCAGTTTGTATTACAGTACCAGGGAGGGGGTAAAGAAATTAACACATAAGATCCTAATAGCATACAAACCTGAATATACTGTCTGGTTTGTTGACGACATATTCAAACTCGAGACTACCTCCTCTTGAAACCTCCCGTTGCTCCTGAGTATGAGATGGTTCTCGCCCTTTCTGATAGTACTTTTCAAGAACCTTGCCCCCAGGTTTGATCTGAAAAAAAGAAGATATTTTCCAACCGGCTTATTACCCCAAATATATTTATGAATGTAAATATTGCACATTCGGGAGCTTTAAACATGGTCCTGGGAAGCGGGGGTGCTGGGAGTGCTGAAGCAAAAAAAAAAAAAAAACGTTCCCAGGGTCCTGGCTTTAAAAAGGGATTTGACAACTCTCTTTTGCTTCAGATCGTATAGAATACAACGGTTTATCTCCATGCAGAGAATGATTGGTTGGTCGATTGTTAATGTTTTAGCGACACTACAAAACGTGCGTGTCATGTAAGTGTCAAACACATTATCTTCATAAAGACTTACACTATATACTAACAATTTCCTCTTATTCACAATATTGTTTACAAATAATATTGGCTGAATCAACATGACAGAAAAAATAATATATTTATTCCTTCAACGGAATAACTCTTTATTTTTTTACGAAAGGCAAAGAAGGTTCTTTAACTTGTATTATATACAATGTAGGTACGAGCACGTGCATAATCCAACTTTTTGATGAAAATACTGCAGGAAATAAAAATATTCTAAAAATTAATTGCATCGTTTTCAATAAATCATGTAAGACACAAAAGTGATATGTATTGTTGAAAACTTCAGATAAGTTGATGACCATGATTAGTAAAACAAATCACATTATTTTTTTTAAATCATAAACTGACCTACCAATGTTTCACACTTAGTATTACCATCTGGATCTGTCCTAGTCCCTCCCCAGTGTACTGGCAACTGATCAGATTCTATCTGCTTTAACAGTGCCTCTTTCCAATTACCTGCAAAAGACAAAATTACTTATACTAGGAAACTGTTAAGATTAGATATTTACATCAGATGACTTTACGTTTCCCATGTCGTGTCTTTTTATGCATGTATACTCTATATAGCCTTTGTACAATCTTAGCTTTCTTATCTTACTTGCATCTTACTATGTATCTTTATTTCTTTCCTTTTCTTTAC
The DNA here is from genome assembly GCF_018143015.1 of Lytechinus variegatus. NCBI lineage: Eukaryota > Metazoa > Echinodermata > Echinoidea > Temnopleuroida > Toxopneustidae > Lytechinus > Lytechinus variegatus. Next base: position 75,229,760 of record NC_054741.1, on the reverse strand, counting down.
TTCTTGTCTTTTTGTTATAGTTGTTGTATATTCGATGTATTTTAATGGACTTGAATAAATCAATTAAATAAAATTTGCATTTCTTAATACGCTTAAAATGTTCCTCGTTCTCCGAGAACCTTTAAACGTGTGTATTAAAAAAAATTCTGAATTATTATGAATGTTTAAGAAGTTAGCACAGATGAATTTTTACTGAACTCATTTCAGGAAATAAAAATTATTGTATTTATGTTCAAAATATAATCCATTTTTAGCAAGTAGATGTTTATTAAAAAAAATATATTTCTTGTGAAGCTCTAAAGTTTTGCATTGTAGAAACTAGAATTGGCCTATTATAATGTTGGCGGAAACAAATTAAAATAAAAAAAAAATCGTTGAATCTCGAGTTAAAGTTCTTTAAACGTATTTCATTCCTTCAAATATTTTAATTAATCAGAAATGTACATAAATCGTAAACAGGTCTTTTCGGGCCTTTCTACATTGTGTATCTACAATTCCCAATCCAATCGGATTTTCTGTCACGTGATTATATGGAATTCTTCGCTTAATGACAGTCTTTGCTTTTTATAGATTTAAAAAATTAAATCAAATTTTGAGGACCCTATGTAAGACTTAAACGTTGAAGCTTATACTGAATAAATCAATGTTTATGAAAAGAATATATGAATAGCCATACTTCCTAAAACTTGAATCTTCGTCCTCGTGTCTTCTCTCAGGAAAGGCTTGACGAGGGAGTATGCGATGGGGAAGATCTTGGGTGCTTTCACTATGTACATCCTGTAGATTGCCTCTGGATAATGCTGTTCCATAATCACTGCTACCTGACAAACGACATTGAGAACGATATCAAAGAGTGTGTCTCATCATGGACAAGTACTACTAGTAGGTCCATGGTCTCATTAAAAGCCATTACAATCCTTACCTGAAATAGTCAGTGCAGAGGACTGAAAATTGTAAAATAAGACGGCGCTCTCTTGTAGATCACTAATTTGCGCTGGAGAATCCACTTCAAATCAACGACCGTAAAATTAAGAGGGATGCACTACAGTTCTGCATTACACTTAGGGCTGCTTATACTGTACACGCAATTAAATTGTAATTCCTTGGACACAAGGTGCAATAGTTGGATGCCTATCTATCTATCTATCTACACTCTATTTGAAAAAAATCGAGAGCTAATTTAGCTCTTAAAGAGCGTGTATAGTGACTGCCCTGCTGATTTGTCAAGTTCAAATTTGCACGAGAAAAATCCGCTCTCCAAAGTGCAATCACTATACACGCTTTTTAAGAGCTAAATTAGCTCTTCGTTTTTTAGAGTGTAGAAGTTCAGATTACTTCCGGTTAATGTGTAGGCCTATACGCTTAAACTTTTAAATATAACAAGCAGATACAGTTAGATTATAAATTGTCAAATGATAATATACAGCTTCTGATTTCTATGAACCTACCTTCTGGAGGACATCAATACCTGGTTTCCAAAGTTGATGAATACTCATCTTTTCTAGATCAATTATCACTGTGACGCCCTCTACAGGTTGTCCATATTTCTACAAAAAAGACATTTCAGTCAATGAAGAAGAAACAATAAAGGAAATTGAGTAATGACTTGAAACATCATAAAATCACGTGAGATCGCTTGACCAATCACGCAGATACAATGTAATTATTCATTTATCGAAAGGGCAAATAGTTATGGCAAAGCTTCGATAGAGTCAAATAATCCTTTACATTCTTATAAACTCTTTAAGGGGTCCAAATTTATGTTATTGTCTCTTAATAAAATGTTATACACCTGCCCATATCCACGTTTTGTTAAATCATTTACATATGAAATGATATGTCTCAATATTGTGCTTCTGTACGATTTTAGTTTGGTACTTCAACTTATTATGGATTCCATCAAACATTATAAATCATTGTCAACATGTAATTGTATATTTCCATCATGCTTGTTACCCTGAAATGCTTATCTTTATAATGACACTGGTCAATTTTCTGCCTTTTTTGTGAGGGGGGGGGGGGGTGACTGGTAGGGTTGGGCGGGGATTGGTGGTATTGAGGTGTGAAGTGGATCCTGCCCCCCCCCCCCCATCCCAGCAGGATCATTCGTCTTTATTACTGTATGAATACTTATCCACTGTCGTAAACCATGATGGATTACCTCTTTGGACATATCTTTTTGTTGTTTCATGAGTTCTTCCATGTAATAGAGGTTGGTCTTTAGGATGTCGCTAACCGTTCCTGAATGCAAGAGACCTTGGTAAAAGAAAAGGTGTAGGATTCATGTTAACAAACAAGCAGGTATTCGTTACACAAAGCAACCGCCAATGCACTAGTACAGCTGATAATATTATCATCATCATAATTTTCGTAGCTATTTCGTAACAACATCTTACTCTATGAGAAAACATAGGGTTGGAAACGGAATGTTAGATGGTTTTCTAAACATTTCAAAACAGTTCATGTGACCGCATTCACCTCACAGACATTTCCCGGTCTTTCTCATTGTCAAAAATGTGTGCTCAAAAGCCTAAGCACTTTTAGTCACGTTTGTCCATCACATATAATGCAGGATAAAATTCATCTTGTTTTATATAGTGTTTTAACTTCTTTATGAGAATCAAGTTTCAATGAGATACAATAAAGCGCATACACCCATTTACACCATTATGGGACACTTATAGTTTGCACGATGCAGTCATAAGTTCAATGACTTTGTTCAACGTATAATCAGATTTTTTTTTTACTATCATACCCTTTGGATCTAGGCTCCCAAAATCGGCAACGTATACAGCATGACCTTCCTTGTCCAGTCCGCTAACACCTCCAGCCCAATATCTTCTGAAAACCTGAAAAAAAAAATAATGGAAACAGTCTCAAAACGAATGCATTCTAGCATATCTTACACTGTTTAATTGAAGGTGTTTAATAAGAATTCGGATTTTATATAGTTCTATAACGATTTATTCATACATTTCGTCCATGAATCGTGTATTTTTTTGGCTGTTAAATACTTAAATTTAATTACATTTACTTTATTTCTTTGTATAACATATTGTAAATGTTCTTGTATTGCATTGTATCATTTTAAACACAATCTTTTAGATATTACTCTGATTTTTATCTCATCTATAATATATTATTGATTTACATGTATTTATGTTTTTAATGTCAGGACCATGATGTAAAACAGTTTTTAACTGATCTTGTCATCCTGAATAAATACATTTGACTAAAATAAAATATAAGGGGTGGGGATGCATCGACAGAGATGAGAAAGATAAAAAAAAATCGTCGGAAATCGTTATATCTGAATAGTATATTATCTTAATGGCACTGGCGTATGGGGGGGGCTTGGGAGCACTGGACCCCCAAAAGTTCGCAGACCGAGAAAAAAATAAATAGATAATGAAACAAATGGAAAGGAAGAGCGAATAAGTATTACATTACATATACCAGTCTTAATGTCTTTAATGTTGTTTTCTTTGAAAAGGGAAATAATTTTTAAGAAAACACTAACAAAAAGTCAACGTTGACACCGTTATCAACCTCCTATTCTTGCTTTTTTAATTGCGAATTGTTCAGCTTTAGAAAAAACAAAATATAGTGATTTGGTAACAAATATGACCTGTAAATTTATGCTGTTGAATTTTATTTGGTTTTGATTTTTACTTGTAAGTTTATATACATGTAAGGGTTAACAGCATGGTGGGAATACTTGTACAGGTAAGATAATATACCATTCAGATAAAGGTCTCCCACATTTCAAAATGTATTATGTTGATATATGTATATATATATATATATACATATATTCTGCTATTTTTAAACAATTAAAAACGAAAGAATTTTATCAGGTATAAATATATTTCAATTAGATTATTAGATTGTATATATGTATTATATCATTTGCTTATTATGTTATGCTAAGAAAATAATTACACTTGTATATGCTTTTGTTAATGGAATGTGGAAATAAATATATCAAATCGAATCAAATGATCAATGAAGATGAGAAAGAATCAATGATAATTACACTTGTATATGATTTTGTTATTGGAATGTGGAAATAAATAAATCAAATCAAATCAAATGATCAATGAAGATGAGAAAGAATCACCTCTGGAACTTTGAACCATTCCATCACCGTATCAACCTTGTTTTCCTCTCTCCATTTCAAATCCTTTAAAGATCAAACATTATAAGAGTTATCATTCAGACAGAAAGCAGAAGAGATAGAATTTACAAAGCAATTAACCTTGTATATATTTATCTCCCTATATAGAAGCCGCTCTAGATCAATACGTTACATTTCTTTTATCTCACATAATATTGTATCAACAACGAAATATTGATTGATAAGTGCTAAAAATATCTTACCACAAGGCCTCTAGTTATTTTCCAACATATTCAGTTAATTTTCAAAGTCCAATATTCTATCATTATTCTATCTAACAGGAGCTTGACTCAAAGATAAAAGATTCTTTGATCAGATTGCATAGCAAAGAGCTTAAAACTCACCCTAAAATTTGCGCAGCTTATGAAAATAAATCAGATTTCGATTTTAAAATGATTGCGAATAACCAATTAGATATACGGAAAAGTGTAAAAACGCTCTTTGAGTGGATATATTTTTGGCACTTTTTTACAAGATGAAGGCGGTGATTGATAGTAACATAACTCGTTTCTCCTCTCACTACAAAAGATAAAGATTTAGAAAACCACATAGTAAAAAACATAGCACATTGTTTAAGCATGTCATTTTAACAACAAGTTGTTTCAACTTTTTTTTTAATTGTTTAAACTTTTTAAACAGTGTTTTGCAGTGCATATCATTTAAAATGTGCTTAAACACGTGCAGGTTGTGTTTTAATGAGTCCTAACAGTTAAATTGAGAAAATCTACGTGAACAAATCTTGGCACAATTTAAAGAACTAAACTGATGGGCTATATACGAAATAATGCTAATTGACCCGTGATTAAGAGACTAGAACAAATAAAAAACACTTAAAGGACAGATAGACGGTCAGATTTCAGATAAACTCTTACCTTCCTGAACATATCTTCTGCTTTCTTCAAATCAAATCTTCTCGCTGTTCACGAATCGAATAAAGAAAGTGTAACAAATCAAATGAGAGCAATATTACTTTTTTCCAACAGAACTTAGAAAATATATGGTTCCATAGTTTTATCCCGCTCTTACTGTCTCAATACAATCACCTTAGAATGGAGTATTATGTTCACTTGCATATTTGTTTTCTTGTTCTCTTTCCATTACAATGCAATTGCAATCACTTAATTTACTGGTTTAGGAATGGATCACATTTTTGACGGGAGGGGGTGGTAGGCGGAGGATGGAGGGATAGTAGAATGGGTCACAATTCTGTGTATTTTTTATTTTCATCTTTTATGTTTGATTTAATATCTGGAACTGTACATTTTAATAAAATCTTGATCTAATTTGATATTCTCAATTTCTTTTAACAAGTTACCCACCTTTGAGAAATTTAAGCAGCATGACGTCATCATGTCTTGGCTGGAGGACATCTTTTAAGTTGTCTTTGAACTGGAATGATGAAAATAACATCAAACTTGACATGAAAATCATATCATCAGGCTTTGTATAGAGCGGTTAGCGATCAGTATAAACACAAATAATTTACTTGGGTGATAGTCTTTACGGTGCATTAGGTAATCAATCATAGATTCTACAAATTTGCTAAACACTGTACACTATTGGTAATCATAAACAGCCTATTGAATTTCATGAAAGCAGATCCTTTTTTTAAATTATAAAATGCAAGTATTCTATTGCATGAGGAAATAATTTTATTTTCAGTGGAGTAATTACATTAAACGATTAAGGAAAGACTAAGGGTATGTGCGAGCAGTTGCGTGTGTGAGGGTATGTGTGTGTGTGGGGGGGGGGTGGCACGTGCACGGCCCACTTCCAAGCCTATCTTTCAAGGGACGCAAAAAAGACAAAAGAGGGGGAGGGGATAGAAAAGGTAATTCAAAAAATAGAGAGAAGAAAATGCGCTTGCCCCAGCGTGACACATTTGAAGGGGTATATATTTAGAGCTAGATCAGTAGCTGTTTTCGTTTTATTTTTGCTGATCACTAAGCTCTCTCCTCCAATACAGAGTGAATTGGTCAAAGTAATATTATGATGGGATCAAAGGTAAATTATTCTGACAGAAAGGAACAAACCAAACATCTAACCAAAAGTACATTATATCTCTACCTTCCTGCTTCTTAATTACCATGTTGTGTAGATGACCAAGGAGGGGGATTCCCCTGCCCTGTGTGAGCCTGAGATGGCCATTCATGGCTGGTTGTCAACGGTCTATTTTTTTTAAAATTACATTAGATAAACTAAATAATGTACATTACCTTAGTAAGCTTCTCTCTCTGTTTGTCAGTCAGTTGGCCCTGTTGCCCACTCATGATGAAAAATCATTCAAATACAGTCGTAATGTAACTTTGTCTGCCAAAGAACATTGCAGAATGTTGAAAGGTTGACAATATGCTGACAACTTACTTTTCTATACCAGTTCGCGGACACTGTGATCTAGTTGGGTCATTGAGCATACTACTTTAATTAATTGCAAAAAAAAGTATACTGGGTGTATATTGTCAAGTGTCAAAACAAAGTCCAATTTGATTATGCAAGTACAAGGTCTTAATGAGATAAAGACTAGATAACCCTATGACTTCACATAAGTGTACTTCTGTGCTTCATTAGGATAGGAGAGAGAGAGATGGGGGGTAGGGAGAGAAAGAATAAGAGAGAGAGAGAGGGAGAGAAGGGAGATTCAGAATCACTGAAAGTGGATTATACAGACTTAGTATCATACATTTCTTCAGGCAGGTTTCTTGCATATTGATGCATTCTAAGAAAGCAAATAACAAAAAAATTCTTAAATCAAAGTTCTTAAATCTAATTGTTGAAGTAAATATGATTTTATTATCATTACCATTATCATAATAATTTGTCTAATTGATTGTTTTCAGTATTATTGTTAATACCATCATCATCATCATCATCATCACATTCATCATCATCATCATCATCACATTCATCATCATCAACATCATCTTTATCACCACCACCACCATCATCATCATCTTTATCACCACCATCATGATCTTTATTTCTCAATCTCCTATACTAAAAAAACTTCACACTTGACTATCATCATACATATCATAAATCATTAATTCAACCATTACAAACTGCTATAAAAAGCAAATCATTCAAATAAGGACAGAGACACAGCTCGAAATTTCATTTCAGATTTATATTCATTAAATAAATCATTTCTTGATTTGTTGAAAAAAGCCATAGTATAAGAAACAGAAAAGTACACACACACTCATGTACTACATAAATAATAAAAAAGGGAACATATTCCTATATGCGACTACACAATCACATCCAGAACATGATTGGTATTCTCCTAAATTATCAAGTCCAATTCTGTAGAAAAATTATTTGTATTTTTCATTTCAACTCCCACTTTGTTGTCCTTTATTGACCATCTAGCAAAAAAATGATTAAAAAATACAAGTAAAACACATTAATGTTTTTCTTTTTCATTGTGGAATTGTATACATAATGCCCTCTCCATTCTCCATCAGAGAGATCAAACAAAGCTCTGCAATAACAAGCCCCCCCCAAAAAAAAAGGATGGAAAATAAATAAAACACCCAAAATGAAACAAAACAAACATAAAATTGAGAACCACAGCAAAGAGAAAACTTGATAACACAACGCAAAATAAATAAATACCAAATAATGACACAAACGTTCAATAACATAATTCCTTTTAGCACCTGGAAAATATAAATGATAAATAATATGTGTGAATGATGAAATAATGTTAAAATGTAATTGCAGATAATTCAACAATAGGTTTCAATGTAAAATACAATATTCTCCTTAAAAAACCACAGCTGTGTATTATAGAACAATTTAATGAAAGAGTGGATGAATCCAAAGATTGGTCGAGGCTACAGAAATCTAACTGACTGTAGGTTATTTTCATTTTAACAGTAAAAGAGCACTACTCTTTCTTCGTGAAATATTGTCCAATGCATACCATAGGAATGGTTTTGATAAACAAGGATGAGATAAACAAAACATGAAGCACAAAACAATATGTCATTAGTTGCAGAGGTAATGAAAGCACTCAATTATGCCGAAAACCAAAATGACCCTGAATTAATACCGTATTGGTCCTATGACTCACTAACATTGGTGGAAAAGTGGAATCAGGCTGTCATTATCCAATATCACTGTAAATGGCTAAACTTGATACCCAAACTAAATATTTCTTATGTCCTTTTTGAAATATGAAGTATCACATCATGTAGACTCCATTAATATTTATTACAAAATTTCAAATAATGTTCCAAGTGAGAGGGCATAACTTTACAACAGACCAATATTATGACATAAAATGATTAAAGTTTGGTACAGATTCCTTCCATTTGTTTCTTTGTCCTGACATTGATGAAACTTGGGAAATTTGTATTTTTTATTTTCAATTCAATTTTTTTTAATACTAAGTATTATCAAAATTGAAAGTTACTAGAATTTTGGATTTGCACACATCTGGTATGACATAATATCCTGAAAACTTCCAAACTTTAAAAACTATGTAGCAGCTTTTTCTGTCTGCGATATTGAGGTCCCAAAACAATAGCACAAGTTTCAAAAGAAAAGAAAGATCAAAATGAAATAAACAAGGTATTGTGAGCATACATGTATATGTAAAATAAAAATAAGAAGAAATCTTTCACATCACTTGTTTGTACACCAAGGCAATTGAAGAAGAAAGTAGAAATAATAATAAGAACGTAAAAATTGTAGTCTGTATTTTACAAAGCAATATATACACTTCTAGTTAATTTATCATTTACATATGTACATATATGTATACACTTTTTCACATACACTTTGCATGGCATAAATATAAGAAAACTACATCTCAATTCATTACATATAAAGGCTGGTCAGACACACAGATATAAATCTAAGAGGAAGACAACTTATCAGGATAAAATAATAATAATCTTAGCATTCAAAATAACGATCTGGATGACAATACACTACTTCTACATGTCCTTAAAATACAATTCATTTTATTGTTTGCTACTAATACATTCAGTACATTTTGCAGATGATTAACTTTCAAAACAAGCCTAAGTCATTTTCATTATTATCTATGACTTTACACCCTGGCAAGCACATTAAAAGAAATGCATTATGGTTCACCATTTTCCCCTATCTTTTTAGATTTGTCATTTTATTTTATTTTAGTCCATTCAAAATTTAATAATCAATCTTCAAACATACATCCCATTATGCTGTTGTAAAATATCATATCCCCCAACTTGTCATCAAAGCTTCACACTAAAGGATGTACACAAGATGAAATAAATACATTCTATCAAATATCTAATGCACAATTAAATGCACAAGTATAATGAAAACACATTCATTTAAGAAATACCTGCCTATCAGAAAAGATTACATCATGGACATAGCGCTCTATAGACTTTTAACATACTACATAATTGATATATCATCATTCATTATTATCTTCATATAAGTGAAGACATTGGCATAATCATGGCAGTACACTGCACTGGAATGCGTATTTAGTACATTACACACAAGGTATCGTAGGAATGTATTAATTTTCTACTCCTGATTCCAAAGTATTCATGGAATTGACCAATAACACAGGCAACACATGTATAATATTGGTGATCATTCGGAAGTTTAAATGGCAAGAATCAATGACTTAAACATGATTGTTGGTAAGCATGCAATACCAAGAAATTATATGAGCTTTGCAGAACATTCACATACCTCTGATTTAGTACTTTTTATCACCAGTTACATGATTATATATCCTCTTAATAATTACTTTCCTCTTGGTCAAATAAAGCAATACTTGGACATTAAAAGAAAAGCCCCTCATATTTTGAACAAACATTTTCAGTTTCTATTGAATCAAGTGACAGCAAATGAATAAAATATATTGCTGTCTATAACTTCATAAAAGAGAGTAATTCTGCTACAATGATTTTTTAATATATATATCTTGATAAATCTACTGCTATTCAATATGGTTTACAGTTTTCACGAATGTAGCTAGAAGTAGATGCAACAATCTTCTCAAATTGGATGCTGTAGGCTGGAACACTTTTTCTTGCATTCAATTTCAATTCATGAGGCCTGTATACCAAAAGCCAGCATATTCAATACAATCACAGAGTGGCCTACTAAGGACATAAAAATTAAAGTTACTTCAGCAGATATAGAAACATAGATTGTACTGATGATGTGAGAAACTCAACATCCACCTTGTAGAATTGTACATTCAATCAACTAAGGAAAATTTGAAATGAAATCAGTCACAGGGAAATATGCATTTGTTGATACTTTGATACTTTTTTTTCTTCAAAATTTTCGGAATACAAGATTTTCCTAAAAACAATTAGGTACTTAATTAATATCCAATAGCATTTACTATGAGCAAAGCACACTGGATGCATTCAATCTTATAACTCTTGTTTATTTGTCAAATGGTTGGCTAGTAATGTGAGTGTATCGGAATCAGGATTACTATAAATGATCATCATTCTATTAACTTTTCTTACATTATACAGGCATCAAATGCATTGAGAATGGTAGGATGTCAAATGAATTACATCAAGCACCTTTTGAACTGAATGTTAGAGTAATTGAAATGAGACAGAGAGTGAGAGAGAAAAAGAGAAACTGTGAGAGTGATAGAGAAGAAAGGGGAGACCGATGTACTAAACATGTTGGTCAACAAGAAGGGGGTAAAAGAAGAAAGAAGGTATTCTACACAATTTCATCAAAGAATTTAAGTGGAAGTAAATGCATTAATGAACCCGTGATTTTACTAACAGTCTTAAAATCATATGGCACTAAAGTGTTGAAAATTTGATGAGCTTTTCTGTTCAATTTTGGCACAGCATTCATCATCAGCACTGTCTCAAAGTGTTCATTGAGCATCATTCATTTGGAATTTATTTCCAATAATGAAAATAGATTTAAAAACCATATTCTTGTTGAAAACATCTAGATTTATTATTATAAACCATCAACAGCACTGGTTCAATACACACTTGCATGATGTTGACGAATTACCATTTTTGACAAACTATTCAAATATTGAAAGTATTTATATTATTATGCATCCAATACACAATTCACGTAAAATGATGTGATTGCCACTTGCAACCATATTTGTTTCGAGTCATATATTTTGTCCACATTAATGATTTTTGAGGGAACTCCACAGACAACCCTCTTAGAATGTCCAGGAATAAGTTCATCTTAAACAACCACCTACAAAACAACTTTAGTACTTTTGAAATCGAGTCTGCTCTACTAGTAAGTTGATTATCTTTTTGGTGAAGAGGACTTCCAACCAGACAAATCATCCTTCGTTGCCCCTGTCCTTCACAAGTTAACCCGGTGACTACTGTATTCTATAAGTCCTATAGGTTTTACACAGGGTTCACCGCATTCCAGTAGGATATGGATTCAGATATCACCAGACTGGGCTAAATATAGATAGCCGACAACAGCTCCAATTTTGATTTCAAGAAGACACTTGGCATCTGGGCACTTTGAATTTCTCTGTGGTATATCAACATTTTTGAGGAAATACTAGCAATCAAGCCATTACAGTTGGGACCTTGGTTTCAAGGGCACCTATCCCGGATACTGGTCTCTGCCATGATTGGTCTTTCTCTGTTGCAAGCAGACATAGAGAAATGCAGGATTCATGCTAGTCCCTCATGGACTTTGACCCTCTCAATAATCCTCACAAGGTCAGAGCCATCTTGGTACAACTCCTTTAGCAGCGTGCCATCCCATCATTTATGTTTCTGCTTGTTATCGGAGCTTCCAAGTTTCTTGAAAAGAGCCTTGCCCTTGGACAGCAGACCCTTCTTCTTCTTGGAGTGCTCCGGAGTGGATGTTATGGAAGTCTGTTCTGCTGAGTCTGAAATGACTGGGGTCACCTCACTCCCGTGGTACTGCGCTTCGCCGTTCTCCTGCTGCTGGGCTGGGACTGCGTACTGTATGGATATAAAGAAAATGGAAATGGGATGAGTACAACAGAACAGAAACATTGGTACCCCCTTGACATTTGATCTGAGCTCCATTGTTTATTCCCTTAGTAGTGTACAATTGTTAATACATGTGAAATTCATTATAAATGGTTAAAATTTGTTTCTATTGTTCTTTTACACTGGTTAAGTTTAGAATGACATCTATGAAAATAAAACACGATGATTTCAAGGTATTTTATGTATGTTTGCCTTATAGAGGTGTAATGTCTGAATAGTATTTACTACAAATGGTAATATGAATATACACTTTAAAGGAAGTACTGCTTTAAGGACAATGATTCTTTTTATGGGGGGGGGGGTAAACATTCTAAATTAAGTTACACATCAAATTTGTCAGTTCTGCATTTACCTTATAGGCATGAGAGGATCAGATCTTTTCCAGATAGTTTGGATCAATTCAATTTAATCACATCATTATTTTTCTCCTTATTTTTTTCTTTTTTTCAACCACTCACACAGAAAACCTGACTTCAAGATTTAGCTATCATAAAAAGACACAAGAAGCAAGTCTGATCATGTTCTTATTTTATGACAAACAACTTTTTAACAATTCATCCCTCTACCCCATTATAATTGAGACCTGACATTTACAAACAAAGCCGTATATTGCAAGGGAAAAATGGATAAGATTAGTAAAATTGAACATAGAAGAATTCATGCACAATCACAGAATTGAGTCATACACTGGAGCTGCTGTAAATATTTGTTATGGGGGGCATCCCAAAGTCTGATAAAAAGCATGCTCAATAGAGCAATAATATACTGCTTGCAGTTAATGAGTTTTCACACCCACTCACTAACGACAATGAAGAAGCAGAAACAAAATAAAAAGACTCCAGGCAATATCTCGGAACAATATTCTTGATATTGGTAACTGAATGTAGATGCATGTGCCATGTGTTGAAGAGCAGATTTTAAAGGGACTTAAAAAAAAACAGACAGCATCTTGAAGATTTATAGTTTCATTCCAATCATTTCTTTATACCATTAAAATTGAAGAAGTGCAGTAGTGCACTCAACATCTTTAAACATGTATTCTTCACATTTAAAAAAAAATGTCTAAAACGTGACAAAAGCACTTTATCACACAGTGTTAAGAAAGAAGTAGCTCACTTTTTTTGCAATTTTAAGGGTTATGGGGTGCACAAATGTCACAAATCAAAGCAATAAATGCTTCAAGCACATCAAACTAAGCCATACACACATGCCTTACCAATGCGTTGAAGAATGCTACATGAAAACATGCAGGGGGAAAAACATGGATGCAAGGAAAAAATGAAGTATCATGTAAAGCAAAGATATTCATGCAATGATCAGTGTTAACATAAATTATTTATGTTTTTGATGTTTCAAGCTTTAACTTTATTTATTGATGTCTTTCATGTTTCAAGCTTGAACCAACAGAGGATGGGAGATTAATCTGCTTATCATGAATCTTCAGATAGATAGCGTAACGTGAAAATGAACACTTTTAGCATGGATAAAATTAAATGATTTTAAATTGTCAACCAAAATATATAACCAGGCAGTTTGTGTATCCAGACAGTCGATTATACAAGCAATATGAAGAGGTTCACATGCTAATCAACAATCTTGATGGACATTCCTATAACAATGAACTATTTATATTTAAAGCAAAATTTATGTGATATAGGCAGCAGGGACAAAATTTTTTTTTTGCTGATAATACAAAGAAAATACCTATTCATACTATCCTCCATGTATTTTCCAACCTCTTCCCTCATTTATAAGATACAGATATACTGAGACAACTCAAGTTTTCAGGAGTGTATGAAATATGCAAGTTTGAAATTGGTAATTTGCATGACAAAAAAACTTAAATTGTTTGCTTGACGGAAATGTAACTCTTTAGTTTGAAAGAAACAAGAAAATAAAAATTAGACAAGTAACTATGCAGACAGTGCTACTGAGGATTGCGTCTAATAAACCATCCCTTTCCACCTGGATGTATACAAATGATACACATCTAAGCAAAGAGTAAGATTGACCCACACGAGGTACCTTTAAAGACCAATGCCGACTGCACAGAAACATTGTAAGCCTATCAGTGCGCTAGCAGTAAGCCCAGTCACATCTCTTGGATTGTAAAGTCAAATGTTTAATTGATGCATTGTTGTTACATTGGGCATCCCTGCCACATAACCGGTTGTTACAGGGCCTCTGTTAGTGCATTGTTAACGCTAACAACATTTCTGTACAGTTCTAGCTTTGGTGTCTGGATTGTTTGAAGATACCAAGCATGGGTAATGATACCACGGGTGAAAAAAATAAGCTTTATTTTGTTTTTAATGAAATGATGTGGATCCTTGATATTTGTTAAATCAACCTTGTCTCAAAAAGTTGACCTGTTATCAATGATCAGAAGTAAGGTCACAAGGCAAAATAAATGCCTTGCTTTGAGTACCAATCAATAAAACATTTGATCCACATCATTATCATATGATATATAACCATATCTTCTACCTACACCCCTACATGCACAGGTTGAACCCAAACACGGTGATCATGCAAACATATTTGCTTTTGTTTTTTTTAATATAAAATGACTGAAAATATAAAGAATGTGCAATACTAGCACGGATCCATGGAAGCAACAGAAATTGAAGCTGAAAGATGGAACATGAGGGAAAAACTCAGAATTAACACACAGAGGAACAAGTGCATGGGACTACACATATCTGTAAATTACAAGAATATACATCTGCTAAATAATACAGCTTGATCAAAACTTTCAACATAAAATGGCAATTCTTGTTTTTTATATTGCATAGTTACTGATATTGCATAGGTTTTGATATTGCATAGTTCTTGATACTGCATAATTTTCCACTACATAACCAATACAATGAAAAGCAAGTTTTTATGAATATGTGTTAAAAAGCTAAACGTAATCTATACAGGAATTGTTGATATCTAATCATTAAAGGAGTTCCACTAGCAAAGTTTCAAAAAGTCAAAATTACTGACAGTATTTTTTCACTGTGCCTTGAACTGAATTTGTATATTTTGTTTAGATTTACAACACTGACATATACTGTGATTCTTATTCTGTTGAATAAAAATTCAACATTAAATATGCGTGTAAGTACAATAAATGCCATGCTGTAAAACTATTAACAACATAAAATCAGTCCTACTCTTTCATGCTTTACTTCTACCTCATTATTAAATCTTATATCTTCAGGTACAAATTATCAAACAATCTGAAAATAATGTTGTACTGCTAGTAAAAGGGCTATGGATATTGGTACATGCATGATCACACATAACCTATGATTATACATCCTATTCCAGGGACTACATACCTTGTCTTTGGTGGATTGTTTATTTTCTTTGTTTCTGTTGAAGGCAGGGCTATAGGAATGTGAAGTCGTGCTGGAGTCGATGTCAGACACTTCTTCAAGGAAGTTGGAAGGCACCAGTCCTCTTTTACCTCGAAGCTCCCCCTAAAATGAATACAATGAAAAAAAATCATATGAAGAATAAATAAAATGTTTATATACTGGTGAAGAATATCTATTTTCCAGAATATGGTTTTATCTTTCTTACGTCTGTTCATGCCATGCTATACTTTGCCTTGAGTCTTGTAGCAATTCAGAGTGGCACTGAAGATTCAGAGTGCAGCAATTGTAGCCATATCTTGCTACAAAACAATCATTCACACATGGGAGTGGCACCCCCACATCGTAGTTCAATCCATATTTTCTTGAAGTGTTGCCAATTAACAATCACAGACAATTAAATATTCAATTCACATGCTGTTTTTTTTCTTCTCCTGAATGTAAACATTTGTCCTAAATGTTTCAAATCAAAAGACAAAAGTACTAACCATAAAGAAGCCGTCTTCATCCATCTCTCCATAAACGATCAGGCTATCACCCTGACGAAAGCTGAGCTCCATATCAAGGTCAGGATTCGGGGACAGTTCCTGCGGGTTATAGTCAAAGAGCGCCCTCATGTGGTGAGGTGTAGCATCCTTGGGAATAGCCAGCTGTCCATTGGAAGGTAGACTGTCATACATGTTGACTGGAGAGTGAAGAAGTGAGCAGACATTGGTAGTTATCAATTTTATCATACAGGTGCCTAGCTAATGATAAGTTCAAAGCTTCTACAGATTTTCATTGGCTGATGGCGAAGTTGAGCAGAATCAATTATGGTATGTTTTGATAAGTTTTATATAATGAGACCCAAAAATTCAGTCAAGCATTCATATCAAACTCACCGTAACTCACATCCCTCATAAAACTAGAGGACGGAGAACTTTAAAGTTTGTTGATTGCATATGTAGGGATACAAATAATTTGTTACATGGCGTACCATTGTTGATCCGTTCTTGGGTGCGTCCGATTTTTAGTAGTGTAGTGTAGTGTAGTGTAGTAGTAGTAACTACTACAAATTATCATCAACCCCTCACTTACTCATTTCAATACACTGTGTTCAGACTGTGATGACATCTTACCTTGGCTACTACCAGTTGTGTTCAGACTGTCATTGAATCTTGACCTATCATGGCTCTGTGATAAATCTCCTCGCTTTGCTAAAGGCGTCTGCTCCGGACTTTCGATCTCTTCCACCATGTTGCATGGTACGTATCCACGGCGACCATTCATCTCACCAACAAAGAATCCATCAGCATCTTTATCGCCAATGATCTGTAGATAGCAAAATGAGACCACATTTCAAGATTAACATAGTAAGATAGGTGAAAATAAAAAAATATGCATGTATATAATTAACATGTGATACCACTAATATTCACTTACTGTTGCAAGTCAATCTTGCAAAATATGAGAGTAATGAAAACAATAAAAGCTCATAAAATAATGTAAATGTAAATATTTGAAAACAGCAGCCTGCATAAACTTTTGCTTTCTATAAATATATGGTTGAAAATTAAGGACCACATACTTAAACTCAGAAATAAAAGAGGCATTATATTATTATGTCAACCTTATTGTAAACAAATTATAAAAATGACATGAATCTACTCAAGACTGAATGATGTAAATAATAATGAAACTGTGTCATTAAAGAATAATTAGTTCACCTTCAGAACGTCTCCTTCCTTCAAGAATAATTCCTCTTCAGCACCATCAATATTGGGTGACATAATAGCAGGATTGTAATCAAATATAGCAATGAAATATCGTATTGTTCCATCATCAAACAATTCTTCAGGTTCACTTCCTGAAAAACCCTCCTCTTCATCATCAAATGTTTCCTCTGATCGGGATCCTCTGGATGATCTCTGAAGACTCAGACTGCTTTCAGGTGTTCTTAGACTGTCACTGTGTCTACTATGGCGGGTTCTTTCGCTGCTATCGCTTCGCCGATGACTGCTCGATTCACTCTGAGGTCTCCCATCCGCTTGACGATGATGTCTATCATTATTAGATTTGGCATCATAGTTTTTATCATAACTCCCAACATCGCTGTTACTACTCGCTACTGATGAAGGGTTCCATTGTGAATTTGACCTTTGACCCTGTGTCCTTGATTGACCCCTTGGGTCTGACCTCGGTGAAGCCATTGGCAGTGAGTTTGAGGCAGACGAGACTGAGTTCGTTCCAACTACTTCAGTTCTTTTCTCAGGATTGTACAAGTCTGTTTTACGGGAAGCAGCTTTTAAATGTTCATTATTGGCATCTTTGGTTATTTCTACAATATATAAAAAAAAACAAGCAACATATGAATAAAATTCATGACACACTTGATTACGGTAATCATTACGCAGGCACTACAAACCTATAATGCTCCACCTATATTACACATCTTTTGTCTACGGTCAATATCACTATTGTCATCAAAGTACGACTTCCTAATGTAAAGAATGCCCATAATATCCCCCTTTTATCTATTATCATTTCAAGATCACAGATGTTATTTTAAAAAATATAAAATTTTGATTAATCAATATATCAATTTTGATATCACTACTACATTACTAGTTCTATGGAAGATCTTTCTTAGTCAGACAGAATCTTCCTGACTGCTCGACACATACTTTATCAAGATTGTAGGTGAAACATTGTAGAGCTTGAATGCTTGTCTGTACTGCAATATCATTTCATATTTATTCTTATAACACAATCGCAAGGATGCTCATTATTTCATTCAGTAACCCATGACCTACCAATTTGTGGAACTTTCTTTGCTGGTTTCCATGGTACGGGTTCTACCACTGGATTGTGGGGGGATTGTTCTGTCTCTCTCTCATAGTCCCTCTGAGATCGTATGATGGGGATAGGTACTACTTTGTCTGGTTTGTTTAGAGACTCTACCTCTGGGTCTGTGTCAAAGTCTAGCGATGGCTTGGTGTTGTACTGTTCATAGATCAAAGAGGAATATAAATAAGTCAATCATTAGGTACCGTATTTTGCCTGTCATTGACAAATAATCAACCAGTTTGCAAACTGTGGTGGTGGCTCTGGCGATAACCTAAGCCAATATTTAGAAGTTCAAAATAAGTTGTTTTTATTATCAATCACAATATATTATCAATCCAAAATATTAGAGAAAAAAAATATATTTTGCACTGAATATTTTATCATGAATGTTAAAGATTGAAGGTACAAGGACTTACCTGCAGCACTTGAAGCGTCTCCTGGACTTTTCTCTTCTCATCATCCCCTCGCATTCTCCTCCTACCAGATGACCTCATTCCTTCACTGCTGTCACTAAGACCGGGAAGGCTGGCATTTCCAAACTCTGACAGCTCCTCTTCAACTTCTTCCTGGATATCAGATAGCTCAGAACGATCACTGTCTGACATGTAGTCAGATTCTCTCAATGCACCTGGTTTCTCAGTTTTCATGATGGGCTGTTACGAATGAAGAGGTCAGAAATCATTAATAAATCTCTCTTCAAGGATAACCTATCAGTCCAAGCGAGTTCTTTGCGTGGGGGCTTACTTATATACTTTTGCCCATGATGGATTTGAAGGAACTGCACTGGGTATTGCAGTCCTTGCCTGCACAATGAAATTACACACTACATTACAGTACCTTTATCCTCAATTCAGCTCTGAAACTACATTTTTAAAAATCAACACCACCATCATTATCTAATCTCAATGATTAAGATTACCATAATCATGACCATTATCATCATCAGGATCATCATCACAATCACCACCATTGTCATCATCACCCCGATGATCACAGCCACCATGATGACCACAACCACCACCACCACCACCACCATCACTATGACAACCACCCAAACCAACCCAACTCTCCTCCTCCATACCTTGAGTGGTAGAGCATCCTCCCTTGGAGATCCATCTGCTTTTAAAGAGCTCTTTAGACTGCTTTTCTGCATGCTATCTTCCTCTGATGACCTTCTACCTGATATACTCCTGCTTGTACTACTGGTAGAACTATCCTCATCATCAGCGTTAGCATACATAGCTGCTTTGGCCTATTTCAGAATGATATTAAAGAGAATATTATATGCAAGTTCACTACAAGCACATGTGTGTTGAAACTGTTAATTCACACCACAAATAGTTAAAGTAAGTGTGAAAGGGATATGTTGGAGGGTAAAAGGTAGTGTGTGTTCAGTACATCCAGATGAAATATCTTTTCTGGCTCCAAGTAATTCACCATCAATCACATCAGTCGTATGGACAAGATAAAAAATATCATAAGAAAAGTAGCACTACTCAATTCAGCATTAGGATTATTTTTGTTTTTTAATAATATTTTTCAGAGGCAAAAAAGTACCTTTTGCAGTCACATGTACACATCAATACCAGTTCTTTTGGTGATCAACTTGATACATTTTGACTAAATTCTCCACCATGAGTCAGAAATTCGATAGTTTTCCAAGAGACATCAATAAAATCGTTAAGCCAACAATAGAAATATCATTAAACAAACATTCATGAATAGTACACTTATAAGGTTTGATATGAAATCTCAACACTATTGGGTTAAAACAAGTTGATATTACAATTCATTAAAAAGATTAGAGAACAGCATGTACAAATCGATAACCTAAAAATACATTGGTGCAATTCATGATTCAAGATTTGGGGAATACTACAGTGACTGTTAATTGTTCCTAAATGTTAGTCATGTCAGAAAAGTTACTGCATTAATTAGATCACAGGTGAAATTTGATATTATACTGCGCTTTCAGAGAGATGACCGAAAGTTCTACTTCTAATAGCATAATATACAGTATACCATACCACTTCACAGGGAGAAAAGACCTACCACATTCTATTTTTTATTTATTTATTTGTTGTTTTTTTTTGGGGGGGGTCTTTATAACATATTTTTCATGTAAACATACATTTTGTTTTCAAATGTTCAAAAATTAAGAAAGAAATTCTAAAGCTTGACAGGATGATATCATCAGAGTAAGTTTGACCCCAAGTTTTAGAACAAATATTATCATTTTAGAGACTGCTGCTAAAAACTAGTATGTTTCTCTTTAAAGCAGTATTGATATCTTTATCATCGGGTAATTTCTTGACAAAACTAATACTTCTGTCATCACTGTTAGTATATATTAGATCTAAGTTTCACATCATCACGTTAGGATTAAACTCTGCTTACAAGAGGGTCCTCATCATCAAAAGTGACTTTCTTTCGACGCTGATTATGGAAAGCCACGTGGCATGCATAGTAAGGGGAGATGAGGAAATTTTAGATGTCTGATTAATACATGAAGTACCTGTTTATATTACTCTGAAAATGTCAAATCTTAAATGTCAACTAAAACTGATTGAAATACACATCGTCCATGAAGACACTAAGCTTGAACACTCTTGCGACTGGTATGAGTTGGAGATAATTATCATCCCAAGGTATAATAATCTCAAGATATCTATTGTATATTCAGAATATATTTCTGCCAAGGGCAAGGACAATCTGAAAGGTTATTTTCAAAGCAACAAATACCAGAGAATCAATATATGTTTATTATAAAGTATAAGTTCAAAATTTCAAATTAGCTACTGATTTCTGTAATTCCCATTACTTTAATACAAAGACCATCTGGGTCAAGAAGCCAATGGGTTATAGGCATTCAGAAAGTTTTTTCACATATACATGTATTTCATTAATAGACTGATCTAAGCCACCTCAGAACCTGCTTTGTCTAATATCAAAATGAAGTGTCTGATGTTTAGATTGACGCAATACATGTACTTTAACCCATCCAAAATATAAATAAATATAATAATAACAATATAATAGTATAATGAAACAGGGATAAAATAACCATAAACAAGCAATTTTATTTACCCAGACACTTGTATTGAAATATGATTGATCTGACAAAACCTCAAATGAAATTTTATCAATTCATAATAACAAGTGGAAGGCCAAAGGTCAAATATTGAACTTAAAAGTCATACATGCTATTTTCTTACCTTGCCTCCTGATGTGACCTTCCCTGTCATTTTGTCTTTTCTTGATTCTTCAAGGAGTTCTGATGAGATCTTTGCTGGTAAGGAGTCATTAGAACACCCATTGGGAGACAATGTTCTCACGACCAGCTCCTTAGCAGATAGCATGCGGCGCTTAGATTTAGGAATGTTCACACGGTCAGCTGCAGTGAAAAAAGATTATAATACTGTCAAAAAGGATTCATGGAACTAGTTTGAAAACAATGGTTTTCAATAAATTTCTACCAAGCATCTAAAACAAATTAACTTTTGACAATTGCAAGAAAAAAGACATTTTCAAGAAATATTAACACTCATTTCTGAGACAAAAACTTTTACAGCCTAGACACAGAAATAAGCCTAAAGTCAGCTGCAATGGAATAGTTCTAATACATTAAAGTCAGAAATTGAAAGAGTTTCATTGTTTCATTTAAACTTGAGCCCAAATTTATATAACTTGCTACCTTTTATAAAAAAGCTATAAAAAATTATGACGAATTTGCATGATTTCAGTGGCTCATAGCAGAGGCTTAAAGTTTGCCATTGATGGCAATTTTTCATATATGGAGCCAAAGATCATCTCAGAAAACTCCAGAAAAACAGCAAGATTGCACCAGGGTCATATTGCATTAACGTTACTGTTATAGTAACTTTGGCATCCATTTGTACTGGTGACATGGCACTGCTCAAGCCTTTTTTTCATCTAAGATATAGGGTTAGGGTGAGGGATGCGATAGGATTTTATGTTAGGTTTAGGGATAGGTTTACGATAGGGTATAGTGTTATATCCAGGGTTGAAGTTGTTCATTCCAATCATGTGTGTAATTTATAGTGGAGCACTTGACGCCAGAGCGAATGTTATGAAACCATGGCAAGTACCATGGTAACGATTGTCAAGACAGACAAAAACAAGGATTCCTACGATATCCTGGGGGGTTCAATAGAAGAGCGAAGTTAATGTGATAATTATTCTTATGCAATGGGACAAAGGAATTGAAAGAACCAGCAAAACATATTTCTTTTAATCCACTCACCTGTAGGAGACATTGTTTCTGCCACCTTGTTATTGTTGATGAAGACAGCGTATCCCATGATGACAGCACCATTTGAAAGACTTGATGTTGTTATGGTAACCGGTAACCATTCAACAGACACTAACGAGTCATTGGTTGCTTGCCTAACCTGGACATCTAGAGGTGCATCAGGTAATCCTAGAGGGGGGGGGGGGGGGAATTGTAATATCATATATTCTTACTGCCATTACAGTTATGGTGTGATACAATCTTCTGTTATCAGGTAATAATCTTCTTTTTTAAACTGCAATCTTTAACTATTCTTGCATATGCATGTAAATTCAAGTTTTTATATATTTTTATATAATTGTTCAATAGAAAATACCAGAGGGTCAGAAGAGATATTTATTTTTAGTCATATATCTACCACCCGCATAACAATAAAAGAGGAGACATTTTATACAAATCATCAATGGTTTGATTTGTAGTATTTGGTTTTATGATACTGAGGTATCCAAGTTTGGTAGTTGTACAACGTTTTGTCAAGAAATTGATTTATCACAGAACATTGATGACTTACTTCCCAAAGAAATTTATGCTTAGTATCAATACATAAAATACAAATACAATACCAACATTGAAAAACTTCATAAAAATGCATGTAAATGTAATAGGAAGGATTAAATTTCACCACTAGCACAAGGGGTCCTAAAAATAAAAACTTTAAAAAAAAATCACAATATAAGCCAATTGCTTTAGTACAGAAGCTTTCAATTTTTACAATGAGCACTGTGTTCTAAACAATAAGCCTTATTTCTTTCTTTTTTCACAATAAACAAATATAATTATGTACAGTGAGTGTACAAATGAAAAAAAATAAAACAAAATATAATGATTTTTAAAAACAAGGGGCATATATTACACATTGATTTTTTTTGTTTTTCCTCCAATCCACAGAAACAAAGAATAGCAAAGCAAAACTACAAGGAATTGAAAAGCACTTAAGGAAAATATCCTTGCGAGTAAAAATCATGTGTCAATGGCTTTTGCTTTGGAGATGACAATGTTCACAGCCATATTTTGCTCCTACATTTTCTTTAATCTGAATTCATCATTTCAATGGATAAGCATTTGCAGAATGATTGAAAAAAAATTCACTCTTTTTTCAGTAAAAATGCTTGTGGTTATACCATCTGTTAATTACTTCCTGGAACACAAAATAAATTTGAAAAACAAAAACAAAAGATAAAATAATATTGTTTAATCATTAAATAACAAAAATTGATAATACAACACTGGCTTACTTCACTTCACAATTTCAAGTATTGTTTTTGTTTTGAGAGGGGTATGACTAAAAATAACCTGCACATGAAACAACAAAGAAATTTGACATAACATGACTATGGCACCATACAAACCTTTTGATGGGTCTGATTGAGAGTGATTGTATGATAGTGCCAACGAAAGAAAAGATGAGAGTAAGACAGACAGAAAGAACAAAACAGAAGACAAAATATAATATCTGTCTGTTATCTATCCAAAACCACATTCAAGTAACAGAAACAACAAAACTATGCAACTCACTTTTAAAAATATAGAAAAATGTGCCCTGAACAGAATCAAATTCATCAGTTGAATAAAAAAACAGTACATCCTAAACAAAAATCAATTTTAGAAAGCCCTTAGCATTTGCATTTCATGAAGATAAAATATCATATATATCATTAAAAAAAAAATCTTTTTTTTTCTAAAGAAACAAAAAATACTTGCAAAGAAAACAAAATGTCAGCTGGACATGTAAAATATATCATTGTAGTAGACACAAGAATTATTGGCCTGAAGAAATAACTAACATCGATATACACA
Source organism: Lytechinus variegatus (assembly GCF_018143015.1). NCBI lineage: Eukaryota > Metazoa > Echinodermata > Echinoidea > Temnopleuroida > Toxopneustidae > Lytechinus > Lytechinus variegatus. The sequence goes on along the minus strand of NC_054741.1, from coordinate 75,205,280 downwards.
TATGAATTAAGATAAAAATAAGAGTAGAAATGGAAAGAAATAAATATTCCAGACATGTATTAGCTTGAAAAGATGCCATTTATGCAGTAAACTTCAAAATTTGTTTTCTCTGACATTAGAATGAAATATGTACATGAGAAAGCAGTTATAGTTGTATGTAGTGTTTAAATGTAGTTAGCCTGGTGTATCTGGATTTAACAAAGATACCATTTCTGGTGGTTGTTTCATAAAGCTGTTTGTAAGTTAAGAGCGACTTAAAGAACGACTGGTGATCCTTTCTCATGCGCTAAATGAACATATGGTGAACATCATTTACTTCAAGGAAGGATAACCAGTCATTCTTAAAGTCACTCTTAACTTACGAACAGCTTTATGAAACAGCTCCTTACACAGATCAAACAGGTGTTTTTGTGCTAATGAGGAGGTTATTGTATGCAGATGATGGTGGGGGTGGTATAGCTTACCTCCTGGAAGAGTTTTGAACTCAATCTCTACAGAGTTTTTGCTTGCTTGAGGATTATCTGGCACAGCAGTCTGGCGACGACTCTTGGCCCTTACATTGACCCTGTATACTGACAGTGGTTGGAGACCTGTCATGAAGGAGAGGCAGAGAGATATAATAAGGAATATAATTCAACTCTAATGATGGTTCAATTAACAGAAGAGACCTAAGAGAGTGGGGGTGGTAGAATAGAAGATAGAGAGAGAGGAGGGAAACAAGAATGGAGAAATTTTATATTAAATACGGAATACTAAAGCTCAGCAGTATCTATCTTAGTGTTCAGACATGATAACAGATAATGCCCCATTTATGGTGAACAATAACAAGAAAATCAATAATAATAATGAATATCAAAAAGCACTGCACATGTCTAAATGAGCAATGAGAGAGCAGTAGAACACATCAGGAAACTGCCCCACAACTCACCTGTAAGTGAATACTTGTAGATGCCCGGTTTGACGGTTCGTACCTCCTCACCATTGACGGAGACGACATGTGGAAGATTACTATTAGCTGGAAGCCAGCTTATATTGGCTGAACTAGGGCCAACATTGGAAGCTTTCAGATTAGTAGGTGCCATCACAGCATCTAGTTTTTACAAAGAGAAACCATGAAATAATGCATTGACACATTTCATCTGGTTATAGCTTTAAAAGCATAAGGGATTGGAGGCATTTTTACAGGCTTGGTAAGCATGCGTAATCCAGAACTATTGTGGGGTACATAAATCGAGTTGAGGGAAGGTGGTTCATAACTAGCTAAAATCAATTTTAACAAGATGTAAACAAACCAAATTTCCAGAAGATAGACTTTTCTCTTGCTTAAAATCAATTTCAGCTATTAGTGAAGCTTCTCTAGGAGAAAATTCAGAGAAAATCTATATAAATCAGTGAATTCTACAATGTGTATTTTAATCATAAATTACTCAATAAGCAAGGAAATATATGTAGATGAGCCTCTGTTCCATCTAATTTAACAGTTAAAAAAAACGATACCAACTCCAAACTGACCAATGATATGCCATTGTAATAGCTTTGGTCAGTCTGGACTAGGTTTTGCCAAAGTGACTATGGCATTGGCTTTTAGACTTACCCCTGCCTATGACCAGCATACATGCTGCTTCCTCAGACATGCCCTTGGCTGTGACAGTGCGTACCGAGATCCTGTACGTCCCTGTTGGCTCTACATTCTCCACCAAAGCCCTTGTCTTGGCTCCCTGTTTGGTGGCAGTACGGTACTGGCCATCAACATAGACTCGGAACTCCTGGATCTCCTGTAGGGTGACAGTGTCAGGTGCTACCCACGACATGATGACACTGTGCTTCAATTGACGATCTAGAGACAGTTTCCTAGGAAAGGGAACTGGACGAGAACAAAAGAAAGAACATCAATGAAGTGATTTCTGAAAAAAGAACTTAATGAATTCTGTATAAAAAATGTGAGTGTTATGGTAATCCATCAGAACTTAACTTATAATCTTGTGACATCTTCCTCAGACAAGGAAATGAACAGGCACAAGCAAAAGAAAGAGGATCAATTATTTGGCATTCCTAGGAAAACGAAACTGATGATACTCATGATTCATTGAAAATATAAAGTCAGTGATTTCATTATGATCTCTCAAAAGCAAACTGAGAAAAAAAAATACTTTGATCAGGAACTCCTACTTACTGTATGATACAGCTTATCACAAATCTAAATCCATACCCCTTAAATAAAATAAGAAAAATAGTAATTATAAAAAACTCAAATAGTAACAAAGTGAAGTTGCATTTTTTTTTTCTCATAGCAATGGCATCATTGACCTACCAACATAAGACACATCACTGCCAAAATCACTAAAGGATGCGAGGCTTGCATCATCACCACGACGACCAGCTACATGATGGTTATCATCATCTTCATCTACTTCTGGGATATCTTCTAGATCACTTGGATGATCACTCTGAGCACGAGCAAATCCTAGATCACCTGAAGCAATTATAGAAAAATAATTGTTAGTACATAAATTATTTATGATAATTAAAACTCAATTTATGAAACCTTGGAGGAAGACTTCTGGTTGACAAGATGCAAAAGAAAAGCCCCAATAACTCTGGAATACTTGAAAAAGAAGCATTTTCTAGCTTCTCTTATTTTCCGCTTTTCTGTTACAGAGCGTAGTCAAGCATTGCAGCTAATTGGCCGATAGCTACACATATGTGCTTGTGCTCTCATAGATGAAATTTGCAGGACTATATTTTGCAAATTAAAGTTTGCAAGTATTGTATTTTCTGAAAATTTTAATTCACAAATAAAAAAGCATAGATTAGCATGAGGCAAAATTAAATGGTGATCATGTAGAATATTTCAATAATGTTGAGATACTTAAATTATATTTGTAATATTGATATTAAAGATGTGTTAAGATGAGTAAAGATAGAAGTGCTCAAAACTCTTTGACTTGTAATTCCAAATGCTAAATTGATCAGATCACATTGGTATAATAAGACTGGAGAACTTATTTAAAGATAAATATACTATATGCAACACCTTTGGAGTGGTAAAAATATCTAAGTTGAATACTACATTAAAACGGTATGGTAGCCTACCTGAAAAATGGTTGATATTTGAATGCCTTGCATCTGAATCTTCACTGTTGAAGTCAAGATCACTCAGAGGATCTTCTAAAAAAATTCAAAATACATAAAATCAATCAAAATTAAAAACCATGAATGTCTGTAGAATACAAGTAAATAATTTCATACAGCTCATGAATCAGGCCAATTCATTCATTGAAAAATGCTGCATTTTTCATTTTCAACTTCCCCATTATCAGTTCATTGATTTACGAGACATGATTAAATCTGTATGTAAATAGGTCAAAAAGAAAAATAACTTTGGGACTAATTAGAACCTTGCTAACACTGATTCATGTGAGCCAATGAAGTGTTATATTCAGATTTTCTGTAGTATCCTGTCTTGATTCAATTAAATCATGCTTGTGAGAGTACAAGTGATATAACAAATATTAGGATTAAGTGGTAATATGAAATCAAGTGCACCACATAGAATCAATATGAAATCAGTAAGTGCACCACATAGAATCTGATACAGAGGAAACATGGCATGAATCTTTAATGTTAACTAAAGTGCTTGAATTTTAAATGAAATAAGAATGAAAAAAAAATAGAAATGTAATGATTTTAGTATGAAAACAGAAAAAAATGAAGATAAATCTAACAACAAAATCCTTACATTCACCTTTCCTTAAAACAATACCACCATGCAAATAGAATCACAATACTAACACCAATCATCTATTCTCATTTGCACATGCATGTTTTCATCATCTTCACTATGCATCTGCAAAGATTCTATGAATGTACATTTTTCCCCCTTTTCCTATATAAGAGTTTATACAGGACTATCATCTGTATAGGAAATCAGAGCAAGTTGAGTTTTAAATCATACTGACTCAAGTTAAAGGAGAGCTGGGTCCATATAACACCTCTTTTTTGCTTTCATAATTTCATAGTATCCATGAAACAACTTGAGCATAATGCATGGACACAATCAGATTAGCAATAATCGTGGACAATCCAATATGAATTCACAAAGCTAACATAAATATGGATTTCATTTAGAACTGATATGCAAATGTCTTGTAGATATTAAACCAACTTGCATTTCAGAGGATGACTGTTTTTATATATTGCCCTTATTCAATGATATCAAAAGGACTGTCCATACTCTTTGATTACGTATGGCATATGGAAGGAGTTACCTGTAATGTAAAGTTGCATAAGAAAAGAGGGTATACATGAATATTGGCATTCATTCACTGTATCAAATTATAAGCCCAATTAACAGGTAATAAATAAAAAATACTTTCATGCAAATCCAAACAAAACAGTCCCATACATACAGATTCATGTTTCTAATCAGAGTGAATATGAATAGTCCTACACATGAAGTTTCATGTTACCAAATTACAGTATGTGCAAATCAAGCATGAAAGACTGTAGGCATCAAATGAATGTGGAGAATAAAACTTGAAAAACTAAATTTGCACATTGGCACCTTCTTCAATGATTGCAGATGCTTTGGGCGTGTCTTCGCTGGTTGCTATGGTAGTGGTTTTGATGGGTGGTACCTTGGCAACCAAGGGTGTGGCCTTTGGAGCAATCTTTCGACTGCTGCTGTCTGTGTCTGTGATGTAACAAGGTGAGGCCCAGGGGTGTTGGGAGGGGGTTTGGCAAGCATGTCAAAGCACACAAAAGCAACAGTAAAGCAATATCGTGGAATTGCATTTAGAAATGAGGTATAGATTCCGTAGATTTTCATCAGCAATAGCAAATGGTATAGTATATTACATATGTAGGAATTAACACAGCATGACAAGAAAGAATAAAGTGAGGAAATGCATAGATAACATTTAAATTGGTTATCATATTGAATGGAGGTGTAAATAAAAATTTAATGGTAATATAAACATTTCCAAAATTGTTCCATAATTTGTAATTCATAATGTGTAATGGGCAATTTAGTAATCACATTGGAATATAAAATTCAGACATAACCAAATTTAGATTAGGGTAGTTTAACAAGGGGAAGGGTTGGGAGTATAATTTGTATGGTATGATAAAATGTATCACATCAGGAAATTTCATATAGTTAATATGAATGATTAGGAGGTAGTTAGAAGTCAGGAATGTGTTATTAGTCAGTTCAAAATTGCAGTTGTTATTAAGTGCAGGTATAATATGAATTAGAAAATAAAAGAAGCAGCAGCAGAAATAGCATTTAGGAAGGGTGATGGGTAAGGAGAGGAGTGATATAAAAGGAAAAAAATGATAAAAAACTGTGAGTGTTATCATTAATGTTAGATATATGATGCATGAAAACATAAACTCCAGTATCAAATGCAATGCAACGTGCTTGGAATTAGTTTGTAGTAATATTATAAACTTTATAAAAATACATATCTCAAGTACAAAAGTATCATAAAATTGCATCGCCGCATATCATTCATACTTTTGACATTTTTTTCTTCTTCAAATTTTGAATCATGATCATGACATAGATTCTTAACATAATCATTATTTTTAAAATCATCACAAGTTATGAAATTGTGAAAATGTAATACAATTTTTAAGTGTTATATCTGATATGACAAATCGAACAATTTCATCTTTGTTTCATAGACTCTCCCTTCTTATTTTCTCCTTCAAATTAAACCATACTATTAGATAATGAAGTCTTTAAAATATGTTAATCAAATTTATCAAGAGCTATACAATACCAAAAATAGATACAGAGTATATACACTTACCGTCCCCCTGTGAGCCATTGTATTGCATAAAGTCTGGAAGATTTTCCTCTGTAAGTAAAGAGATATTTTGAAAAATAATAAATTGGTGCAATAAAAAAGGCAAAATTGCTCAATCAGTCATTATGGAATGATTAACCCTATACAGCCCGGGGGGAGGGGGGGCTTTTAGGCCCCCCCTCGACATTTTTCGCGATAATTTCTAAATGCAAAAAAATAATACGCTGAAATTTCATGACTTTTTTCTTTCACATCTCCCGCACATTTTGAGACCCTGTTTGCGAAAATCGGGGGTACACTTGCGGAGATATAGCACATATTCGTGACCAATGTCACCGAAAATGGCAATTTCCATTGACTTTTGTGTGTACAATGTATGGGTTTTACAAGAAGTGTTGTCAGATGAATGTTTTTTTTCTGTTTTTCCTCACATAACTTTCTTTTGGGCTATCACCAACTATTCTAGATTTAAAAAAAACAATAAAAAATAGAGATTTCAAAACAAAGAAATACATAATAAATCAAAAACAAAGAAATACATAAGAATTTGGAAACACAGAAGGAAACAAGAATATTATCGAGAAAAATTAGCATATGCGCATAATTAATTACTATTATAATCTAATAATTATACAATTTCAATACAGTTGAGTGAGCTGTCTTTTAGATTACATGACTGGCTACTAACATGCTTGATTCCATTGCATTTTCTCAAAAAATGGGGGGAAAACTACAAAAAATGAAAATTCCTTGAAAAAATTTGAATATTTGCATAATTAATTAGATAAATAAAAATGATAATAAATATCACAAATTTGACAACGCATTCTTGTAAAATACATAATGAGACACCCACACACCAAATTTGGTCTCAATCGGTCGATAAACAGCCGAGATCCGAGGGGGGGGGGGCCTAATAGGCCCCCCCCCGGCTATGCAATTTTAAAAAAGCCCGGGCTATATAGGGTTAAGGCCTTTTATTCCTCATCAGCCCAATTCTGCTTTAAAAAAATATTGTAAATTTCTACACTGTATTTAAATTTCTGGATATCTTAACAGATTTAAGGTAAATGTTTTATAGTAGAAAATTTTGACTGTATAATTTAAGGGATGATTAAAATTAGGTTAAAATAGAGAAATTAAAGGAGGGAGAGAGAGAGGGGGGGGGGGGGGGGGAGGAGATAGGGAAGAGAGAGAAAGCAAGGGACTGGAGGAGTGGAATGGGTAATAGAAATTTGAAGAGAAACTAGTTTATAACATAATTTCTACAAACACATTTCCATTTGGCTCAAAGTCAAAGAAAACAGGCAAATGACAAACTATTTCTATATGTATGTAACTAACACCAGTGAATTTCTGTGCATTGTGATCTACATAAAATATCATTACGATGTGACTAATGAGGTAGTATCTACATGTAAATTGATGGAGGGGCAGGTTTCACAAAGACATAATCTTTCTAAATCAACCCTATAGAAGAGAAATTCAACTTTGATTATAGAAATTAAATAAAAAACAAGTGGAATGCCTCTGGCCGTCTCACCTGCATCACACAGTTCAATATAGCAGCAGTGCTGACTTTGAAAACTACATGTACTCTAACTCGCACAAGATGTTCAGTGATACATGGTTACTCTTATGTCCACTTTTTATGAACTAGACCAATAAACTTACAGAGATATGATGGTTATTCAACAAAAAAACCCAACATGGCCACAGTTCATTGACCTTACATGACCTTTGACCTTGATCATGTGACCTGAAACTCGCACAGGATGTTCAGTGATACTTGATTACTCTTATGTCCAAGTTTCATGAATCAGATCCATAAACTTTCAAAGTTATGATGGTAATTCAACAGATACACCCAATTCGGCCAAAGTTCATTGACCTTTGACCTTGGTCATGTGACCTGAAATGCGTACAGGATGTTCAGTGATACTTGATTACTCTAATGTCCAAGTTTAATGAACGAGACCAATAAACTTTCAAAGTTATGATGGTAATTAAACAGATAACCCCAATTCGGCCAAAGTTCATTGACCCTAATGACCTTTGACCTTAATCATGAGACCTGAAACTTGCACAAAATGTTCAGTGATGCTTGATTGCTATTGTGTCCAAGTTTCATGAAACAGATCCATAAACTTTCAAAGTTATGATGGGAATTCAACAGATACCCCCAATTTGGTCAAAGTTCATTGACCCTAAATGACCTTTGACCTTGGTCATGTGACATAAAACTCATGCAGGATGTTCAGTGATACTTGATCAACCTTATGTCCAAGTTTCATGAACTAGGTTCATATATTTTCTAAGTTATGATGACATTTCAAAAACTTAACCTCAGGTTAAGATTTTGATGTTGATTCCTCCAACACGGTCTAAGTTCATTGACCCTAAATGACCTTTGACCTTGGTCATGTGACATGAAACTCTAATCGGATGTTCAGTAATACTTGATTAACCTTATGGCCAAGTTTCATGAACTAGGTCCATATACTTTCTAAGTTATGATTCAAAAACTTAACCTCAGGTTAAGATTTGATGTTGACGCCGCCGTCGCCGCTGCTGCCGTTGGAAAAGCGGCGCCTATAGTCTCACTCTGCTTTGCAGGTGAGACAATTATGTTGGAGATATTTTAATGGTAAAAATATATATATATAAATATTCATCATAGCTTTTTTTTTAAGGGGGCATAATGTTGAAACAAATCCTCTTGATAATGGAATATTAATGTTGATAAAATATCCTATGGCAAACAAAGACAAAATATGTTAGAAGTAAAAATTTTTCATTGGGAGTTGGAATGATCTATAGCATAAATGTTTGATGCATTTTTCAGAAAGCTAATGGGGGCATATTTAAAAAAATTCTACATGTACAAGGGCTTCCCTCGAGATGTAAAATTTATGCTGATTAGACTTACAAATATAGCACAGATTTCAGATTGATTAATTTCCATTGGGAGTGAGAGGAATAAAAGATACAAATTACAAATCTGTTACAGTTTTCTAACAGCTCTTTGAGGGGGGGGGGGTTAAAGATGTGGCATCTTTATAGCAATCCTCTCAGTAATTTGAAATATATATTAATCATACCTTCCAAGATAGAGAGATAAATGGTTTGGACAAATTATATTCTTCAAAAGAACTAGTATGATCGATGCAACAAATATTCAATCATTTCACAAAAGCTCTTGGGGGGAAGCATGTTTCAAAACGTGATGTTTGTAAAATAACCTCTTTTATAATGTGAAATTAATGTTAATATGACATCAGATAGAGAAATATGGAGACATCAGACTATTAGACTCAGTGATGGTACATTTTGTGACAGCTCTTCCAAAGGATCTGTAAAGCAAGATTGATTTTTCCATTTTAATGCTTTTATACAGGTAGAAATACAGCAGGGTTGTTTAAGCCTATTGGAAAGAAATAGATTATGTACATCAATATAATCTGAATAACAAATCAAAACTTTGAAAAGGCATAGCATTCTTGAATGATGGAAAGAGTGAAAAGTTTTTTTTTATAATGGAGATCAAACTTATAGCAGTTATTACTGCTGAAGGAAATGGTCAATACATATTTATTAAAGAAAAACAGGTGAACAGAGCTATGGAGATCCATGACTGTATTGAAAACCCCTAATAAAATACATCCATGATTTTCCTATAGAGAATGAAAGGAAACGTTGAATGAAATAGGAAATGTTGAAACGAGTATGATAGACAATTATTTTATTTATGAGAACTAAGATGTAGTGTGATTTTATTGAGTTGTTTTACATGAGGAAATGGAGATAGTCAGCAGAATGAACAAAGCTGTTCAAAGATGGAGAAGGTAAAGCAAAATGAGGCTAATAACAGATAACCAATAGCCCTAAAAACACAAAGAATGTGCTACTTTATACAAGAAATGATCAAATCCTTGTTCTTGAATGAAATTATATAATCAAGTCAGTGGGGGAAAAACAAACAAAGAAGTATAAAAAATTAGAATGAGAAGGAAAGAAAGAATATACGAAAAAAGATACAACAACAGACACAATAAAGTCAGACAAAAATTCAGTCAGGAAAGTGATAACAGAAGAGAATTATACATAATTAAAGACAAGAAGAAACAAAATCGCCTGTAAAAAAAAAACAACACCCATGAAACAATAATTATAAAAAAAATGAAATAAAGAAAGAAAGAGGAAAAACATGTAATGATAATAATTAACAAACTATTAATGAATGAGATAAAAAAAAAATTAAGTTCTTTTCAGCTAAGAAAGAAGAAACATTTATCAAATGAATTGGCTTGGATTTACAAATATAAAATAAATCAAAGCTTCTAAATCTACAGCAAAAGAAAGTGGCAATTTAAAATAAAAGAATTGTAAGACTGGGAGCGGATGGTATGATCTGTGCACCTGCAAGAAATCAAACCCCACTGTACTCATGTGGTTGTGTGTTGTTGAATGTCATACATGTATACATAGGTCTGATGGTGTGCTCACATATCAAAGCATTCATGAAAATGAGAAACAACACTGTTCTGGTTTTGTGGCTTTGGCTAAAATGAATGAATGAATGTTACCTCCATCTCCTACAAGGAAATTAGCATCTTTGGTAATAGATGGAAAAGTATAGAACATAAAGAAGAGAACTCAATAAGCATTTTCTGAATGCTAGAGATTGGGTTGGATTCTATGAGAGGGTAGGGAAATGGATGCTACAAGATCCTATTTACATTCACAAGTCAAAATGCTCCTTGTGTTTTCAGTTCAAAACTCATTATAAAGAGCAAACCATAAAAAGTAATAGAAAAGTTATTCTGCCGTGAAGAAAATAATAATGATCTTTTAAGATCAAAGATACATGCAATATGATTAAAAAATAAGTAACATTAAGCAATAACATAATCTGAAGAAATAAAGCCCCTGAATGTATGTGGGCCTAACTCCCTTTGCTCTTCAAAGGAGTGATTTATCTTGTATTTTCACTTTAAAGACCCCATATTTTGCATCATGGGAAAAATTTAAATGAAAGTACCATATAAAGCTCATACATTATTGTCAGTATAATAACTATTCTGTTTCCAATCTTTTGTTGTTGTTGTTATTCTTTTTGGTGCTTGTTCTATAGGTAAAGTACATTTAAAATGAATGCTTCAGTTAAAAGTCACAAGTCATATTACATTAATATTGGGTGTTAAAACAACATTTTAATCTACATGCATGATTCCTACAACTCAATGGTTCATATACTAATCTTAGCCCTCGGTAATGATGATATATGGGTCAAATCCCTGGACTTCGATTTTACATGTAGATACAGAAGATAAAGAAATATGTGAAAATTATATAAACAAATTCAAATGGAAAAAAGAAAAGGAAAAAAGACTGTTGTTTTGATATATCATTTGATGTGTGCTTTCAAATCTTTGAGGACAGAGTTGGATGAAAAATGGTTACATACCTGCTATTCTCTCAATGAAATTAGATGGGACTAGACCTCTCCTACCGTCCATTAGCTCACCTTCATAGAAACCATCCTAAAACAAAAAATAAAATGTTGTCAAAACTTGCTACCTTCACTGAAATATTGTTTCTGTCTACTAAAAGATATTGACAGTGTTAATTTTAATGTGATTGCCATAAAGAAAACATAAGGAATAGTGAGTAAGCAACTGGAGGACCGGTAGCATATGTTCATCTCAGAAGACTGCAATTTTCATCATTACATTGATCATCAATATAACTTCTCTACTATCAGCAAAAGCAAACAAGAAAGCATCAGAACAATAATCATTATTTTGCATAAGAAACATGAAATAAAATGCATTGATAAATATTTCCATCCAACTCATTAAAATCAATAATACCATCACCATAATCATTGACATCATTTTCATAGGCATCACGATCACTACCATAATTTTTTCCACTGCCCATTATCACTACTTCTACCATCACCAACATCATCAACACCACCAGCATCACCACCCCAACTACTACCATGACAACTATAAACACCACCACCACCACCAGCAAGACCGCTACCCCCACCATCATCACCAATATCACCACCACCATCATCACCAACATCACCACCACCACCATCACTACCACTATCACCATAACCATTAACACCATCACCACCACTACCACCACAATCCCCACCATCACCACCATCACTATTACCATTACCACTACCACAACTATCACCACCATCATCATCACCATCACCACCACCACTATCACTGCTACCACCACCTCAGCCATCAAAACCACCATCACAACCAACATCACCACTAGCACTACCATCACAACCACCATCACTACTACCACCACCACCACCACCATCACCATCACAACCACCATCACCACCACCACCACCACCACCACCACCATCACAACCACCACCAATTGATTTACCTCATCAGGATCACCATATACATAAATATAGTCGCCAGCTGTTAGTGGAAGCTCGGAATCAGAGTTGTCATTTGGGGAGTCTTGGGAGGGGTCATAGTTGTAGCGGGCGATGAAAACAGCAAGCTTGCTGATTGGTCCAGAGGAAACAGAAGCATGGTGAAGTTTATTTAGCAAGACCTGGTCTATCTTGTCACTTAGCTCATCTAGGAGATCACCTGGCTCACTAATAGAATCCGTCTAGAAAATGATGGAAAAAGATGCACAGTAATAGCTAATTTGTATGAACAATAATTTTTTTTATATATAGAACTAAGAAAGAACAGTTTCAAAACAAAGGTAATATTGACGAAAAGCTATATACTTGTAAAAAGTAAATAATGAGATGACAGAATGAAGAACAGAGGAGAGAGACATATACAGATGTGCAATACAATGTGAAAATCAATCATTTCATAGAAAGGTTGGGGGGGGGGTAATAGGTAAGTGGAACGGAATGGGTTGCAAATTAAAATCTTAAAATCTGATAAAAAAATAATCTAGAGAAAGACTTAGCATTGTTTGAATATGAGTGTGCTTTTACCTGACCATTTCTTGCTGCAGACCTTTGTGAGCTCTCAGAAGCCTGTGATAAATCAGCTGCATCTAAAATACAAACACCATAATTATTCAATTCCATTTATATCAAATATCAGACTATTATACAGAATACAGTCATATGCCATGAATTCCGACCTTAAACAGACTTCAAGTACAACTTGCTTTTATACTTAGAAATATTACAAATAATAGTTTTTGGAATCAAATAAAAAATTTCACAATATATATCCAATAAGTATAGGTATAAATATTCTATTATCTTACTCAAATAATGAAAATGCTACAGAGGTATTCAAAGATAATCCACAGATTTGTATATTTAAAAAATTATGTGTGATGATACATACAAGCCTTGTAATAAAAAAAAAGGATGCAACTTCATAAAAAATATCAAAAGACAAGTAAGGGGTATATTAATAATTGAAATTTTGAAAATCAAGAAGGAAGAAGCAACAAAATGTCTGAAATGAAGAAAATGGAATGTTTCTGATGAGTGTGAACATGCTTAGAGACATAAATTCTGGTAATAAATTTGTCTGAGTTGAAGTCTAGTACAAACTCCCCAGAGAGGTTAGGATAGACATGGTTATCTTGGGATCCAACGAAATTGAAGAGATGTTAATATATTAAGGGGTTTCGGAGCTGAGCAGAGGAAGCAAATAATGAGAAGAATGAACTGATGATGATGCTGACGATAATGATGAAGAAGATGATAATGGTGAAGAAGGAGGAGGAGGAGGAGGAGAAGAAGAAGATGATGGTGATGATGATGATGATGATGATAATAAAGAAGGTAACAATGAAGATGATGGTGGTAGTGAGGATGACAAAGAAATTCATAATTATGAAAAAGATAGAACAGAAATAGGTGTAGAAGTGGTGGTTGTAGCAGCAGGAATAGCAGAAGTAGCAGCAGAAGCCAAGAGGTAGAAGAAGAAGCAGGAGGACAAGAATGGGGGGGGGAGGGAAAGGAAACAGAAGAGTATACAGAAATAATTTTCAAGATAATTTGTTATATGTGTGAGTGTGTGTAAGAGAGAGAAAGTGGGGGAAGAAAGAGAGAGAGATTCTACTTATAAGTAATCCCTCTGCTGCTCTCTAGAGAGACATGCATAAATAATATTAGTTGTCAAAAAGATTTATGTCAATGAAAGACAATCAGACCATTTGAGAATACAGACAAGAGCAAAGAAAACACACACAAATAATAGAATCATATGCTATAAGTAAAAAAAGAATCATTAACTAAACAGATGAAATAAATAAAAAAAAAAAGATACAGAATATGTACAAAAGATATAGAGATGAAGAGAGGAGAAAGACTGGGAAAGAATGAGAGGGAAAAGTATTTAGAGATTTTGAGGGATATTTAGAGATGAGTGAGAGAGCAAGATGGCAAAATAGTAAGTGATCATACAAAAGGCAAGATAGATACAAAGAGAAGAAGAGAGAGAGAGAAAAGGAGAGGGAGAATACTGCCTGAAAAGATAGGACAGGCTATAAATATATATATAATAAGGGGCAATTAAATTAGAAAAAGAAGATGGGAGGGAGGAAAGAAAATGTAAGAGATAGAGAAAGAAAGATGGAAAATAAATAATGAGTGTGTAAGGGCAGGCAAGGGAATGATTCTCAGACGATACATAGTCCGCATGTATGGCAGTCTGTATGCACCGCCACTACTGACGAATTCTCCTGGGAAGCTTGAATGAGCTCAGGCTGTCAGAGTCGGTTACTCTGATGAGCTCAACCACTGGGAGATAACGAAAATAACCTGTAGCTCAACCCAAGACCTTGTTCATACATAACATTATAAGCCAATGGACTGTTACTCTGATGAGCTCAACCACTGGGAGATTACCTGTAGCTCAACCAAAGACCTTGTTCATACATAACATTATAAGCCAATAGACTGTTACTCTGATGAGCTCAACCACTAGGAGATAAAGAAAATAACAGGTAGCTCAACCCAAGACCTTGTTCATACATAACATTATAAGCCAATAGACTGTTACTCTGATGAGCTCAACCACTAGGAGATAAAGAAAATAACAGGTAGCTCAACCCAAGACCTTGTTCATACATAACATTATAAGCCAATAGACTGTTACTCTGATGAGCTCAACCACTGGAAGATAAAGAAAATAACATCTAGCTAAACCCAAGACCTTGTTCATACATAACATTATAAGCCACACAGAAATAACAGACTAAACCTAGATATTTAGTAATAAATGTGAAAATTCTGACACATCAAAGATTCTACGGATTCCATACCTTGTGATTTTAGTTTTGAACCAGAAGCAGCTGCCGTCACCTGAGAGGGCGTCCTAGTTACAACAGCCTCTTCTGCTATCTTCTTCCAATCTTCCTTTTCAGTTTCTTTGCTTCTCACTGTCGATGAACCCAAGTTCTGTCCAGTTGATGATCTATGGAAGCATACAACAGCATAACAGTTAATAGATGGAACTGCACAGAAAATGTGAATTGTGCTTATTATTGAAATAGTATTAGTAGTAGTAATCCACAGTTTTGAATCCATTGCTTCACATCATCTGCAACTGCAAATTTGAATGCTGGTATGGCCCACTCAGACCAGCCTTTTTTCTCAAGAACTTTGACAGATATCTGTAATATTAGGTAAATGAATCTTTATCTCTTGAACTCGCTAACTTGTTTTAAATATTGTCAATATGGGCCTTCACACTTCTACAGAGGAATTGAAGTATTTACGCTTTGGGAAATTTGTATAACTCTGCATCAATCAAATTCATAGACCACCAACATCAGGCAATCAATGTCTGCCACGCTATAGAACTATGCAGAATACAATGACATTATGGGCAACCTAAAGAACCCCCTGGAATTATTTTCACATACCTAGATGCTGAAGATTGAAGTGTTTGTAACTGTGAGTGTGTTTGCTGACGTAGACCACTCAGCTCAGCAGCATTCCTTCCAGAGTTCTGACGAGTCTCTATCCATTGCTTCTCCAAGTTCTGGACCTTGTGCTCTAGCCTGGCTACGACATCTCGGTTCTGAGTCATAACCTCATCCTGAGCCTGGTCCAAGTGAGAATAAAAGGGGGAAAATTGTGAATTCTGGAAATATGCATATGGGCAGAAACGGGATCCCATATGCTTTGTTTACCAAATGAATATTGTACATTTTAGTTTAGGGAGTGGCATTTCCACACTTCTAATAGGACTGTTATAATTGTAACAAGCAACATTCAAATAGCGCTCTTTACCATATTTTCCATGCTCCACATATCATGTTTCACAATAAAAAAAAGTACATTTAAAGGAGGAAAGCATTTTCTTCAAATTTAAGCTATTAATAAATAAAGGCCCCTTTATTCTGCATAAAAATAATCAAATTCATATAAAAATATCATTGCTATTTTCCTGTTACAAAGGTCTACATCATATCCTAATCACTAGATATAAAAGAAAATCACCTTTCAAAATATTTTCATTCCCATATATATGAAGCTTGTTCTCATCATAGATCATCACTAAAGTAAAAGAACATGAAACCAAAATGGCCTGTAGCACAGTCCAGCTTATTAACTTCCAACTCTCTTTCAAATGACATGGCCATACCTAGAGACATGTCATCTAATTAAAGCCAAAAGGACATTTGATCCATGTGGAGGGTATGATGTAATGCCCTTTTTCCACTGAATGACTGTTGTAGGGATGATCAGGTCCTATCTGAAGACCCTCGAGTGTCAAGTAATAAATTGCTTCAATTACTGCTCCAAGGGACAATCCTTTTTTTAAAGGGGGGGGGGGGTTGGCTTGGAGTGAACACTCAAGTCTACACACCCCTCTGGGCTTCTCACCTGCAAAGCTGTAGACAAGAAGATGCAATTTGGGTGCTCATTAAATGAAATGCCCTAAAAGCACTTCCCAGAATGCAACAGTTTTAATCAAAGTACTCTATTCAATCTGTTTATTTCATACTTCCTCTCCTTCCTTTCTTGACATCCCCTCTCTCTCTCCCATCCCACCCCCTCTCAACATAATCTTATTTCTCTCACTTTTTTAAACACCCTCTTCTTTTTCATTTTGTAAATTCACTCACCAAAATCAAAGAACTAAAATTATTTGTCTACCTATTTATCACTCTCTAAAATACCCTCAGTACTTCTCATGATGTAACAGTTCACTCAAAGTAATCCATTCATCATTCATTATCTCTTTTCCCCTCACTAAATAAATAATTGTTTTCTGTTTAAGTTAACAACCTTTCCCATGGTATCTCTATCTCTCCTTCATACACATTGGGTTCTTACAAACATGTAAGAAAATCACACAAGCACGTCCCCAATACAATCACTTTAATGTATACTATCCGGTACTTCCTAACAACATGTGAAGATTAACTGTACTTATTGAACTTTATTGAACAAGGGTAGTATTTTCTCAACAAGCTCCATGGGCATTTACCCCAGCGATATCACCCTGCTTGCCGATATGGGAGTTGTAGGGTTTGGGGAGTACTTGAGCTAGTTAGGCACCCCAAGACAGACTCGACACCTGAAATGTGTTGCTGTATTGAAAATGAAACAATCATGAAACAGAAGAGCTATGATACCTTTCAACAGTTCAGTTCTTGGTGCAATATGTAAGCGAGGCATTAAAGGAAAATTCAAACAAGAGATGCACCACATTCACCACTTTAAGAATTACGAGCAATACTACATTGTCCACAAAGGAGGCTACTTAGGTTTGGGAATACTTGAACTGGAATAGGTACCCCACTCAAGCCTAGCACCTGAAATGTGCTTTGGGAAAAACAAAGTAATAATAAGTACATGATACTTTCTAATTTTGGTCTCCTGCACCACATGTAACTAGGTTTTTACAAGATCTCACTGATCTCATAGCAACCCAAGCCAATGAGGCTACAGCTAAGATGGGGGCATTCTTTAAGTGATACTGGTAATCTCTCAACAGGCAAAACACCTGTAATATGCTTCAGTCAGAAGGAGTAGACATCAAATATACTATCGAATGATATAGCATGAAAAATGCAAAGCCTGTGTATTGCTTTGGGATAAGCACTAAATTGCTATGAAATTCCCCCTGAAAGTGACAATATTGCTAAAACAAAATTCTTTTCAGAGAAATTGTAAAAAGAAAACATTATTTCAAAAACAAAAATGCCAAATGGCTTTTAGTCCTCTCCTGGGTATATGAATACGAATCCTTTAATCAAAGGCAAATCAAACATAACTTGGTCGGATACATCCTGTTTGGTAATTTACTACCACTAAGCATTACACTTCCAAGTAATGAGGAATGTGCTAGAATCAACAAAGAACTTAATGTCCAAGAAAAAAGGCATTTTAGCGTTCCAATTAAGCTTTCATCAGAAAAAGCTTATACTATAGCCAGAAGAAACAAGATTTGATTTCATATGATGCATGAGATTATTAAATGAGATTACAAATAGTATTGGAAGCAATTTCAACTTATTTTAACCCTCTATGTGCTCAAACCAATAGATTACTGCTTTTCAACAGAAGACAACTCCCTATCTTCAGACTCTTCGAGAAGGCATTGAAGCAATTAACCGTTTCAGATTTATTTCTAGAGGCAAATTGATAATTTTCCAATTATGAATAGTGAACCGATATTATTTGCATGGCTTTGGGGCATCTGTAGCTAATCATGGTTTTGCCTTGGACTATTGTGTGGAAGAATGGATAGAGGTCTGGAATATAAAGATGGCAAGATAGAAAAGAGATTTAAAGGAGGCCTTGTTTTGTAGGACAGGAGATAGAGAAGAAGAGAGGGTGATTAAAGTGGAGAAAGGGGGAAGGACAGGCATCAACATAGCAACTGCAATGGATACATCAAGAAAGAATAAGATTTTTAAAAGGCAGGCAAAAAAAGGTTTAATTCAGGGAGGAAATTATATCACAATGAGAAAAGAAGCTGATAAAAAGAAGAGAAAGAGACTTAGACTTACAGAAAAATGAACCCTACATCCAAAACTACAGGTTCAGTGTATACATTTCAAAACGATGAGACGGTAAAAAGCAACATCAAATATATATGAGTGCATAACACAATTTCCATTTCTTTTTAGATAAAGCATGACTTTCTCACTTTAAGCACTTGAGGGAAAAACTGAAATTAAGTTGATTACATTTGAAGGCTTTGCTCTTTTTGACAACAAAATAGAAACACGATTGATATTATTGCCCTCTAGCTCTAACATCTGTAAGGTGCAGAAGGAAACAAGCTGATATCCAAGTACATATATCAGACAGGAATGAAATGTTCAGAGTCAAGGAGTGAGTTATTTCATGAGCAGTTAAATAATCAATAATTGATTTTTGTAGAAATATCACATGGGAAGTGCATGCATGATTTTATAAGGTCCTCATATAACAAAACATTATAAAATGAGTTAACTGCAGTATAGGTATGTCAAATGAAGTCGGCAAATATCTGTTGCATCGTCATTATACATGTATTCTGTTTATATACAATACGTCCAAATGAAATAACTAAGCAGAGCAAATGGGTTGCATTGCACATGTGAATTCGTATCATAATTTTTGTTTGTTTATTTGATGGAGGGAAGTTCTTGGTAATAATAATATAAAAGTAAAACCAGGCTTAAAGAAAGTACAGTGAGAAATAAATCATTTAGAATAATCATATTTCTAGAAGAAATATATTGGTAATGATTCTTATGAGTTATTGCAGCTTCATTAGCTGTTCTTCCAGGGGGTCCTGCATAGTATAGTGCTATTATTACCATTCTCTGTTCTATTATGCTCAGCAGCTGACAGTAGGCGGTTTCAAACCGCCTCGATCACAAGAATCCCCGTTAAATTACGAGAACTTTTTAAGGCTAAAAAATACCCGTTAATTATTCCTGCATTCACACCGCCCCGAAACACATCCTTCGGGATAAGTTCCCGAAGTTACGAGCATGCGCAGTATGGTCTGATAAGCAGACAAGGCGCGAGATTCAAAATCACTAGCCCAGCAGCCACCCACGCCGCCGCGCCCAACGACACGCTGGGATAAAAGTTCCCGTAATTTGCTTTCACATCGCCAAAATACCTGCGACCTTGGAAAAATCCCCACGAAAGTTCTCGTAATTTCGCCAAGTACCTGCTATTTAGCGGGTATTTTCTTTCGGGGATATTACGCGTAGTTTGCTTTCACATTACCAAAATACCTGGTATTTTCTGATCGGGGTAAATTTCCCGATCAGAGAATACCTGGAACTGGCGAACTTCGAGGCGGTCTGAAACCACCTTATAAGGCAGAAGGACTAATCTTCACAGATCTCTGGTGTGTTTCTAGGTATGAAAACCATAACACAATATTCACAAGGAGTTCTAGCGTCATTTGTCTAGCTTAATATAGATTTGAATCCATTTATAAGTAGGGGAAGGCGGGGTAAGTTGAGCATAGGGGCAAGTTGAGCCACCAGCCCCAGGCCAATAATGAATGAGTCAGACATTGTGGTGGTGTCATGTATTGATGACCCATAGCATAACCCCTAACCCCACCACATTGTTTTCAACTTTGAAACAAAAAGTAGTTTTTTAGAGGGAAAAATATGAATTTCATCCAAAAAAGTAAAAAAGAGTGTGAAATAGATAAGTGCTTTATAAATACACGTCTTTAAATATAATAAAGACATGATAACAACATTATTAGTCCAGGTATGGATCTTCATTCTTGTCATAGTCTTATATATGATGGATGCATAATAAATGTGTGGATACAAAATTATCGCACTAAGTTCGGACTGGGGTAAGTTGAGCCAAACAGCATGGGGCAAGTTGAGCCATGGTAATTCCTATGGTAATGTATCTTACAAAACAAACAAACCATAAAAATTGATTGAAATGCTTGCTGAAAGGAGCAAATTTACATGACTGCTCTTTTCCTTTTAAAGGATGTTAGTATTTATATAGAATTAGCAAGTGAAAAAACATTAAACAAAAAATTGACATGCTGGTTCTCCCCTCATACATTTTGTACATAGTTTTTGTGGCTCAACTTACCCCAGAAGGTGGCTCAAACTTACCCCATATATGGGGCAAGTTGAGCCATTTGACATCGTTTTTTTCAAAGGTCACGGTGACTTTCAGTGTGGGGATAGAAAGTTATATATAGGTGGAAAATATTTCAGAAGAATTAAATTTCAAGGCAAGGTATTTATTTCGACAAGATTATTAATCATATCAATTCTAACATGCAAAAAGCAAAAACTGTCACAACTTACCCCGCCTTCCCCTACTGAAGATTCAACACTCTAGATGATCTTCTTTATTTCTTCATTTCTATCTTTCTTTCTTTGCAAGAACTTAAGAAATGTGCCTCTCTATATTGCAATGGAGGCCTTTGTCCTTTATTTGTGTACTACATACATACACTTGAATAATACCCCACTCTTTAATTTCGATTTCGTAGACTCTCAGGAAACTCTGATGATAAAAAGAGGGGCATGAGTTTGTTTTCTTGCTCTGGAAGCGTGGATATCTGATCCTCCTTCATCTTGTGAATAATGATGGCTACCGATATCAGATAACAATCACTGTGTATCACAGTGTGTTTCAGCTTGTTGATACTGGTATTATCATCATCATCTCTTCTCAAGAAGTCACTCAACAGAGTGCAGTCTGTACTTTCCATCTCCACTGCAAGGTTTCACTTTGTTTTTACTTTACTTATTTCTAATCATATCCGTAGTACCTACTGTTAACAAGTGGGTGTGAATTCGGCATTAAAATGTTTTTAAAAGTTTTAGCTATTCTCTAAAAAAAGGTTCTAACATGATGTCAAGCATCTCAGTTTTGCTTGATCTTCGCGATTAATCTTGAGATTCAAGAAACCCCGTCTCCACCATCGCAAGAAGAGCGATTCCTGCTCAAGCGAGGCATCGATGCATTATGGTCTGACGCCGTGAATAAATAATCCCGAGTGCATCTGCACCTACGAATTAGTGCAATAATTCGTAAAATAGCGCGCTATTTTGCAAATAATCCCAAGTTGACTTGGGATTGCAATCTCGAGATTAATCCAGCGAACTAGCGCGATAATTGCATCTCCATTGCAAATAATCTCGAGATTGTTTAGATCGCGATAATTTGCCAGATCAGAAAAAGCGCGCTAATTTGAAAACTCGGGATGGTGCAGACAGCCTTTATGTGCTTCTTTATCATTCCCTTTCTCTATATTTCAATCGTTCTTTCTCTCCTTTTCTCCCCCCTTTCTTTCCTTCCATCTAGCTATATTCATTCTTACCACCTGTAGTTTCCTAATCTCACTCTGCTTTTCCTCAAAGTCTCTAAATGCTTCTTTATCGTTCCCTTTCTCTATATTTCAATTGTTCTTTCTCTCCTTTTCTCCCCCCTCTCTCTCTCTTTCCTTCCATCTAGCTATCTACATCCTTACCATCTGTAATCTCCTAATCTCACTCTGCCTTTCTTCCAGGTCTCTAAGTGCCTCCTCATAATCTCTCTCCAACTGCTTACGCTTTTCCTCAGATGACTGCATCAGCTGCAAGACAAGAAAAAAAACCCAATACATTCATGAATTTTGCCATTAAGAGGTTTGTATATTAATTCAGTGAATTTCATTCATGAGAATCTTTAAGCACCTGAGTTCTAATAAGAAATGCTAGGTAGAGCAGCTATGATAATATTTTAAGTATGCATAGATTCACACGAACAAGACATTGCCAAAGACATGGGGGTAGAACTGAACAAAAAAGAGATGGGGGATAAGATGGAAAATTGAAGAAGAGATTGAAGAAAACATGTGGCTACCCCATTCAATAAAAGCAACCATAAACATGAAAGCTGTAGAATTGAGAAGACATATGAATGAGAAAGAAAGGGATTTTAAAAAAGCCCCTTTGAGCAAATGCTCATGAATTTTCTAAGTCCATGAATATTAAAAGACAGATTTCCATCAGTCATAAAGTAGATTTATTTAAGGGAGGTGTTGATTGTCAAATAGATTGTCTTTTAAATGATCAAAAACTATTAATTCTAATCAAAATAGGAACTTCATATCTAACCAAGATATGAATTGACAAAAACGAGTGTAAAATATAATACTTGTATTGGTAAAAATATTGTCAATTCAGTGAGCACTGAGAAGATTGCTAATATTTGACAATAGTGAGCTAACTGTTAAATAAAAATACACTCCGTAATACCATCAAACTGTTGCTAATTTGTACAAAGAATGAATTTATTTTCAATTAAGTAGACACAACTTTTTCGATTGCGAAACATGTCATTTCATAATCGGTAGAAGTGGAAGATTTATCATTAGAGAAAATGTATTTAGTATGGGAATGCTGCTGCCACCTGACAATTTATCTTCTCATCTGAAGAGCCCATGGAGATTGAGCCAAGACTTGATGAATACTTGTCTAGGGCCGGAAGAGCATTGACTCAACTCATACAATGTTAACTAAAGTTAATCATTAGCAAAAGACAGCAGAGCATGTACAAATAAAACTGCCAATTTGAAAACTAGCTTGCCTTTGAAGTACATGATTACTAACATGTGGTATAAATGAAATTCTCATGGGAATGCCTCACAGAGAAAATGAAACAAACAGCACTGATTGTCTGAGCGGCGCCTAAGACACTTGTCTTTGCGAAGTTCAGATAACATATCGGCCATGATTAAAGAAACAGCTCGCTCTCACATGTACATCTTACAATATGATAAATGCGCGACTACATGCCTAAACACGAAGACATGCTTGTCTTGTTTTGAATGTATTTGTTCTATCTTCAGAGCGTAGTCATAGCGAGCCGTCTCGATAGAGACAGATTACCATGATGTACACAGGAATGCATTTCCTCAATTTGTTCACTCAAGGGGGAATAGCCCGGTGGTACTCTTCAAACAGTTTCATCAAGGGGTGGAATGCACTGCCGCATGCTTGGCAAGGCAAGTTCTAGAAATTGAACAAAGCCAGATACTTGCGATACCTGTTGACTCTTCTATTAGAACTTATTTGCATGGCCCCCGTAACGCAAATGCGGGGAAATTATGGATGCAAGGCGTGTATGACGAAAGGATGTGCGGTTTCATTGTGGAGCCAGGTTTGCGTTTGCACGTCAGCAAGTCGGAGGGTCTGTCACCAACAAGGACAGGTGCGGCAGCGGCAGTCAATACAGAAATTGATTACCAGGGTATAAAAATAGAAATAGCTGCACTGTCAATTTAATAACATAGCAGGAATGAAACATTGCTATATGAAAAATGTAATTCATATCGCTTGTTCATGAAGGTGCCTTTCACATATTGACCATTGAACAGTACAAAAGTCTGTAGATTTTGAGCAAATGAGAATTATGATAGTGACGTCCCAAAACAGCTGTCTCTATTTCCCCCTCATTAGATATATTCTCGGATTTTACACAATCTAAAACAGATATCATTCCTGGCATGCAAATAAAATTCCTAAGCATTTGGAAATATTGTATAAAAAAAAATCAATTTAGGCTTGTCATCTGATAAAACATTTGAATACCAATCATATATAAGGAAACTGCATATGTATGGAAGTATTGTATCATGTACGTTGCTTGTTATTTCACAGAACTCAAACTTTTGTCACTATATGAAATCAAGGCAGGACATGAAATGTGAAGTATCTGGCTGTTTTGGATTCAAGAGGTTTGGTTTGAAGTATGTGACTGTGAATATATTTCAGAAGAGTCTCTGGCAATGACTTGGCATTGAAATGTAATGACATTGTTAACCAGTTTACCACTGGAACTTAATGTTTTTTGTACAAAGTCTATGGGAATCTCAGAATCAAAGGCCAAATCCAACTAAACAACTGGTAGATTTCAATAAATAGAGAGAAACAAATAATTAAACACAAATGCCAAAATATCATTAAAATCAGTGGTAAAACAAGACAGTAAAGTCATTTAAAAGTTTCACTTATTTTCACAAATCACATGGTGGTACCAAGAGACTATTTCATGGTGTTTCTCCAAAGAATTATTTGCATGACCAATTCATCTCAAGTGATATCAACCTGTTGAAGACTGGAATGGTCACCGCACAAACCAATTCAAGAATCAGAGAACATCTTCAATCCATGTCTGTAAAACATCATATTCAAGTCATCAACTCATACTTCGTCAAAATACGCAAAATTCTCCAACATCCACCATTTCACCAACTTAAAAACATTCAAAATATGTACTCAAAACATCCATGTTTATTCAACCATTCTAATGGGGAAATTCAAGTGTAATTTGATCGTCATGGAAGAATTTTATCTCACACAGCAAATGTTAACCAATCTCTTTGGGTAACCTTATCATGAATGTCTCAATCTTTGGGGAATCTTTAAAGTCCATTCACTGACGAGTCGATGACTTTGCTATTAGAAAACAGCGGTTTTCAACAAGTTCCAGTGGGTTGTTTGTCAAAGTTTCTGGGACCCACTTGTGAGAACATTGCCCTTTTTTCTTTGGTTGGCTAGATGGAGGGGAGTGGGATGGATGTTTTTAAGGTTGAGACTAAAAGCTAAAAATGTTTGGTTAAATGTAATCTCAAACAGGAAGTTCTCAATCAAACGGCTTTCATCAATGTCTGAAGTACGCTCCAAGAGAAACAGACATACAAGGAAAGGAATAGATAGATGTTACTTGCTTGAAAGAATAGTGAGGAATATATGGGCAAATATCCCTAGTTCATGTCACTTTAAGCTTCATTTAACTTGCAGACTACCCTCCTTCAATATATCTTTCTTGTTGATAAAATATGAAAACATACATGTACTTTATGTGTAACAGTATGTATTCAAAGTTTTTTATTGTCAAGGACAGTCTCTTTCAGTCTCATCCATCATTCTATGATATTTTCTTAAGAAATCTTTTTTCATATAACCAGTCAAGACTATTTTTATTTCTCTTTTAGCCTATCTGGTATCATCTGGTCATAACCACTTACTTTCTGGCTTGGCGGAGACAAATTAGCATTAACGACTTATTTTTTACATTAGACCGATGCATATCTATAGATTAATCTGACAGGCATGTTTTATGATACACTTCTGTTTAGTTGCTCCAAGACTTATTCTTTAATGGAACTTGCTTTGAACTTTTGATACCTGACCAAAAGCCAAGTTTCAATCAAAGAGTAGTTAATAATACCCTATACCCAATAATTTCTGGCTTCATTGAGACAATTTGATATTAATAATTTGTTTGTGTCTATGGAAAGGTGCACATTTAGTTTAATCTGAAAGGCAAATTTCATACTACGCTCAAATGGTCCAATTTGAGTGCAGATCATAATAACAGTGGCTTAAAAATAGTATTATGTTTATAACTCCTGGGGGGTGTTTCACAAAGATTCAAGTATGACTTAGAGTAGCACTTAAATACCAAATTGCGTACGGTATGAAAGGCTTGATCGCACTGGTCAGATCGTGTCATGAGGAAGCGCACTACTACGTGTCTATTAAGATCGAGCGTTCCATATCATGTACACGTTGGCATTTAAGTGCGACTGAAGTCATACTTAAATCTTTGTGAAACACCCCCAGCTATGATATAATGCAGCTTATCACCATGGTAAGTCAGTGAAGTGACTGTACAGGGGAAAACAAGACCTTAAACCACATTATTTGAGAATCTTCTTCAGGAAGTCAATCATGAAACAGAAACTAACAGAAACAGTAAATAATGTGGGATATTTCTGGTCCTCAACTTTACGTGAATTGAAATAAGCCGCATCCATTCGCATCTGCAAATTCATGAAAGGGATACTACTTTTTCAGGACTTAATGCCTGATTTGGGCTTGATGTGTTCATTCTTACCACCCCCTTCAATTATCAGCAAGAGCTTGGAACTAATAAACCATACCCATGAAATGTTTTCATCAGCCGTTAAGAATTACATCTGAAAGATGGGTGCATATATCTGGCTCAATCTCAAATTAATTGAAATAAACATGTAGTATACGTATCTTTCCAAAATTCCAATACAACAAACAGATATTGTATTTGTAAAAATATACCCAAAGCAATTACAATTTCTATGGTAAATCAGATCACGATTAGATCTTCCATTATGTGAAGGTCATAATTCATCTCTTGCTTATAATGGCATTGGTGCAGTACAAGTTACCTCAGGTGAAGTCGACAAAGCCTCAAGGTACCAGACAGAAAGGCTCAATGCAAAACTCTCATTTTCATAGACTCTGAGATAGAATTAGCATAATTGATTGGGCTTGAGACATAAGGCAGAAACACAGCGAGCGCGATGATTTCAGAAATTCTTATTCATAGCACGTACCTTTTAAGCAAATTGATTAAGGAAATCAGAGAGATAGCACTGGAGTAAGATAGGATCTTCTCATTTCTCATCAATAGTAACATCATCATATCAAGTTGTAGTGCACAGCCCCCAATGTCTCTTTTCCCACCTTTTTGTTATCAGATACAGATGAATATATGAAAATATGACAATAGTATTCGTAGGTTTGAAAACAATCTCCTAACACAAATTGTACAATACAAGGGAACTTTCTTGTGTTGTGCGTCAGTTAAACTTTTCATGAATATATAAACCTTCTGTGAATTATCACAATCTTCAATATAACAGTTAAAAAATACTAGCAAAAATATAAACACTTAAGGGCTACTCATATTTGATATCAATATCATACACTAAATGTAGACTGAAATAGTCACTACCCCCCAACAGAATATATAAATAAATAATGAAAATAGAGAGGATATTATATACAGTCTGTAATCTACGGTAATTGCTTTTTATATTACTTCAGGTAATATCCTGAAAGTGGGTAAGTGGTATTATACTCTGTAAAGTTAGAATCCATCAAGGTGATGCTTAGCTCACATTTCTTTGGAGCGTGATGCGGCATTAATCTGAAGAATCTCACCACACAAGAGGTAGAAAAGGAAGAAGATCCAAAGAGATTGGAGGAAGAGGAAGGACAGGAAGATTTAACGAATGTGAAAAAGTTATTTCTTCTAGATATTGAGGCAAGATTGTCAGGATGATAAGAATAAGGTAACGGCCTTTAAGCGACAGATTGGTCAGCGCAAAGGTAGACAGGTTACAAGATTACTAGTTGAGCAGGAGGAGATGGATACAGAAGATATAGCATGATTGTTTTAAGGTCTATGATGCTATGATATTTCTGATAACACATCAACTAAACTAGCAATGTATATCATTAAGCAGGAGGCGGGTTCACGGAGAGTTGAATTTGACTTAAAGTTATATAGAGTCAATGTGTATTCTGTATACATGCATTACCTCATTGATGACTGCACAGTAATGATGTATCCCTGGGGAGCGTTTCATGAAAGGACCTGTTGGACGTTTTATCTGACAAGTCTCACTTTATCCGACAGTTACCATAGGAACAGTGCCTCTCAGCCAATCAAAATCATGAAAAGATGTCAGATCTGACAACTTGCCGGATGAAAATATTGATGAAACTCGCCCCTGAACTGAACAAGGACTATGATGAGATATATTGTGAATGGAACTAGAATTTTCAAGGAATGCTTTTACAAATATTTTCCTTCATTCGATATAATTCATTTTATATCAATAATTTTGTCTATTTTCCATTCCTTAGGGTAGCAGATACTGTGAGCAAAATGCAGAAACTTTAAAGGTAAATATCAAACACTGTAAAATTGTAGATATTGTGGTCAGTTCATTCCACCGTGAAGGTGATTTTCATAATGTACGCAAAGTTTTAATAAAAAATTACAGTACCTATTCCAAATAAATGCCTTGAAATCATATAAAATTCTTGGGGATCTCTGATCCAGTTCTCCACTCCCAATACCAATATGAACATACAATGAGCTCCTAGGGACGTATGAAAAATGAGAGGCTTAGTGTGATATGGTTTTTAAATTGTGCTGACAACGATCTTGAACAAAGTTCTTCTTACTTAGCCTAATCGCTCAAAATCTGCCAAATGTCACTTAAGATGAGAACAATAATGCCAGGCAGCTTTGAAGATGCCTCAGGGAGGTGTCTAACATTAATGTAGCAGCCGTCATGACAGTTGGCTGGTCATATCATTTCCATTAGGGAAATAGAGCAGATATTCTATTGAGTGATGTGTAGAATTAAGGGTAATTCAAAGAGGTATTGTATGCATCATCCATCTATCTATCTATCGCTCTCTGAGTATTCATTTTTCCAACTTGACTATTAGTCTTATGCCAATTCATCCCTCTATTTAAACTTTTGATTGACGTCAAGATTGTCATCTCCTCTTTCTTTCCTTAAATATTTCATCCCGCTCTCACCTTTCTTCCCTCCCTTCCTCCCCCATCTATCCCACCCTCTGCTTCTTCACCGACATGAAGGCTTAAAAGCGAGAAGTCTAGAAATAAACTATTGATTTTCCACTTAGTCAGGCAGGAAATGGATGGACCTTTCCCATCAGGAAACAGTTTAGGAATTCTAACCGATTCAACCTTGAAACATTTGTGCTTGATTGAATACGTAATGTTGTTGATTTTTGTTTTTACACGAACAGAGGGAGGTACATGTCATATTGGGTAGGACGAAGGAAGGGAGAGATGGGTTGGGTTGAAGGAGAATAGTAATGAAGTAGGAAGAATCAAAGAGAATAAAGAGAAGATTAAAACGAAGACAACAATGACATATATGGAGAAAGTTTGAGAGGCCAAATATAGAGTTGAGAAATTGAAAAGGCTAAAATAACAAAGTTGAGAGCTGAAAACGACAAGAGCAGAAGATGAAGTAATAAAAGTGCAGCCATGCTGGAGATAAGAGTGAGGGTGGTGATGATACAGGTGGTGATAGTGATGATGATGAATGTTGTTGATAATGGTGATCTTGGTGGACAATGATAATGGCAATGATGATGATGATAAGAAAGCTGGAATTAAGAAGGGAAAAATTAAGGAAAACAAGATAGGAAAAATAGGTATTACCAAATATGATAATGAATTCAAAAACTAAGACAAATGCTTAACACTCTTTATAATTATACAATATGTTAACATCTTCTTTAGATAACCAAACAAGGTACAGAGAGGTCCATGGTGTAAATTCATAGTTGGACATTGCGTGGAAATGGAATATGCTTATGGATCTGAAGAAAATGATGCACTTTTAGAACTTTGCTCTCAAAGTTCAATATCTCTACTAAAACTTTGTCAAGGATTGCCACTCCCTCCTGTCTTCCTCTTTTTCAAGAGACAGCAACTTCAAAGAAATTTGTCTCAACCTTGAGTTTGGTAGAAGCCTTCGCACGTACACTCCCAAACACAATTTGTGGACTATTCAGAAAAGGAGAGAATAATTGTAATGAAATGGGGAAATTCTAGATCCGCTTCCTGCGACAAGGCATTTGATCTGTGACTGTCTCCTGTACTAAATTTGGGGCTTCCTTTGTCGCAGCCGATTCTGGATAGAGCAACACCTTTTCTCTCAATTTGGCTCAAGTGTGCTCGACCGCAATCCATATTTTTCGTCTAACCCAGTTTTCTATGGTTTCAGGAGGGAGGAAAAGCGGGTCAAAATGAAACCCCGGAGAGGGATATGAGGTGGGATTGTATTAGCTTACGCTCCATCAAACTTTACCTAAATCTGCTCAAATATTCTCCAGCTCAGCAACATGAATTAAACATTCCATGCAGGGGGGGGGGGTGAATGTCTTCTTTTTCATCAACTATAAGGTGTTATCCCATAAACTAAATCTCTTATTAACAGCATAGATCTTTTTTTTTTCTCTCTCTAAAGTACACGCTAATGGACCTTATAATTTCCATATGCTTAATATGGGAAACTGCAGGTTCTTAAAAAACTGGGTTAATTCAAGTCAATGAATCATGGAATTACAAACCATGAAGATAACCAGCTCCCTGAAGCAGACAGACTGAAATCATGGCTCTAAAAATGGTACTAGTACTTGACAGTTTCTAAAATATTTCGTGGCACAATTTTCAGTCTCATGTGTGCAACTTCATAAATCAACCCATTATGTGGCAATGAACAGCAAAATGCATAATGAATGTATTAAATAACAAATTCTTAAATTTGCAACGTGTACTATTTCTCTTGGCTTTTAACTAAAAATGATAATAAATAATATTTTCTTTTGTAATGAGTAAAGAAAAGATTACAGTCAAATCTGTGTTAGTTGCAATCCTCAAAAGTAGCCACCTGCCTATAGTGACCACTAAAAAGATTCCAATGGGGCGGATTGTGTGTATGGAAACATGCCTACAGCAGCCACCTGTCCAGAAAGGCTATATTTTGTGTTCCCTGGGGTGACGCACTATAGACAGGTTCTTAGATGAACATGCAGGTTTTCAATGTGCATGGATTGAGAATGGATAACTCTGCATCAGATGCAATACCATTCCGGGGCAACTGAATTTTGCCAAACTTCCAAAAACACAATCCATCTACATGTACACATGTTCATAACATTCAAAGGAAGGTGTGAAAAACATGCTTTAAACTTTGTGGGTTTTTTTTTGGTTTTTTTTGCAGCTGTAGCAATGAACATGATCATGTCACAATTTTAGTGTGTTTAAACTAAAAGCAATCTTCTTTCATATAATAAGGTTATATTTAATTGGGTTCTTTTTCAAAATGTACCATTAGTTCACAGAATCTTACACCTAAAAAAAAAAAACCTCTGGACATGTCTCATGAATATTATTGAGTATGAAAATAATTATATATACATGTACATAGAATCAATCATATGACACTAAAATTTGATTATCTTCAGGAATCTAAAATGAAAATTAACAAGAATGAATATTGATATTAGTATAGTAGTAAATGAATTTAAAAATACAATTTTGGCTCTGATTTTTTACCTAGAGAAAAAAGTTGAAGTTTTGGCTAATTATATGAATATCTAACTAGCTTTTTCAACATTGCTTTAAAAAAATGAGTTGAGTATTAGATGTAGAGGGCTATTGGCATTGCTTGTCTATGTGTCAATATTGTTGCCCATTATTTTTGCATATAATATTAGTTTTGATGCTATTCTGCAATATGCAAAAATAACAGCCTGAATAGTAGTTGAAGAAAAATCAGATTGGGAAAACACAAGGTATTCAACAAGTGAAATATTTCTATGATCTGCAGAAAGATTTCTATCCCAATTTGTGAAAGTAGACTACACAGGATAAAAAAAAAATCGGACAAGCATCTAAATGTACACCTCAAAGAGACCCCCATCCTTTTCCTCCACTCCTGAACCCCCAAAGACGCTTTATTAGCCTAATCTTACAGATGAGAGAACACATCATGAATTAAACATCAGAAACATTTGCCAAAGCTAACATACTCAACTTCTCTAAGCCTAAGCGGATAAACATTGGGCTTGGCAGACTCTTGTCTAGAGTGGGGACGATGCCTCTGATAGACATCTAAAGATGCCCAAAAGCACCCCCAAAAGGTCAAATGTCAACTTCAAATCATAAAACACATTAAAAGAATGCCACTCTAGTCACCTCTGTTTCTCTCTGTTACTATCTTTATCCTATACTGAAGTTATGTAGTTTGACAGGCTGATCCCTATCTGGGCCCTCAGACAGCACCTTAGTGAAAAAAAACCCACATGTAGTGCAAACTCTAAGACTTCCCACTTGAGCTTCTAACCTCAGGAGTTTTTCTAAGGCATTTACGGGATTTAAAAGGAGTACATCACTTGGAGAATAAAATTAACTCCTACTCATAGATGAGAAACGGGGTGGAGACATGGGTGCACAAATACAAGGGATTAATTCTGCAATGAGAACTATGATTGGATACAGTTAAAGAAGCCTCTTTAAGGAATAATCTTTTCACATCTACTATAGATAACAAATGTGCAACAGGGCCCTGTTACATTACAGTAACTCCGATAGAGACTTTGCGATCAACTTATTACCACCATGGTAAAAATATTTAACAGCCAATCAAAATCAAGGATTCCAAATAGTCACCAATGAATGGCAGAGTCACCAAAATAGTTACTCCTATGAAATTGGGGTCCAGCTCAAAAGAAAAAAAATGGATAAGAAAGTTAAATTGGGCAAATGGGGGCATGGTAGGGAGAGGGGAACTACAAGGGACAGAGATGAATGAGGGTAGGTTAGTAACATGTACGAAGAGAGAGAGAATATGAAAATACTTACCTGATTTTCTTATTTACGAGATAACTCATACATCTACTTGATTTGCTAGTTCAGCCCTCTGGACTGCCATACCCGAATAGAACTCCCAAGGATTTAAAAAGCGCGAGCGCGCCCTCTCCCGTTCAGGCTTACTACCCATGATCACCGCGCAATTAGCGTCCATCTTCCTCACCTTTCGCAAGCCCATACGTTGAAACATGTTGCTACGCAAGGCGGAGGGTCGGTGGGAGGGTATCAAGTAGATGTAAGAGTTATCTCGTAAATAAGAAAATCAGGTAAGTATTTTCATAATTTACTTCAATAACTCCATACATCTACTTGATTTGCTAGACCAGCACGGACTCAAACCGTAGGGAGGCATGTTTTCAATTGTAAGCCTAAGAAAATTTAAAAGAAAAAACAAAAACAACGAAATTTAGGGAGAGGGGGAAAAAGCCGCAGCTGCTTTAAGCGCCGAAGCAGCAAATCTCGCCTCGCTGGACGGAATGTCCTTCAAGTAGAAAGAAGTGAAGGAGTTAGTTGAGCGCCAAAAGGCGGCCCTCAAAAATGTCCTCGAGAGGAATGCCCTGTATACTCAGGAATACTAAGTATCATGGGCCCTCGGCCTAGTGTCAGGAGAACAACATCACCTGCTGACTAGAGCGTAAGAATCGAAATTTGTTGAAAATTTCAACAAGAATCGTGATCGGAAAACTGAAGCTTTTAAGGCTCAGTAAGTGATCAATCGACCAATCTGAGAAGGCGAGATATCTCAGAATTAAGCCTCCGCGTGGGAGAAAGCGCCCAGAATTCGATATCTGTCTCAAATGAGTGAGGGCAGAAATCTGCAGAATTCTGATAGAGAGCTGTGGTAAAAAGTTACTAGCGGTCCGAAGGGGACCAGGAACGACGGAGAGTAGGGATTTAGGAAGAAAACCACTCGTAAGGCAGACAAGGGTCGAGAAAGCGACTGAGTGCCATCCTGTTAATAAGGAATGCCGCGGACATGTTGCCTATGTAGAATAGAGCAGTCTGGTCAAAACAGCTCAACCGGGCGTGTCAGGGATACAGCGCGGTACACATCACGACAAAAGTGTGTTAGACCGAGTGATCGAGAGAGAACTCAGGATCCCCTTTCTCCCATACTGATTGAAGCACCCATCTGGGGGTGCAGTGCCCGCGGTGGAAGAGGTGGCTTGGCTCAAGCCACCATCGCCGAGAGAGCCCGTGAGGCTAGGCTGCGATGGCTGTCCGCTGGGCGGGGGAATCCCTAGCAGCAGCAAGTGTACGCCAGAGGGAGCTGGCGAAAAAAAAAAAAAAAAATCTGTCACGATATTACGTGTAAACGACCATCAAGAGATGCTGTAAACGAACAGACATCGCCAGATATGATACCTCAACCGTTACATTCCCAACGGAATCGAATGAGGTAGCAACGGCCCTGTCCTATCAAGTTAGGGACGGAAACTGGCTAAGAGTGTCGAAGTCCTCGCTTGAAGAAACAAGCGAAGGAGACTTGAGGAAGTAATCACAAAATTTCCATCAGTCTGTGGTGAGAACCAGTTGTTTATGAAAACAGTCACAAGGCCTGTTTCTCAGGTGATCGTAAGAGCGAGCACCGCCGGCGCCGGTTGCGGCAGCGTGGAACAGTCCGATATCGGTAAGATAAGGAGCTCCAAAAAGCTGCGGGGGGCGGCAAAAATGACGCCCTAAGCAGCGGGGGATGAGAATCTAAATTTCTAAAAGAAGAACTCCAGTGAAGTAAATCACTTACATGGAGAGGCTCATCCACAGTCGGCCCGAGAGAAGGCGGGTCGTAGTGATCGTGGTTAGGAAGGCATAAGCATACATCCATCCACTGTTACATCATCCTCGGTCGTGCGGTGACCCTGGCCACATGCCTTGCATGGAAGGAGGATGAAAGCAGCATGCGGGGCGACTCGAGTGTGCCGTGAAAAAATTTCTAAGAAAGAAGCCGATTCGACTAACGGGCACGGTAAAGACATCCACCGTAGACCACTCCGCACAAGGAGGGAGCGGCGGAGACGCCCGCAAGATTGACCCACATAGAGGGCAGTCTATAAGATAGACAGTTAGAGCTCGACCGATGGTCTGGCGGTGTACAGTTTGGTGTGAACTCGCCGACCCGGTACGGTGGGTGTGCCCAGAAAGTAGGCATAGAATGCCGACAGAGAATCCTGGGGCTTTAAACAAGTTTGAACGCACGTACATAGCCAACAATCTCATGAGATGTACGGCGGTTACTTTCCTCCGAGATGATGTTTACCAAACCGGGAAAGACTCGGGGAACAGCTGTGAATGTCAACAGGAGGGATATCTAGCATATGAAAAGCTGATTCCTTCCACGTATTCGGTGCGGGTGCTGCCGGCGGTGTCCGGGGGGACGACCGGTGATGGCAGCTCGGGCAGGGTTCGTACGAGCCGCCCGAATACGAGACAAATAGGTTAACATAACCATAATGCACCGGGTGGTGAAGGCATAGCGATTATTAAGCACAGGAGAACTTTTAATCGCCGTGACATTCAGATCCGATATACATACTCATAAGCTCGGAGAGCTATGAGATAGTGAGACATACCGCTGAGCGGTGATGGTGCTCATATCAGAGTCGCCCTCTCTTCAGCGGCGATCGCTGGAGAACGGGTGTCTGTACTAGCCCTGACTCTGACGTTGCAAGGGTAGGAGCTAAGTAAGACAGGGCACCCTTACTTTCGAATAGAAAGTGAGGTTCAGGCCAGAAAAGCGACGGTCCCGTCGCCTGGGCAGACGGTCCGCGGACGTGATAGGTTGTCCTCTCAAAGCAGCCAAACATTCTCACGAGAGAAGTGCGGCATGCGGTATGTAAGAGATTCATACCTCCAATCTACGGGCCCGCTTAGGGGGAAGAATGGAGAGAGTTACCGCTGAAGGAGTCGTCGCCGTATGTGAGCTTGACGTAGAGGGCGAATTCGGGAGTACCTGCATAATAATCGCCCCCCCCCCCTGCCTCTGCCTTCTCGCTAGCCTCGAGAGGCTTGAAAATTTCGAGACGGCGGCGCCGGAGCCTGGCGCTTCCGGGCAGCAGCAGAGCGGGGGTGGGTTTACACCCACGGAGCTGGCGGCTTCCTCGTCGTAGGAGCCGCCTCGTCTAGAGCGACCCCGTCACTCTCCGAGACCCCCAATTCGGCCGATTGAGCTCGGAGCGCCTGAAGAGGCGGGGCGAGAAAATATGGACTCCCTTGCTTCATCAATACCCCCGCTCGGAGGGTAGATGTGAGGTAGATACTTGTCAAGCAGCGCCTGAGCGCTTACTGAAAAGTCGACCGCGGGATAGGGGTTGTCCTCGTAAAGGGAGTCTCGCTCTATGGACTGAACCGGGGGTTGTCCAGTAAGCGCCGGGGTGGCCCCGCGTGTCGGCTGGGACACGTGCTCTGAGATCGACGAAAATGCTGGAAAGCACACGCGATCTTGGGGCACCCGGTTAGTCGGTGCACTGGCTGGCGATTTAACAGAATCGCTCGAGGATTTCCCGGGTGTCTGGTGGTTATTGCCCACTTGTCTCGCTTGATGCTCAGGGGCATCAGCGGGGTGAGTAGACGTCGAGGGTGGGGTGAACCCGCACTACTCGAAAGCAGAATGTAGCAGCATGAATAGCTGTGACATCTGACCACCGACACAAGGGTCTGAAGGAGGGACGCCCATGGCAACAGGGCTGGCCGACCTCACCTTCGACCTCTTCTTCTTCGCGGCCTCCGCCGGTGTGGCCGGGGCAGAAGAAGGCACAAGAGGCACGGGTGATTTCTTACGATTTGCCGCCCCTGGCAGGGCGGCCGTCAACAACGAAACTTCACCCGAATCTGACGGGGTCAGATTGTGGTCACAGTCTGATGTGTGACGCCTCTCGCGGTAGCAGAATGTAGCAGCATGAATAGCTGTAACATCTGACCACCGACACAAGGGTCTGAAGGAGGAACGCCGATGGCAGCAGGGCTGGCCAACCTCTCCTTCGACCTCTTCTTCTTCTTCTCTTTCTGCGGGCTCCGCCGGCGTGGCCGGGGCAGAAGAAGGCATGAGAGGCACGGGTGATTTCTTACGATTTGCCGCCCCTGGCAGGGCGGCCGCCAACAATGAAACTTCACCCGAATCTGACGGGGTCAGATTGTGGTCACAGCCCGATGTGTGACGCCTCTCGCGGTAGCAGAATATAGCAGCATAACATGTATGACTGTAACATCTGGCCACCGATAAGAGGGTCTGAAGGAGGAATGCCCATGGCAACAGGGCTGGCCGACCTCTCCTTCGACCTCTTCTTCTTCTTCTTATTTTGCGGGCTCCGCCGGCGTGGCCGGAGCAGAAGAAGGCACAAGAGGCACGGGTGATCTCTTACGATTTGCCGCCCCTGGCAGGGCGGCCGCCAACAACGAAACTTCACCCGAATCTGACGGGGTCAGATTGTGGTCACGATCAGAATGTGGTTACAGTCTGTGTGACGCCTCTCGCGGTCAGGGGCTGGGCGATCTCTCCCGATGCTGTCAACGGAGGACGACTTATACGGCAGAGATCCTGACCTGTGCCGGGGGGAGAGAACCGCACTCTCCCTCCGGACTTCTGGTGACCCGGTAGCCGGTGGGTCGCATAGCCCTATGGGTGCTGCGGCGGCAGGACCTAGTTTAGGCTTGGAAGCCTTGGCTACCACTTTTTCCTTTGTCCGAGACCGTGGCACCACAGTCTCGGCCTTCCTTCTCTTAGCATCCGACCGCAAATTCGGAATGCTGATCGACGCACCCTCATACTCACCGCCGCTGGGCGCTCACCGCGGCGTCCCTCCTGCTCGCCTGGAGGCGGCCGACTTCTGTAACTTGCAATCGGGACGGTCCCCGTGGAGGGCACCAGGTCCTCTGGGGCTGTGTTAGTCCCATTCAAAGATACCTCTCTCTACCCTGAAAAAGGAAAAACAAGAATTTTTCTTTTTCTTTTTTTTTTTTTAAAGATCTCGCTTAGATTAAAAGTGGAGACCGGCGTGGTCTTTCCCTCCTCCTAAAAGGAGTTTGTTTGAGCAAACAGAACAAAACAAGAGGGGAGGGGTAGGGAGGAAGAAGAACCTAAGAATAGTTTAGGTATCTGCCTGTAAGAAAATAAAAAGGAGGTCGGAGACTTTGAAAAAAGAAACTCCTACAAGGTTCCCCTACTATATTCTCTTTTTTGTGCCCGAAGGAAAAATTCGAAACAAAAATTCAAAAATGAATGCAAGTTCAGAAGAGAACGAAGTTTCCACCTGCGAAGAAACACAAAAACAAGCATTTCAGAGCAGGAAGAAAAGGGATTGAGAGACAAATAATTCCAGGTAAGAGAAATTTTACGATAATTTCCAAGAGGAAAAAAAAAGTAACCTCCTGTGGAAAGGTAAAGAAATTCAGAACAGGAGGAAGGAGGAACGTCTCTAGTAACGATTCCAAGAGGAAGAACGACACAGTAAATCCTCAAAGGGAATCGTAGAGCCCGCCTGTCGAAATAAAAAAATATATAAGACTAGGAGGGAAGAGGGAATTGAACGAAGAAAACAATTCCGGGACAGGTCAAAAAAATTTCTAACAGGAAGGAGACCCCACCTGTAAAGAACAAATTTTTTTTTTTTTTTTTTTTTTAGGGGGGATTGAATAACCAAACAATCATCAGGTATAATTGCGTAAGCCGAATTAAACAATCCCGAAGCGTCTGTGAATAAAATATTAATCAAGAATTTTATTCAGAACAGAAAGGAAAAGGAATTGAGCTTTAGGATCCGCCTGTGAATAAAATATCAATCAAGAAATTTATTCAGAACAGAAGGAAAAGGAATTGAGCTTTAAGATCCGCCTGTGAATAAAATATCAATCAAGAAATTTATTCAGAACAGAAGGAAAAAGGAATTGAGCTTTAAGATCCGCCTGTGAATAAAATATCAATTAAGAAATTTATTCAGAACAGAAAGGAAAGAGAATTGAAGAATTAATCAATCAATAATCAATCGAAAATCTTAATAAATCAATTCCAGAAAGCAAGGAAGGAACAGAGTTGAAGATCCCAACCTGCAAAAAGAAATAACAATAACACCCTCGACAACAAAGTGTAGAGGCTGTCTAGAATTTAATTCAAAAACGGCACCAAAAGCCACCACGCTTTGAACGTGAAGAACAATAACCATGACAGGTGGTGAAGGCTTGCTGCCACGTAGGCAGGCCAAGCCCGGTGCCTCGCGAACGCGCTAGCGATGCGGCGCGACGAGAACTCAAACGTTAGAAAAACAATTTAAGTGTCACCAAAAACACGTCTAAAAAGTCACGCCAAGTGTAAATTCTGAACACAATCTTACACACAAATGGAAAGATTGAAATTAAAAGGGAGAATGCACCACAGATAAGCGAAAATAATATACCAAAGCTCAAAAAGATTTGAGCTCTTAGGAGACTTATCTGAGCACGTCTTGACAGGTGGCTTGCCGAAAGCAAAAGAGGAAGATGGACGCTAATTGCGCGGTGATCATGGGTAGTAAGCCTGAACGGGAGAGGGCGCGCTCGCGCTTTTTAAATCCTTGGGAGTTCTATTCGGGTATGGCAGTCCAGAGGGCTGAACTAGCAAATCAAGTAGATGTATGGAGTTATTGAAGTAAATAATAAAGTTTGAAAAGAGGCAAAAAGGGCAGGAAAAAGAGCAGATGACAGAAGAAGAGAAGAGGGAGAGAGTAGATTGCTGTGGAAGAAAGTTAAACTGCAATGCAAAGGAGAAAAAAATTGAAATATCTAACACATAACATTTTGAATACACAGCAGAGAATATGAAAGAAAAATAAAAGAGTACAATGAGAAAAACCAGACACTTTGGACAGATACACATAATTTCAAACCGTATACAACCTCTTTAAGACTCCAATATCTCATTCTCATTGTGGATCCTGAATATTGGCAATTACCAAACCTGTTTACATCCAAATAGGATTTTTCCTTTTGATTACAAACTAGCGCACCCGCCTTCAGGCAGCATTATCCTTATCATCATGAGCTACAGGATGAATATAAAGCTGATTACAGCTCTTCCGACTGATATTCCAGAGAAAGTAAAATCTCAAAGATCAAATTAATTACATGTCCACTTGTGTAATATATGGTTTGGCTCATGAATAGTGACAATTTTCTATTCTACTTGAGCATGGATATCCAT
This sequence comes from Lytechinus variegatus, assembly GCF_018143015.1. Classification (NCBI taxonomy): domain Eukaryota; kingdom Metazoa; phylum Echinodermata; class Echinoidea; order Temnopleuroida; family Toxopneustidae; genus Lytechinus; species Lytechinus variegatus. Next base: position 75,165,064 of record NC_054741.1, on the reverse strand, counting down.
CAATTTATCAAGGGAGTAGTTGGTGATCTTAAATTATTCAGGTTTTTCTCACAGCATCTGGAATAGCATGGCGCCCATATATTTATGATGTACATTTCAACACAAAGACGGGATAAGCTTGGTCATATTTGAAATTTGGTACTGGGGATTTTATCAAATGCAAATCTTTGTATTTCATATCGTTTGACAAAGTATATCAGTAAATACAAAATATGAAATGTAAAAGTTAATATTTGTTTCAAGATAAAATGCCAACTCCTGATGCTAAAGGTGGATTAAGTTAACTCGGATTAATTTTCAAAAGAAGCATCACTGAATATTGTATTTGCTGATACTAAATACCCCTTGATTTAGATTGAATCACTGCCCTGTATTTTTCAAAACTAGAATTTGACATACTAGAAGACATGAACACCTATAATTTCATTCCAAGCTTATTTCTACACAGGCCATGGATTTCAAAGAAGACTGAATTTTGAACCAAACCTAGAAGTTTGTTGGAATATCGGACTATGATTATGAGATCCAACTCCAGTCCTGGGTGTATTGATTCAATACATGCTCGACTGCAGGCCATGATCACACAAATGATATTGGATGAAAGAAGAGTATAAAACTTAGCCTTAACCTTGAAATTGTATACCGGTAGATCACAAAGGAGCTCCTCTGATATTTCCCCCTGGCTTTATTTTCCTTAGTCAAAGAAACATCATACAGTGACTTATGACACTGTGCTGACAGAGAGATATGGGTGGGTCGTGAAAGATTGGATTTGAAGATTTTGACATAAACACGGGAGAGTATAAGAGAAGAAAATGACAAGAAAATGGAGGAGGGAGGGGCAAACAGGGAGACAGATAGAGAAAAAAAGACACAAACACCCAGACACTTAAGATGGTGTGGACAGAAAGCTTTGAATGGTGAGAAATAATATTAATAACAAACATGAATATTGAGATGCATTGAATAGAAAATAAAGGGGGAGTTGAATTGGAAGATGAAAGAATAAAAGAAGGAAATAGAGTAAAAGGGGTTGGGGGTAATCAGTCAAGACAGTGATAGAGGGGTGGGTAAACTTAACACCTACAAAAAGAAATAGATCCAGTGGAGAGAAAATGAGATAGTGTACAAGAGAATGTGAGTGAGAAAGAGACTTGTAGGATCTATACCATGTCACCATTGTTTGAAACATGCGAGTATTGTTTTCAGTCACTGTAAATCCCCTACTCTTAGGAGAGAGATTGCCAGCTGCAGAAAGAGTTGTATGCTGCAAAGCGACCTCATAAAGGAAAAGAGGTGTGTACATCAAGCATCAAGTTCAGACTGTAACACCAATAACCAGGGAAGTGTTACTGATAAGGGGATTTAGGAACTATTTGAACATGAATAGGTGACACTGTGATCTATGTTATGTTGAGCCTGACACTCATTGAGTGGTGTTCGAGAGGTATTACATGTAGGTTGTAACAGTAAATAGTGTTTACACCACAGTAGAGTCAACCTCTCGAGACACGACAGAGCTGTACTGTTAAATACATTATAGAAATGTGAAGTGCTGAGTAATTACAATGTCAAAATACTCAGAAATGAGTGTTCATAAACATGAACAGCCACCGATTCAGATAACTGGGACAACCTCTCCAGACACGAGTCAGGCACGGCTATACATGTTGTGGCACCATGAAGTGTTGCAAGTAACGCTGACTGTAATTTTTTCGCACCAACACTGTAGTCATTGATTAGAAGAGCTGAGGAATTCTTTCCAGATATAAGTTAGGTGTATATACTGTCAATAATGTCACAAACTATGAATTACACATGGTATACATCTAGATAAAGCAATCAAGTCATTCTTAATAATGTTATACATGTTTTCTCTTAAAATCACTGATATCAAAATGAAACTCACACACAGTATGTTAACAAAGCAAAATATCAGAAGTATTAATGCAAAATGCTACATGCAGAATAATAAGAACATTACTGATTACCCCTTTATAACAACATAAAATTTGTTTCTCGGGTAAGTGGGTGATGACAACCCTACTGATGGGAATTGTTAAAGGACAAGTCCACCCAAACAAAAACTTGATTTGAATAAAAAGAGAAAAATTCAACAAGCATAACACTGAAAATTTCATGAAAATCGAATGTAAAATAAGAAAGTTATGACATTTTAAAGTTTCGCTTAAATTCACAAAACAGTTATATGCACATCCTGGTCGGTATGCAAATAAGGGAACTGATGACATCACTCACTCATTCACTATTTCTTTTGTATCTTATTATGAAATATTTTGATTTTCTCGTCATTGTCATGTGAAATGAAGTTTCATTCCTCCCTGAACACGTGGAATTCCATTATTTCAACATTTTGTGTTTCAGGCAAGGAGGTCCTAATCATCGAATTCGTAAAAATTGAAATATTGTAGAATTCAAACAATAAAAAACAAAAGAAATAGTGAGTGAGTGACATCATCGACTCTCTCATTTGGATGTAACTGGCTCGTTCATATAACTATTTTCTTAAAAATAAGCGAGACTTTGAAATGTCATAACTTTCTTATTTTACATCCGATTTTGATGAAATTTTCAGCATTGTGCTAGTCTGATTTTTCTCTATTGATTCAAATCAACATTTTTCTGAGGTGGACTTGACCTTTAAAGAGGATGGCCCTTCATGTTTCACTGCAGCAAAAGAACCCACAATATTAACAAACTCTATAGAAGGTGGCAATGTTCTCTTTCATCAAGTCTAGAAGCACATCGAACATGGTCTGACAGAATTAGAACACGTTGTTGCGAGGCAAAAGAAGACTTAGTAAAGCAGAAGACATTGTAAGGCAGGAGGTGCTTGGAACAACAACCACTCTTGAAAACTCATCGGAGTAAAAAGCACTTGTGTTGCTTTTTAGGCTTTCTGGTGTTTTTACCAAGCTCTAATTTTTTTTGCAGCCTACTTCTCGGCTCGTTGCGACACGAGATATCGATGTTTGTCCGATGCTGATATGATTAAGTATCCTATGACGGAAGATGTCTAGATTTGGCTTAAGTACATGCTGCGTAAACACAGAGCGAGACATGATGATGAGATAGTAATGAGAGCAAGGAGAGAAAATGGGAAAAGGGTGAAAAGGGTTTTAGTATTTGGGAGAAAGACAGAGACAAAAAAATAAGAAGAGACTGAATGAACTTACTTCCTCTTTGTAAAATGTAACTTCCAATATTTCTTGAAGACTCACTGGATAATAATGTCGTAATAGCCAAATATTACATTCATTTATTTGTGAAGAAAAATATCTACGATCACCACATTTCCCAAAAATATTCCTCAAAAAGCCTTCCACTCATTTTTTTTTATCTTTTGAAAGTGCTGGCTGTAATTTTATGGAAGATATATTGTAACATTTGAGGATTGCATTCACAATACTTGTCAGAGTCTGGTTTCATACTCAAGACAAATTCGTTTCTCTCTGAATCCAGCGCTTAGTTCTACTAATTAACTACCTGAGGGGGATTGTACACCCACAATAAAAATGTTTCAGTCTAAGACACAGAAAAGTATACGAATACTATATTGTTTCTCTGGTAAGGGATAACAAAGGTGGCACAGGAAACAGGCTTTGTGAAAAGTCCCATGTCTAACCCCCTTGCGGAGTGCACTGACATTTTATTTCAAAGCCAGACCACGTGTTGCAATTTTGGTGACTTTTGTTCAGAGCATCCATGATTATCTGCTCTAGTTCTCCCCATTTTCACAGGGCACATGTTGATACGGCGGTGAAGCTAGCTTGTCTTCGACTGCTGAGGCACTCTTTGGGGGCTCTGAAAACAGCCCGGCTGTCAAGCCAAACAACTTTAGCATAATTGGAGATAAGGATGGTAACAAAAAGAATAAAAGAGACAGAATGAAGGAGTTTGACAGTGATAGATTGGGAAAATACAGTATTGTAACAGGATAAAATACTGAGAAAGACTTGGGATGATAAAGACTGGTGTAGACAGACAAGAAGAGCACATCTGATAATGATAAATAGGTTTAATGACAAAGAAGGGAGATACATGTATATATATCAACATATTTCAAAACACAAAACAAAAGAACTATGACTTGAGGCATGAAGTATTTTTGAGAGAGAGAGAGTGAGAGAGACTTGGGATGACAAGAGCCTTGTTGATATGTAAAGAGGACATTATTACCTCAGTTACAGAAAGAAGAAAATAAATAAGTTGATTTTTCTTAAACAAAACAATTCTATTCACAAAGGGAAGAAGTAACAGAAAAGGATAGAAAGAGATAGATGGATGGGTGGATGGATGGATGGGTGGATGGATAGATAGATGGATGGAAGATAGATAGATAGACAGATAGATGGATTATAGATACAATACCTCTTTGAATTACCCTTATTTCTACATATCACTCCATAGACAGACAGACATAAGAGTAAGATAAATGCATGCAGGCAAAGAGATGAGGAAGAAATAAGAGAAAGTAGAGAAGGGCAATATGAAGCAGTGCTACAGGAAATACACCATCTAAATCAAGTCAAGGTACCTTAACTACCAGAATCAAATCAATCCAAGATTTGTTGAGCAATAATGTCATGGCTGTTTTACTAATAAAACACCAACCATAATACAATTGCACAAGTTTAAATGAATTGTCTCCCGCTGAAAGTGCACATCACCGACTAAACTTTTTCTTTTTTCTCACATAATGCAGGAAAAAGAAAACGCCTGCCACTTGTGAAAATATTTCCCCTTTCTTCTGAATGCACAGTGCTGCTTCGTACCTCTGCAGATGTTTTTCAGGCACCAAGAGTGGACTTTAGACATGAGAATCTGTACTTTCTGGGAGTGATCTTTCCACATGATGTTCTCAAACGAGTGTGAAGAATGAACACATATTACAAACATGTTCATTGAGTAACAGAGAACATTGTCACTTTCCAGCATCTGTGTCTTTTATAGAATGTGTTATCATCCACTCAATATTGCTTCAGTCACATATTCAGTTAACACTTGTTATATCAATTACATGCAACATGGAGAAAGGGTTTATGATGACTTTCTATTAAAAGAGGCAGAGGGACACTGCCTCCTAGCTTTGTAATGCTCCTGTTAGCACACAAAAAGAGATTGGTAAGATCAGTTAAGTAATGCAGTAGGTACATGTTCAACCTATTCAAAATTTGAAGAAGGTTGAATCAATTAAGATGCCACTTTGCTATACCAAACCCGACCACACCCACCATCATACACTAGTGGGTAATACTGCCTATTACTTTTATATATATATATATATATATATATATATATATATATATATATATATATATATATTTTCGTGCATATAAACTTATGGTACTCTTAATTATCACATGAGTACACCAACCTAAATGGGATTTTCACGATTTATGGGATTCATATACATCAATTTGGTTTTTTTAAAAAAAAGAAAAACACCAAAATAGGTCGATGTAACATAAACCAAAGGAATGGTGGTTCACTTGAGATAAACCAGTGATAATGAAGGAAATACTTACTGCTATGTCACTGTTCAATTTAATGACAGAGTCTCTTAGCCAGTCTCTTTCGGCGATCGTTGAGTGAAGGATTTGGCGCTGGTCCGTGAAGTCTTCTCTCAACTGACGGCATTCTTCTAGTACCTAGGTTAAAGGACATGGAAAAGACAACAAATTGATAAAAACAACTTTTTTTATCATTTTCCAAATATACAATATGCTGCATATCCACATTTATCATATCCACCACTCATACAACAAACAACACAACTTTGTAATAAAAAATATTGCTATCAATATCAGTACCCCATCACCAACAATTCCAGGGAACACCATGATCATGCCTACAATACTAAGTACTAAGCACATTTGGGTTAAAACTACTTGGTATACATTCTGTATGGCCTATCTTCATTCAGCATTAACAATTTTGGTCCCTGGTCTAATTATGCCCTTGGCCTAATTCTAACTGCTGTATAGTCTTTGTCAAAGAGGAAATAAGTCTATAAATCTATCTTTCCATTGCTTCCTACCTGATCAAGAAGAGAAAGTTTCCGGTGCAGATCTCCAAGCTGTTTGGTTAGAAATGCATTCTGATTCACAGCCTGTTGTAAATCAAGGGCCTGTAAAGAAAAAATGAAAAAAAAGGAAAATTACAAATCAAATAGTAATGTGTCAACGGAATAAATTGCACATAATGTGAAAATCATCTTTGGCCATCCATGCTGTTGTATCGCATCCATCCAATACATTAATTTTTTATTGTTATAAGAGGTTGTTGGCAGGCCTTCAATGTTTCAAATCAAAAGTATGTAAACTAATGTCATATACATAGTAATCTATGATTCAATTTACAGGTTAGTATTGTAGTTCTTTCTATTTGTTATTGACCCCTTTTAACTTGTGAAATCATGCAAAATTTAACCAATTACATTATGAAAGCATCTACTTTATCAAATCAAATGAAAGTTTACATGAAAGCAAAAAAAAAATAGGAGTTAATTGGCCAAGTTTCATGCCACTCAACCTAGATCACCTAAAATTAATGTATATATCTTTTAATCTACTTTTTTCTACTTATGTATGTCACCTTATAAACTCCATGAATACAATAAGTGTAAATATCTGTTTTTCAATAAGTTGTCATTAAACCAAACTCTAACTATAATAAACCAAATATATATTTGCAAAATTAGAATATAATTGTGCAAGCAGGCCAAACATCAACATTCATGAGGAAAACTCATGCAGAATGTGAAACAAGGTAAAATCAATAACGCAAAGGAGATTTTCCACTGAAATTCTTTGAATCAATCACTCATCTTTTCACAAAGAACTAATTCTTATCCAGCATTTTATTGTATTTCTCCTCCTACCACGGGAATTGGGAATAAAATTTGAACCAATCACCTAATTTTGAAGTTTACTTGAGCTTTAGTCAAAGCTGCTTCTCTCAAATATTTTCCCCTGAGTCTTTCTTTCTGTCACCTACCTTTCATCTTTCAATTCCCAATCTTTTTATTCTCCTCACAACTTTTCTCTGCCCCCCTCTCTCTCTGAATGTCTGTCTCTATCTCACTCTAACTATGTCTGTCTGTCTCTCTTTTGCTTGTCTTTCTGGCTGTCTCTCCCACATACTGTAAATGCTCTTATTTTTGCAGGATTAAGTTTTTGCGCTTGGCGGCTTCAAAACACCTTCGCAAGTTCTTGAATTCACGCTGCACACTCCATAATCACAAAGTCACTTCCTTCTTCCCATCTGTGAATGGTTTTGATTAACATTTCTGCAATGAAAATTTATTTTCTGATCATAATTCTAGCTCTAAAGCTGCTGGCCTGGTGGATGGCCGAGCACCAGGTAAGGACCAGGGGAAGACGTCTTCTTAAAAACTAAATAGATCTTAACACTCAACCAATAAAGCTGCAAAATATTTCAAGCAAATCATAATTTAAATAAAATAATGATCTACAACTCTTAAAAAAATGATCGCGCTAGAACAAATTATTGTGATGCATAACTTTTATGATTTTGGAGCTCAAGCTTGCTTGCTTAAATGTCACCCTCTATAGGCCAAATTATGCAGTCTCTTGTCAAAATGATACACGCAATTGAACAGCGGTTCAAAACTTGCATTAAAACAGATGCTCATAAATTTGCGATTGCCGATCTTGCAGCTAAATCCACAAAAATTTCCACACTGCGAAAATTTCCACTTTTAGAGTACCCCCCTCTCCTTTCTCATTGTCATATGTGTCATTTGTTACTCCGTGTTGACTTTAATATTTGATATTGTATATCCCTCCTTTCATTTCTCTGTCTTTCTCTCTCTGGACCTTTTCTTTTGTCTGATTAGGTCATTCTTTATTCTACCATCTTATACTCACTCGCTCATGATGTTGTCCTACTCATGCCTTTCTGTTTGTCTGCCCCCCCCCCCTACACCATACAATTATGATTTTCACTTTATTTCCTTAAGTCTACAAAATATATGAAAAGGTGGCTGCATTAAGCAGTTCAATATAGCAGCAGTGATGACTTAGACATTGAAACATTCCAACTTTTTTATTAACCCTTTGATGAAACTACATTGTTGCTCATAAACAAAAGGAATGGCATCAACAAATGGGTGGAAAGCTAGAACAGAGAGATTAAAGATTACAGAAGAAAAACAGTTGAAAAGAGAAGTAGATCATTCTAAACAGAAAACGGATGAACTCATCTTCTGTGCATGGGTCAGCGATTTGACCATTTCCTGCTTTTTTAGCACGCTTGTCTGGTCACATATAACACAGGAGGAATGGGTAACATTGGCAAGTCACTCACAAATTCATTTAAGTGACATGAATTTCTTTATTTTATTTCATTCAAAATCTCTCCCAAGTCTTTATATTTTTGCAAGCATCTCATGCATAAAATGGCCAGTTTCCCCTCGCTACTTTCTGATGACATCAGGGTCAGCAAATTAAGATATGACGATGCTATTCTTTCCTCATCCAGTATTCCAATCTTGCATGGTGATCAAATCAAGTGTCTATACTAACTCAATAAGTGTTTAGACCTTTTCTTGCAAACTGATATCATCTTTTCTCTTTCTAAATGTTTGTTCTGTTCTGTATATTCAAGCTGATTATATGCCTGCTACTTTGAATTCTAAGCAAGATGTATACTTTCAGTACATCAGATATTGATATCAGCATTCCAAAACAGAGTTAATAATCTATGAGTATAGTATTTAAAATGCAAGGCATATAAAAAAGGAGAAAATTCAGTGAGAATTATCTGAAAGAAGCTTGGCCTTATTTCATAATATTTATTTGATATGTTAAGGTAAAAGCTTATGTTTATAATTTACTTTAAATTGTGCACCTAGACCAATTAAGAGTACATACATCTTTGAGTCCTCATATTTTTTGTTTTTGATAACTAGATATATGAAACAGGGCCTTGATAACTTTTCCTTTTTAATCTTAAAAATAATACCAATTTACACGCTTCAATTAAAAAAAAACCATGAGGTTCAGTATTTAACTCACAAGCACTTTAATGTGGAATAGGAATCTGAAAAATATGCAAATCAAAGAATTGAATAGGCAACCAGTTCTAAAGGCATTACATATATTCATCTTGCACTTTGTGATGAAAAGTCTTCTAATATGGCTATGCATCTGGCCCCAACAAGCTAAAAAAAACATCACAAATCACCCAGAGATGAAATGAAAATGACATTACTTCTTTAAAACCACCTCCATAATTAGATATTTCTTCTTTTATCTTTAAAAATATGTTGAGAAATGGGAATGATAATAGTTGTGTGTGTTAGAATGACATAAACCAAATGATATCATTCTGGCTATTTGAGAAGGAATTCTTAAAAATCAAATGAAATATTTCTATACAACAGCATTAATCTCGCATCATTCTCGAGATATTACAGAAAGACTGACTTTGAACGTTTTTTCCATTAAATGATTTATATTCAACTCAAGTTTTCTTATCTGAAGTCCTGCCGTTTACTCATCCTTCATCATGCAATATTAATCACTATCGAATCGAGGACTATTATACCAGCCAGCTTTAGCCTGTAATAACACATCCCATCTCCTAATGTGTGACGTGTTTGTTTAACCATTACACATGATCACCTTAAAATGTACATCATACATTTGGAACAGAAACAGTGCACTGATATTCCTTATTCATTTTGGATAGCTTTCTACATCTAAAGAGCATGATGCCACCCATTAATGTATCTATCCCACGTACTGATGTATCTATATTCAAAGTACCATGATTCTTCCTTTTCCTGGAAATGTATGTATCAAATATTCCACTGTCAGGTGTTTGCAAGTGAAATGTAAAGATGTTTCGTCTATACCACAAATTTTGTTTTAAAGTACAAGTGAATAATCATGAGGTTATTTTTCCTTCTTTGTTAAAAATGATTCTACAATAAAACCTTAGGATGATCGAATCAGTCAGGATTCACTTTTAGCCAATACCCGTACACATGTAAGGATAACCATTCATCGAGATCTCATTAGCTACTTTTCATTTCGTTTGCATTAAGGGACAGAGTAAAGACTCTATGTTCCTGAAGATCACCTATATGCTTTTCACACTGCATTTCCTTAACCCCATACTACCCTTAACCCCGGACTATCCTTAACCCCATACTATATTTTTTCCAATTCACACTCTTTCTTTACCCCATACTATCTGCTTAACCGTGGTTAAAGGGGAAGTTCACCCTGACAAAAAGTTTATTGTAAAAATAGCAGAAAAAATAATAAAAAATATTGCCGAAGGTTTGAGAAAAATTCATCAAATAATTAAAAAATTATTAGAATTTCAATTATTTGATTTGTGACGTCATATGCGAGCAGCATTCCTACCTAGCGAATGGTAAAAAATCAATGAAATGTCATTTTCTTAGAAAATTGAAAATGGTTTTCACTGTAACTTTTGTATATCAATAGACAAATCATTTCATACCCGATCATGAAAAGAAAACAAAATTAAGTCATCAGGAACCATACAAAATTTGAAATTCATACATTTTATATTACATAACACATGGGGCAGCTGCTCGTTTATGACGTCACAAATCAAAAATTTTGAACTCTAATAATTTTCTTGCTCTCTAACGGATTTTCCTCAAACCTTCAGCAATATTTTTTCTGCTATTTTCACAACACAGTTTTCTTCAGGTTGAACTTCTCCTTTAATGCCTTAACCCCGGACTTTCCCTCAGCTCATGAATATTGATGATTTTACCATACAGAGCGTGATTAACGTGCAATTTGACTTATGTGATTGGCTAATGCTTAGCCCCACTTTCCTTAGCCCTGTTTCATTTTCACACTGCATCTCTTAGCACCGCTATTGTGGTGCTAGCACCACAATAAGCCAGCTAACCCTGCTTTTTTGCAGGGCCAGATAGTACCGTACTATTTACCATGCTAGCCCACTTTGCTTAAACGTAGTGTGAAAATGAAGTGGGCTACGCTCAACCCCGGGAAATTGGTGGGGCTAAGACCCCCCCTTAGCCCCACCAATTTCCCGGGGTAAAGGAAAAAAAGTGCAGTGTGAAAAGCATATTAGAATCTTTAAGCAGTTACTGTTTTTTGTATGATTATCTTCATGGTGTGTACAAGATTACACTTTCAAATTTATGCTGAAACACTAAGCTGTGTGTTTTGAATGTAGATACATCAGTAATTACATCATCCACCAGACAAGCTCCTGCTAAAAGCTCACCCGAGGTAATACCTAATCAATACATTTCAATGTCATTGTATAGTGCCAGGAACTTTGCAACACTTGTATGAGTGCATTCCCCTTTTGATGACACATCTAAGAAAAATTCAATTACTAGTAATACTAGGGCATGTACTTTTCAAATACACTTTCTACTATATAATAGCAGTATCTACAAATATCAGATTTTAATTAGGTATATTCCTGCATTCACCATGTGGAAGAGAAGAGAAATCGAATTCAAAGAAACATAGGTCAACATTTTGCAACAGCAAGTAGCAATTTCTGACAATGCTTACAATCCTTGTGCAAACATGTATTTTTTTTCGAAATAGAATCATCAAATTAAAATGCGACCAAGAATAGAATACAAACCCACCATATACAGATGTCCTCACAAATTAATTTGAGGGAAAGATTCTAAGGCCTAAATGGAAGGCTAAATCAATACATATTTTTCAATATTCTCTGTGTCTGCATGCGACAGCTGACTTCAAGAAGGGGAGGGGTGAATTTTCCAAAGATGAATTCGGTAAATATTATGCCATCCCACATGAGCACACCGAGAATATGCATTTTGTATCTTATTATCATTTTGTATTTTCATCCTCAATAACTGGAAGCCCTTTGAAGCCAATTCAATAAATCTCTTCAAATTTCAATTTTGGCAGAGAGATGTGACTCTTTCTGACCTTTTCCAGTCTCTACAATTGCGTTGAGAAACATCAATCACAATCGGAATAAAATTTGAAGCGGTTAGTGGTGAGTCCAATAAACTAAATCTGACGTGGGACATGTACCCGGGCAATCTTCAAACACCGTAATTTGTAGGACCAGTGAATTTCTGCCCCCCCCCTCCTCTCCCTCTCCCTATTTTATGATATTAGAGTACATTTTACTTTTTTTTTACTCATTCAATCATGATGTTGAAATGAATGTCTGGGATATTTGTTCTAAGTCCCATAAACTGGATAATTTGATTGGATATGCAAGCTGAAATATTAAGATTTCTTATTCTATCCTACTCCCTACCTCCTTCAGATAATAAATCTTGAATACATGTAGGTGGATAATAAAATAGTTTGTTTTCAGTCTTGAATTATTACCGCAGAGATTCTGTTCCTTTTTCTCTCCTTTGATACTATCTCTTCAACAAAGAATGATATCTGAATGAATGAGAACACAAATACGATGCTCTCTGCATAATTAATCTTATTGTCTTGACTAAAGTGTATCCTCGCCAGAAAGTTAGCAAATTTACATTTCAAGCAGGTTAAATCAATCTCATCAAGACTATGTTATTCATCATTGGAACCCACAGCTTTGAATACACAATGAGTATACATGCTTCTTGTTTTTTCCCCAATTACTCTTTTATTTCCTATCGGTGATCTTGAATCCATTGGATTATAAAACGAAATCCTGCATTAACAAGACACACCTATACATATAATTTCCTTTCACATCTTACTCTGTCTCCTCATTATTATTTCTTATCCCATTTCGTCATCTGTCCTGAAATTGTTCTAACGAAACAGATTCAAAAGATATTGGTACAAGATGATGAAATGAGCAAGGCAATCTGGGAATTATTTTAGAAACTGGTTCACAAAACCATGCTGTCAGTGCAACTTAGTTTTTAAGGTAATTTTACTTCAGGAATAAGTTCAACACCAATTTTCCAGGAAGCAATCTTCATCTGAAATAATAGTGTGTGTTATAGCACACAAATTCATTTCACCTTTGATATAAATTCAATCTCTGCAAATTTTCAAAAAAACTAGTTTTTAACTAGTCCTAAAACTAGTTTAGTGGAAACTAGTTTAACATGTAATGAGAACGGTCGAAGAGGTCTTTGAAGGGATCTTACAAACCGGTTCAGAAAAACAACCTCGTGGATGTCGTTTTGAAGATCACTTAGCATCGTTACACTGGTTTTAGTGTAAGTGAGGACACATCCATTCTTCAAACATTTCGTGCACGCTACTCCACACACTGCATGTGGAATGCCTATGCTGCGGTTTCAATTTTTGCACGAAACATGAACAATTTGCGTGAAGTATTTTAAAACCACTTTTGGGTGATCAAATGATGGGAATGCTAGCAAAGTGATCTTCCAAACTGGTTTCCTGAACCAGTTTCCAGTAAACTAGTTTTAGAAAGTATAATGAGAACGGTGTCCATGGTCTTTACTCTAGACATGGTTTTGGTTAAAGTGTCAATTTGAGTCTGTGCTTGTAGACTAGGGCGGGGGGGGGGGGAGAACGAGGCAATACAATTTGAAAGAGAGGAAATGTATACAATCACAAAAGCAGTTTTAACCACACATTGAATATACCTTTTGAAAACTATCAATATTTGTCAAATAAGTAAAAGCTTCCTTTAATTCAACAACTCTCAATAATCTTACTTATGCATCAATCTATAACACATGATCCCCTGTTGAATAGGATCAATACTGGTATAATTTCATCAATTTTGTAACATATCTTGATCGAACATGTTCTACAAATCGACTAAAGTGGGTCTTTAGTGATTTTTTTGTTGTTACAGCCTGATATTTCCTTGGGGGCATTTTCTCTTTACAAAAGCTGTTCCCACTTTTCACAGCTAAATCAGTTCTGTCTTATTCCCTCCCCGCTTTGATTTTCTTCTCCGATATTTTTACCTTAACTTATTTATCAAATCTTGTAAATTCATCTGATAGTGGTTTATCTGTTATTAGCCTCCTGAATTGGATCTCACCCTATAGTGATTAATTCCCCTACATAATTGACATTTTGAAAAATGCATTTCCTGTAATGGAAATCGATTAGCATACAAATCCCTTCAATACATTTCATCAATCCTCTTATACTAAGCTCCTATAAAGTGTCAGAAAGTGGAGTATGTTTCTGCTCAGTAATATTAAAAATCTTTCAGAAATATTTTTTTTTCTAATCATGAAGTGAGCAAGAGTGAGTGTGTGAGAGAGAAAGGGGGGGGATGACAGAAAGTAGATTTTTTGAAGCAATCAATATCAATCAATTAATGGATGTTTTTGTTTATGTACTCTATTTATTTCATCTATTTATTTTTTCATACATTACATCAGTTTATTTTTCATATAAGATTCAATATTTATATTAATTCATTTTTATTTAATGCATCTACTCATTAAATTTGGTTTATCATTTGTATACCTGGGAATTATTTTATACTGATTAGACACTTTTCATGTACAAGATTATGAAAACAGGTACTGTAATTTATTATTGATAAAAAAGTTTTATGAGCACAAAATAGGAGTAAAGAATTAAACTTCTAAAATACAGGAAAATTTAATGTCTGACAAAACCTTGGATTTGCCCTTATCATTATTCTTTCAAAAGAAAGAAGAGTCATTTGAACTTGAATTCCGCACAAGATACCTTTCAAATTAAATCACAGGAAAGCAGACAAATGGAAGAATGTGGCAGGCAAAGGTCATAAAAATCAAATTTAATTAATCAACTCAAAGAGGTCTAAAAGACGACCACATTGATCAGGCGGACTGCCGGGGTACAAGAAAACACGGTTCATATATATCACCAGACATTTCTACAAATTTATGAAATTACTGTGGTATTAAGCAGCTAGACTCCCTTATAACACCCGAGGACAGCAAGGACTGACTAGGGAAACCAAATACATTCTTTCTAGCAGATTCCACAACAGAGAGATGTTGGATACAGTATTGTTATTTTATTTCATTTTTTTTGGGGGGGGTGTTGTTGTTGTTGCTTTTAATACTCTCCTTTTTTTGCTAGTCATATTACGAGTTGATGATTTCAGATGACGTCATAGAGTAGACATGTATATTTGTGTCCGCATATAAATGGCCCAAATATATATTTTCTTGAAAATAATGTGAATATGAATTAGAAACAGAAGCATGAAGACCGGGATGAAGACGTTGCAAGAGCAGCTACCGTAATATAGCTTTAAGTATGCACTTGCAGCAAAACAGCAGTAGCACACATGAACACCAAGTTTGCATTATGTAGTAGATATTGCCCCTGTTAACTAAACATATCTGGGGGCCGTTTCATAAAGCTGTTCGTAAGTTAAGAGTGACTTTAAGAACGACTGGTGATCCTTTCTTACGCGCTAAACCATCGCCTATGGTGTATACCATTTACCAAAAGAAAGGATCACCAGTCGTTCTTAAAGTCGTTCTTATCTTACAAACAGCTTTATGAAACACCCACCAGATAGTCTAACAAAAGAAAGAGTCCATGCTCTCCTACATTCCTAAATCAGTGGTAAATACAGAATTTCAGGGGTCGGGGTGATTTTTATAATATATATACATATATACACAACAAAAAAAGTAAGTCCCCCCCTAAACAAACATCAATAATTTCCGAACCAATGCGAGTTTTTGATATATTTTTACATGAGCGTGTAGGTAATTTTATAAGCTACCCTATGAGTAATTGTTGTGGATGTATCTTACGTCATGCTTCAGTGAGCACCGTCAGAAGGCAAAAATGTCACTTTTCAAAAGTCACAAGCAAAATATCACGACTTTGATTCCATTGTATAGGAACTAATTCGACATTCTCATCATGAAAACTAGTCAGAAGGCTTGGAAAGGGTACTTTCTAAAAGACGATACAACTTTTTAAGCTAAATTTCACGGTTGAATAAACTCAAGTCCAAATTTGCTATAATTGGATTTTTACACATTTCTTTCAATGAAAAATGCTAGAATATGATGACAGTTATTTTTGGGAAGACTATCTCCAACAATATTCACCGTTTCACGGTTCAATGAACATTTATTGGAAACAAAAAATGCGATTTTCAAATATCGTAGGCAAGTATTGCTTCATTTTTCTAACTGAAAATGATCTTTTCTCAACTTTTTTGTTATGTTCATGACCAATCAACATGCTTCAATGATTCAAAGGTGTCAAATTAAACATTTACGCTTGAATGAACATGAGGAATGTGATTAGCTCTTTTTTACGTTATTGGAAAAACTGCAATTTGTAACTATGGATATCTGTCACACAACTCCTTGCACAGTTCATTTGATTTGATTTTTATGAAAATCCCGATGTTTAATGCATCAGTGAGCACACAATATTCGAAAATTATGCAAATGAGAAGAAAGTTCAAGGCCTTGGCCCCGCTCTGTACCGAATCGAATGGTTATTTTGGTGTGCGCACATTTTGGATAGTGTTACTCTGAAGCCATGTGCGAAGTTTCATGAAATAACTGTTGGCAGAAGTAACAAAAACCGTCCATGAAACAAACCCTCATTTCATATTTGTTAAAATTTTGACTTCCTCTCTCATAGACTTGTGTACATTATGGGTGCATATGTTTAAGCATACGTAAACCCCTTATTCAATATGGTGGAACTTTTTTTCAAGACTGTCTTTAGCAATGTCGTTTGGCAGTAATGTTTATCAACCTATGGGCAGAATTCTGTGCAAAAATGAAATCGATTTGTTTGTTTATGGATGAGTGAGCACGCATCAAAGTGGGAAAATTGGTATTTTCAATGTCACAGACTCATTTTAAAGGGTAATAAAGTGAATATTGGGGGCAAATTTGGTTTGAAAGGTGTCTTTAATTGCTGTTGTTTTTATCATCCATCATTTCTATCACCAAACACTTTCCAAACTTTAGCCATTTCATGGTTGAGCGAGCACATTCGAAAATTTAGGAATGAATACTCTTTATACTGCATAAATGTATTCTTTTCCTCAGGATCAGTTGAATGTATGGACAGATCAGTGGTGGATCCAGAATTTTAAATGGGGGAGGGGCCTATAATCGGGGGAGCCATCAACATTTTCAAATTTTAACATGATCTAACAAGTTGTAAAAGATAATACCCCCAAAACCCTATGATGACACGTCACTATACAGGGGCCGCAGAGCAGTTTTCAAAGTGGGGGGGGGGGAGGCTGACCATGCCAAAAATCACAATCGTATTACATTTTTGTACTTGCTTAGGGAAAAAAGTGGGGGGCTGAAGCCCCCCAGCCCCCCCCCTCCCCGCTTCTGCGGCCCCTGCAATACATCGTGCTCACTCAACCACGATATCAAAATTTGGTCTGAAATGGTTAAATGATGGATAGTAAAACAGCATAACATTATAAAGTTCACCTAAAAACAATTTTTTGCCCAACTTTGTATTTGCACAATCTGAAAAACGACTCTTGTGACTTTCAAAAATGGTCATTTTTAATTCAATCTTTAATTACTCATGCATGACTCAACCGATCAATCTCATTTTTCCCCAGGAGCTGCTTCATGAGTGTATAAAACCACCCATGAAATATCATATCTCAAAATAATTCGGTTCAAAAGTTACAGCAGTTTGATTTAGGGGGACTTACTTTTTTTGTTGTGTATATATGCTCACCATATGTGATCAATAAAATAAGGTTTAGGTTACCCTGTTAAAGGACAGAATAACCTACCAGAACAGTGCAGACAACCAAACTAAGGAATTAACTACCCATGCATGTATATGAAGTTATACATGACTAGAGGATACATGCACACCTGTGAGATATTTCTTAATTTTCTTTGTGGTTTCTATGACTCCTCCATTTTTGGGAGGGGTTACATCCTGCACTGCTCTCAATAAAGTTTTCTTCATAAGACAGGAGCAGAAACCAATATCCCATCCCAACTAGTTAGAATCAAACCATCATCATCCATAGACAATCCCTGATTGATATTCACTGTGAACAATAGCCTCTAGTAGTCTGACCTACAGGTTATGTTATTGGATTAAGTTTAGTGTGATTGACAGAATCACTCCAGGCCATCTATCCTAGTGTCTCTGACTTTCCTGCATCTACTGTCAATATTGTATTGTCTTTCAGTCTAAACATGATCTGCTGCTTCAATAAATAAATTTCCATAAATACAATTTTCCTTTTCTCCGATTAGGTGTTCACACACACACTTTTTTTTTTAATTGGGTATAGCCTTTTATAGGACAAGAACAATTCAAGAATAGTCATTATTTTGGTCATGATCTAATTTCCTTTTTTGCTTGTGATTTTCCAGCAATATCATGATAATGTGCAAAATGTATGTGTGTAAACCTCACTAAAATAAAAAAAAAATCCCACTATGTACAGCATATTATATGACATTGTATATTATATGCATGAGTGTACATAATAAGACTCAGTTCTCTGAACCTATAGGGTCAATCTCCAGTTAAATGCAGATCTGGAGTATTTCTTCATTGCTAGTTCTCTCAATTTTTTTTACCATGTGTGAATTGTCTAAAACAACAACAACGAAAATCAAAATTTGGATTGTGATTTTAATTTCATGAACAATCCATGTTTTTCAACAAGAGAATGAACACAAAACTTTACCAACATTTCACTAATCATCCATTTTAAAAGAATCATCAGGGCAATTGTTAATCAGACATGAATACAAGACCTATCACTCATTTTGTACCTAATCTAGAGATATAAAAGAGATGCACACAATATGGGAAAGTGGACCTCAGTAAAAAAAAATATTAAAAATTTTCCTCTTAGGTTTGATCCCTTTGTAATTATTTAAAAATCAATTAATAAAGAAATGAATACAATATGAGCAAAACAAATACAGTCTTTGGAATCTTGTATATGAGTATCCATGCATGGATATCGGGAAAAATTGTCAGTGAAATTACAGAATTTTTTTCTTCTATTTTTCATGGCATCAAATAAACTTGAAAATGCAAACACTCTTTTTTGTATGTTTCATCTTTCTGCAGCTTCAAACACAAAAATAATCAGAAGTTCAGGAGGTATCCGTGATTCAGTTTTCAAATTTATCTTTTTGTAAGATTGAGGTAAAACTTTTCAAAGTAAGATATTACCACTATCAACCTCTCACAGTACATCAGGTCAGAATAAGAAATTGAAGATAGAGCAAGAATACAAGTAATGAAATATCTTAATGGATTTAAAGTATTGCTGTCAGAGTTTATAACTAATTTTTTCTTGAAGGTAATAACCTAGTAACTGAGAAGACGTACATATCACTTCATCAAATTAGGTTAGAAGATTTTGTGTCAGGAATTTCTTTTCACTTTTTTTCATTTCACTCCTATAATATGATGCATTTGTCCTTTTTAAAGAAAAAATACTACTCATTCAGTATACCCATTCATGTCAACTTGTAAATGTGTTAATTTTATTTTCATATAATCATAGGAGAAGTTTATTTCATACATTTTTTACACTGTTACATCAATTTTATATCAAGATAAACAACAAGTAATGCATATTGCCCTGTAATTCATTTCCAATTGTTGTCTACTGCACAATATAACTTTTTGTCATCACAAGTATATACTTACAGGAGAGGGGTTATGCACTGTTCTTCTTGATAATGATTTTTCTCAAGATAGCGATAAACTTTATCATAAGATCACTTACAAATACATTTATTAGTGTGTGAAAAGGAAAGAGAAAAATGTAATAGTGATCTATCCATAAAATGTTCTTGAAAGTTGGAAAAGAAAGTAAGTGAAACTTGACACCAACAAGATGTTAAGGACTAACTGAAAAGTCAGTAACCGACAGAACTGAGCAGAACTCTTATATTAACAGTCAAGAAAGGTTTTTAATTAACTTGTTCAGGACATTTATTCATGAAAGCAATATCTAACCCCAATATCTACCAAGAGGCAACAGTAACCAGATGCAAGCAGTCTGTCACATTACACATGAGATGAAATTTCAGCTTAATTGTTCCTCGTCAAAATTACATCTCAAATCTATCACGCCATTACGATCGTTGTGATTTGGTGCTGGGTTTTCATTTTTTCTATTTGGTTGCGAGAGCCCGGAGCAGGCTCGCGGGAGTCGGCTCTACAACGACAGGAGAGAGGTGGAAACGTAATCGCAAACGGTACACCTCCAAGCTCTTAGTCGTAATCAATGCAAGCCTCTCTGGTAGTAAATGAAAACGGAATGATCAGGATCCGTGAGAGACATTCGACGAGCTAGGGGTCTTAACCTCAAATGGCTTACGTTTCATCGCTTAGGAGTTGCTTACCAAAGCCATGGAAGAAGGGAGCTGTGGCAGACTTGCAAGCAGAAAAAAAATATAGAGAAGCACAAACAGGAACAAAGACACCTGGTGCAGGACATGGTAATAAACCACCGTCACCTTCAGATTGCAAACCAAGACGTGAAGTGCTAATATTTGGTTGGGCGCTGGCCATTTCACGTTTGCGGAGTCGGATTTCAAGTTGAACAGGATATAAACTGATTATGGAGGAATTGTAGGTTCACAGGAGGTTTGGGATGGAGGATGGATTGATGGAATGGGTCTTGAAGAGGAGAATGGCAAGGATATTGGACAGTTGAGAGGAAGGATGAAAGGAACTTGAGCATCAATAGATGAGGTCCTAATTCAAGATAATGACTGTTTGAGAACTCGATAGAACTTTCTTTTTGACCAAGAGCTTTCTCAAAAGCATTTCTAATGTGAGAATATAGTGTCCATCAAAATGAAATAAAATACATTGATTCATGTATCAGAAAAAATGAATACGTAGTAATATGAATTTCTCTACAGAGCAAGCATTCAAATTTTATTTCAGAACTTCAGAGTTACTTAACTTTCCATTAGGTTAACCATTTACATAAATTTCATTTGCACCTATGGCTAATTACATAATTCAATTTTAAAAAGCCCCTTAATATCAAAAGGAATTAAATCAAATTGATTTATCCAATAAACATTTCTAAATTCAAGATTTTCCCAAATCCAAAAAAAACTAAGATAAAAAATATATGATCTACAACTAGAGTCAAAGGCCATCCCAAATAATGTTTCATGTAAACTACTTTATATCATAATTTACTATTCATTTACCCTTTCTGCCATACAGTCCAAATTGCATTTTCCTTCCCTTTTTCCTTATCTTTCTCTCTCTCTCTCTTTCATTTACCCTTTTTTCATTCTATTATCATCACAGGATAGCAGAGCTGCTGAAGATATTACTTATAATGCTTTAACTCATCCTCATCTCCATATTTCTGTCCTCACTTTACACCTGTCTCTTCCTATCTCTCTGTCTGTCTTCCTATCTCTCTGTCTGTCTTCCTATCTCTCCACAACACCCAACAGGTATTCACCGCATATGTTAAATAAACACAGAACCATGGAACCTTTACAAAATACATGAAACATAAAGGCAAATTGAAAAACCTGCCAGAAATTGGACAAGACAGAAAGAGCAGAAGCTGTCGGAATGTTAGTAAAATGTACCGCACACTGGCCAATCTGAGTCTAGCATTGCCCTCCCTTGGGACGTACGAGGGCTCACGTTTCTCTCGACCGGGGTACAGGTGTCGCTGTAAAGCCGGCGAGCTCAAGGCAGGTGAGGTTTCGGCTTCACACGCAAGCCCGATGGTCGCGGATGCAAATAGACCAAAAGAAAATGCAAAGCATATTATTTACCTTCTACATGTCTAGGTAAATACAGGGACTTAGGTTGGGAATGTGAGGGGGAGAAGAAAAAGAAAACACGAGATGGAGTTATAATGATGACATTTTGACATGACTAATCTTAACTGCTTCTATCATTCAACAAATAGCATGAGATGATTGAGCTGCACACTGTACCAATTCTTTGAATATAACTAATTTGTTTTTTGTCAATTTCTTTCTCTCTCTATCATGCTCTCTCTCTCTTTCAATATTCAAAATTACTTCAAATTTCCCTTTTATTCTGAAAATCATGTCCTTTTTCAATGACACTGCACAAAATTTGAACCTCAGGAACAACTTGCTTCATCCATTCCCTTTGTAAATGCTTTGTAACTCAATAAGGTCTATTTTATCACCCCCCCCCTACAGTTCATGAAAAGATGAAGTCAAACACAATTTGACCAAAGAAAGAAGGGATTTCCCTATCTAACATCTGGAAGAATTTGAAAAGTCTAACATTATAGCATGTTATTTTGAAGATAAGAAACCCTGTTGGATTTTCTTTGCTACAAGCTTTACATACAATTGAAAGAATATCTTACTTTAATAAAAGTCAGATAAAGATATTACCATATATTACTTAAATGAGAGAAACCCTTCAGATAATGCAATTCCCCCTTCTATGATATAATCCAAATGCACTATGACTTCACAGAACACTAAAATCTTGCAAGGTAATATTTTGATGAAAATCAATATTTTCCATGATCTTGCATTCAATTCACCTTCCTCTTTTCAAATATGAATTCATCTGGTCATGCTATTAATTAATACAGAGATCAAACAATCCCTCCCTTCCTGGTAAAAGAAAGATTTTCAAAAAAAGCTCAATATAAGATCAAAACAAAACAAGATGGATTTTGTTTAAGATATTTCAGATGAGACACTTTGAGAATGGCTTTCCAATTTTGAAACCAAAACCTTCTAGTCTTAACAAATACTCCCCAAGAACAAATGAATTGCCAAATGGAATGTGAACAACCAGCATGCAAACACGTCGCTATTGTATTTCATCAATTTAGCAACATGATAGTATAAAAGCTTTTAACAAATCTATCTCAAGCAGTGCATGAATTTATTGTATTTGCAAAAAGGAGTAGGTAAAGTCCCTGTCTGATCTCATACAGGTGGAATGACATTGTGAGGAATGGATGTAAGAAAGGGGATGTATGTCTGGTTTGGGATGAGTAATGTTGGTGAAGTAAAAGCCTCAAATTCTCAATCCCATCGAACCCTGCTCTCTCTAATACTGACAAATAACCCATACCACTTAGCTGATACCTCTAACAAATCAAAAGAACAGGCACATCTCCAACATACAAAGCTAAATAAATCTTCTTTAGTTTTGATTTGATAGAAATTGAGTCAACGTAGCAAAAGAAAGTGGGGGAACATGAGGTCTAAATTAAAAGAGGAAATTCCATCAGACAGTGGTTTAAATGGTAAAAGGAGGGATGTTCTGTTTGATTGAGAGCGGGACCTTTCAGGATGCTGAGTGAGGGAGGATACTAGTCTGCTAGTGGAAATTATATTACCCTTATATATGGATAATGTTATATGTCAAAGCTCAATTAAACACTAAAAAAAGATTAATATTTCAATATACTGCTAATAATAAACATTTGCTTAACTCATGCAAATGATGAGATCATGTCGGCTAATACATTCTGTGGCCCACTCCTAAACATGACCCAACAGTATCATTTAAAAACAAGCAATGAACACATGGACGGTATACTTCCTCCATATTTGAAAAATATTATCATGTGGTTATTTTGATAGTCAATGTAAACATTATGGTACATTTAAACAGCATATTAAAATACTAAATTTCTTCAAATTATTGTAAACAAGAATTATACTATACCAACTAAAATATACTTTGAAATAAGCAGTAGTGGTAAGTCTTGGTGCAACTGACACTCAAAATCCTTGTTATGCTCTTGAAAACACAACAAACTGTATAACTAAGCCCACTGTAAAGCAACTAGGGATGAGGGAGCCTCAATTTCCATCTCATGACCAATTCTAAATGAGCGCATCTTCTTCTTTATTACCCCTCCGAAGCGTAGTGGTTTTGATGCGCAGGCTGTAATAAAAATGCCATTTTAGGCAGGATACATGTCTGCGCTTGGCACGCGTTGTCTGTTCGTTTTTACTCCAATTCATCACAACTGACAATCCTTATTGGTAAGGAGAATGCTCTAAGAGACTGCAGAAAGGCAATATCAGGGAGAGGTGTAATGTGACATAAACCCCTTCCTTTCATTGATTTATTTTACTTTCCCTCTCAGTTTTCTGTCAAATAAAACATCAATGATTAACTGTGGTTAATCTCTTGAATCCATATCTCATTTAAAATGAGAACTTAAGGGGATTTATAATAAAAAACAAATTGATACATTAGAAATAAACTGATAATTTTACTTTAATTTATGCAAAATTCTAAGTTCAAGGACCTTGCTTTTCCTTCAGCAAGTTGGACAAAACTGAATTATTTGTTCTGGCCCATGAACTACTCCTATACATTGTTATAATCAATTTCTTAACAATTTCTTTCATAGATTATTAAAAAATCATTCGCTTATTTAAAATTGTAAGACATTTACACTTGAGTGAATCACTACAAACAAAATATGTTTTTAGTGGTTTAAAAGAGACTTGAAAGGTTTCAAAGATACTTATAAAGAATTAATTATATCTTTTTTTAAATATACCCTTTCCTTTTATAATTTCTTTTTATTTCAAAATTAGAGCTTTTTCCAAACAGTTATTTATATTCATGGCAATTAAAAAGTATGACAAATGAAGTATAAAAGAGGCAGTAAAGTTACACAAAAATTAGTATTAAGCATTTTCAAAATGTTCTTTTTTCATGAAAATAATTTTGATGAACATTATCATCAAAATAAAACAGGTTTCATTAAAATTGACTTGAATGTGAAATGCAGTCTTACAACCTCAAATTAGTTTGATAAATATGATTCTGTGTTATAGCTGACTGACAAATACATGCCACAATATATCACTGTTATATTACTGTATCTTAAATTCTAAGTTCCAAATGCTCCGGGGAAAGAATAAAACACCTGCTTTTAAAAGATTTGTATTTGGTCAAAATACTAATAAGGTAAGAATGGACTCCCAGAATTTATTGACTCTGGGCTATCAGAAGAATACAAAACAAATGCGAAATCTGGTTTATCATTCCATATTATAATTCACCCTAGTTATTCATCAAATATGACGTTGTGCTTAGATTAATTGAAAGGAGCTTTGGTAACTGATAAAATGTCTATTTGCTCTTAAAACTATAGTTTCAACACTAGTTTAAAGCAAATAATTTTCTTGAAGTGCATAGGTCATTTATCAAATTTGGCATTTTGTTTTCAAAATCCTAGCTTATTGTTGTGAATGAATATTCAAAAAAGGGATTGATATCTGTGATATAGAAAATGGAGATAGAATCCCCCTTGACATTTGAAAGATGCTGTGGGAAATATGATTATGTCTTTTCAAATCTAGAAGAATCCTTTAACTAAGAAACAATTGAATATCATTTAAATGAAGGAGATGGGTGATGTGAAAAAATGTAAGATTAAGCATTTTTTATTTACAGATGTGATATTCCCTAATAATTTCAATTTATATTGAGTGAGCTCTGACTTATACATTTTGATTTCATTAATTATTCCATCTAGGTTCCTCATATTAGTAGCCTACCATTTCAATCTTCCAATCTCTCATCAAACTTCATTCTTCTCTGCCATCTCCCTTCTCTCTCTCTTTATTTCTTTCTTTCTCTCTTTCTCTCTCTCTCTCTGAAGGGATCTCAAAGAAGAGAACATAGAATACAGTTGAAAATCAATCTTTAACTTCCATATTTTTTTAAAACACTCTTCTCTCCCTCTCCTCTTCTCCTTTTTGCTTTCTTTATATTAAAAAGGACCAAAATTCAGATATTCACCAAAGTCTTAGGCCAACTCTCATCTCCCTGTAGCCCATCTTTTATCACTGGCTCTAACTCAAACTACTCCAACTCCCCAAGCACTGCTAAGATACTCATTGCACAATGCAAGATACAAGACAGCATAAACAATGGCATCAAAGTCATCCACCGACTTCACTCAAGATGGGTAAATGGAGAAGATGGAAACAGAGCACTGATGACGCGAGCACGTTGACTATGCTTCATCAACAGCTCTTTATGTGGTGTTTTGGGAACAGCCTGTTTAGATGGTTCTTCATGCTTCACTTCATTGTATACAGTGATGAAAAGCGTCATAAATCTCCAGGGGTAGAGTGGTCATGACTAAAGAAGATAAAGTCAACCCTTTAAAAGAAATATAATTCAAAGACGATGAGGGTTTATCTATTCATCTTCCTTTCATTTAGACTATATGGGTAATATGTCTTGGTCATGGACTCCCCCCCCCCCTGCATCTATTTCACTAACTTTCTCTCTGTCTGTCTTTGTTTCTTTATTATACATTTATCTATCTTTCTCTCTCACTATTTCGCTTTCTCAGTCCATCTCACCATCTCTTTCAGTCCTTAGCTACATTATTTTGCCTAAAGTAAAGTCAAAAGAAACCTTTGCATCATTTTTTTTGCATTTGCTTCCCTTGATAGAATTTTCAAGATTGGAATGTTTATCAAGGAACCTGAATTTTCAGAAAAAACTACTTTCTTTAAAGACTGACATGTTTTACAAACACTGACACTTGACAACATTGAAATAGTGGGTTCAAAGCCCAAGAAAGGTCATACAAAAGACTTTGAATTCGGTTACTTTACCTTCTTGTCTGGTATTTTTATACTATTAGATTGAAGAAAGGCAACAATAACATATAATACTACAGGATCCAGTAGAAAAACAGTTTAATGTTGCTGAAATGCCTACCCTGTGCAAATATTTCATGTTGGCTTGGTGGTGGAGTATGCCAGCCTGATGGATATTAGATTGTAGGTACACCTAGTGAATCTGATTTCAGCAGATCATTATGCCTTCTGGACAGGTACCTAACCTACACAGGTCCCCTTGGATGATCAAAGGGCTGAAATGACTACCCATAGTAAACACACTTCTTTCTTTTCAATGTAGCCTCTCTCATTATGACAGCTCAGCCATCTTTACTTACTAATTGATTTGATTTCTGTCTCTCGTCACTGAGGTCCCTTTCTAAAGCTTCACAAGTCTTTCTCTGTTGACTGACCTCAACTTCCTGTGGATAAAAAAGGAAAAGACAGCAATTGAACAGTTAAATTTAAAAAAATATGTTAAGGAAAAAATATTTATTGTGTTATATTGAACATCTTCAGTAGATGTGAACCTGTTAACATATGAATCTAACAGAAGGCCTTTTTGTCATACAATACTGAAGTGATTCTATGAGGAAAGAAAGCGGAATAGCAACACCCATGTTCTAATCAGTGGTTTATAAAAAAAAATTTAATACAAGAATATACATATACAATAAATACAAGTAACTAAGGTCTTGAATAAATTATACATACAGGTCATGAGATCCCCCCCCCCCCCGAGACAACATGTATTACAGACTATTTACAGTGCTGCTTATAATAGTCGATTTGACAGTCTCATAGGCTCAATACACCAACCTAGAAATGTTCTTTCCGATGAAGTTTCTTTCTTGATTCGTGTTCCTAAGGGGTCCTAGAACAAATTCAGCTTGGTTGCCAAAAGTTGCCGTTTGGGCAATTTTGCTAATTTGCATAAATCCAAAATGGCCGCCAGATGCCATCTTGAAAACCTAACTTTTGAACCCCTGTCCACAAAATGATGAGTAATGACTCGTTTTAGGGGTTTAGAGATGTGTAGAACTGATTTCTCTAATCATTTTTGCAATATAAGGTCATCTTCAGGTCAAATCCAAGATGGCCGCCATATGCAATCTTGAAAAATTGACTTTTGTTCCCCTTGCCCAAGAATGACGAGTAATACCTCTACTTAGGGGTTTTGGGGTGTGCAGAATCCATTTCTGCTTTCTATTTTGCAATATAATGTCATCTTCAGGTCAAATCCAAGATGGCCGCCATATGACGCCATCTTGAAATATCAAATTTTGAACCCTTTGCCCCAGAATCATGAATAATAACTCTATTCATGAGTCATTAGGTATGTTGATTCAATTCATGTAGTTATTTTGCACAAAGGATAATCTTCAGATAAAATCCAAGATGGCCGCCAACCGCCATCTTGAAAAATTACTGTCTGAGGCTTATACGTGTTAGAACTAATGTAAAGGGATTTCAGTAAGATACTCATTTCTTTTATTAATTCTCAAGTTTTTGTCCCAGAATCATGAATAATATCCCTCTTTTCGTGAGTTATTTGGTATGTTTATTCAATTTCTGTTCATAATTTTGCAATGTAGGATCATCTCCAGGTCAAAATAATCCAACATGACCACTAAACGCCATATTAAGAAAAAAAAACTACTTCCGAGACTATTGAACCTTGAAGAAGTGCTGTCCCTAATAAGGTTGTTGTTATGTATTGGAGCTCATGTAAGGGGATTTCAGTGAGAATGATTCATTTCTTTTAATCACTCCATTTTTAGTTTGAGGTCAAGTCATGTCTAAGATGGTCAGATGGTTGATAGATTTCGTCATTAACCGCTTACTTTAGAATTAAACCATTCAAGGTTTGGGCTATGATTTCGGGAGTTTTGATCCCTTTTTATTTCTGTGCAACCATACTTTTCCAGTGAAATGACTTTAAAGTATTATTTGAATTAAAAAGTGATTTCTCCGTATTTTTTTTCAAAAAAATTTATTTAATTATTAACTTCCTTTATAATTATTATTGGACTTTTCCTCCTGACAAGAGCCATTGACTTGGTCAGCAGGAGTGCACTCTTTAGCCTCCTGCAGAAGATAGGCTCCCCAAGACTGTTCCATGCACGGTCAGGATTGTTCTCATTCGTGAAATGTTTTACGGAAACGATGTCGCCCCTGTCTCTCAAGAAGTGGGAGTACAAGCCCTAGTCATACACAACAGCTGCCTGTCTTGTGCATGTAAGGGGTTTGGACCATCCATCAGACTTTGAGACAGTCAGAAATCCTGATAGACTCAAGACACCGACTGTCCTCCAGATATGTATATCAACAGCACACACTCGTCTGGTTATGGTGGACTCCTCACCTACCTTGGACCGACTATATGTCTCTTGTCCCCTTTCACAGGACAAGCATATAAGCATCAGGATTGTAAAATCTGTCACAGTCATGGCCAAGCTCCTGCACGGAAGTAAGTCCTGGAAAACGTACGCCGACCAAGAAAAGTGGCTAAACACCTTCCATGTCAGCTGCCTCGGACGTATCATGCACGTTAAATGGCAGGACAAAGTGAAAAATACAGAGGCCCTTCAGCGTACGTGCTGGCATCAAAAGCTTATTCTCGCTCCTTAGTCAAAGGTGGTTGGGGCATGTTTGCCCCATGAAACCTTGGCGAATCCCTTCTTGGATTCGCCAAGGTAAGGTAAGCTGTGTGATTGGTCTCACCCCATCGATAGATCACACCTCCGTTTTAAAGACACATGTAAATATGACATAAAACTTGCCGGCATAGACACTAACACTTATGAAGGTGTAGATGATAGTCGCCATCCATTCTATGGAGAGCTACTAAGTACAGGGGTCAAGACGTCAGAAAATAATCGGAATGCTAAATTGGCAGACCAAAGGCCTAGGAGGAAGGCTAGGGCAGCATCTCTATATAAACGTGTCTCAGCGCCATCCTCCTTCATCTGTAAAAATTTGCTCTAGAGACTGCCACTCTAGAGTGGTGCTCTATAGTCACTCTCGAAAATGTAAGGCCTAGCGCTACACCATCGTCTTTTAAGGCGAACTGATGCCTACCAATCATTGGACACATTGATTTAGAAAAATAATATTGATAAAACACTTTCAAATTGAAATAAGACCCTAAAAGCCTCTTCAGTACAAAGGTATGAATGGACCTTAAAAAATACACTCGAAATGGATAGCCCAAACCTAGATGATTCATTCTAAGTTGAGCAGATAATGTTTAAATGAACTTGAGAATTAATAAAAGAAATGAGTATTCTTACTGAAATCCCTTTACATTAGTTCTAACACGTATAAGCCTCAGACAGTAATTTTTCAAGATGGCGGTTGGCGGCCATCTTGGATTTGATCTGAAGATTATCTTTTGTGCAAAATAACTACATGAATTGAATCAACATACCTAATGACTCATGAATAGAGTTATTATTCATGATTCTGGGGCAAAGGCTTCAACAATTGATATTTCAAGATGGCGTCATATGGCGGCCATCTTGGATTTGACCTGAAGATGACATTATATTGCAAAATAGAAAGCAGAAATGGATTCTGCACACCCCAAAACCCCTAAATAGAGGTATTACTCGTCATTCTGGGGCAAGGGGAACACAAGTCAATTTTTCAAGATTGCATATGGCGGCCATCTTGGATTTGACCTAAAGATGACCTTATATTGCAAAAATGATTACAGAAATCAGTTCTACACATCTCTAAACCCCTATAACGAGTCATTACTCATCATTTTGTGGACAGGGGTTCAAAAGTTAGGTTTTCAAGATGGCATCTGGCGGCCATTTTGGATTTATGCAAATTAGCAAAATTGCCCAAACGGCAACTTTTGGCAACCAAGCTGAATTTGTTCTAGGACCCCATAGGAACACGAATCAAGAAAAAAACTTCATCGGAAAGAACATTTCTAGGTTCGGAAAATGTCAAATCGACTATAACATAGTAAGTCTGCAGTAAAAAAGTAGTAATTTTTATTTGAACAAGAAATGAAATCAAACTTCAGAAGTAAAATCAAACATTCTTCACATTTCAACAATTTCATGTGAGAACGAAAAAGAAGTCCTGCTAAAAATACATGAGTGGTTCACACCAAATTTTCATAAACATGTCGCGTATCCATACATGGTTGTGTTACTATACTTCAT
Source organism: Lytechinus variegatus (assembly GCF_018143015.1). NCBI lineage: Eukaryota > Metazoa > Echinodermata > Echinoidea > Temnopleuroida > Toxopneustidae > Lytechinus > Lytechinus variegatus. The sequence goes on along the minus strand of NC_054741.1, from coordinate 75,134,290 downwards.
GGTCATATTACAAATTGTAGTTACCATGTTTCTTTCTCCTGTCCTACACACCACAATCTTCAAAAGAGACATTGAGACAACTCCAGGGAATATCTTGAAGATCTAAGCAACATTTGACACTCCAAAAGTGCATTCTTGAACCACACCACAACTTCTATCAGTTCAGAGGTAACCTAAAGCCATGCTTGTCACAATCTCTACAACCTATACCTCCACCTCACAGTAACAGTTAGACAGTGCAAGAGTTCAATCACAATCATGGAACAGGTAGAATGTTTCAACATAACAATTGCTGGCAAGATGGATTTAAACGACTCCTGAATGTGATGCTGTACTTTCCTCGTCACCCTAAATGATACCTATTCCATGGCCTCCTCTCCAATTGCCAGTACCCCAATATATCCTTATTCTGTTCCTTGATAAAACACGACTGGTCCACCAGTGCTGCAGTCGGCATGTAACACGATGACGTGTGGCCTTCGATTTGCGACATCCATATTGCCAATCAAGAACATAAAGATCTCCAGAAGATAGGGAACATGATTTCAATAAATCCCAGCCGGTCAGGGTATTGGCTTTTGAGGCAAGAGTTCGTGAGAGTTACCTTACATCTTGTCTTTCTCCTTATTTCACATGTATTATGTATTAAGCTTCTCCCGTTTGCCTTTACAACAAATTTCCTGCATCTTAAAGCCAGCAAGAGTGTGCCAAGTTCAAAATATTCATAATGTAATTGGATAACAGTCCTTGCTATAAAATCTTGCACATCTCACCAAGTAAGATCTTTCCTGAAAACAGCCATCAGAACAGAACTCCCACCAATATACAGGCATTTGGCAGAGAAAGTGGACTGTCCAATTGCACTACATCCTTGTACATAATCTCTCAATCTAGGAAAATATTTGGGCCGGGGAGCATCAAATTTCCTCTTCTGGCTCCAGATCTGATCTGGATGACATTGCTTTTGTCAGCTTCAAAGATGCATGGTGTAATGAGATAACACAGACCAACCTTCAGAAGACAGAGCTAAATTGCCTGAATGCAATTAAAGATAGCCCCATCTCCAACCCATCAAGAAATCGCCAGTCATATATCTAAGTGAGTATAAAGCCTTTTCAGTACCACAGGCAATCATGAAAGTCTCAACTACACATTTCATGTCAAGCATAAACATTATGAGGATGACAAATTTTTTTCTTAAGAATATATGACTTGAAAGCAGCAATTCATCCCGTCCTTGGTATATTTCTTAATAATGAGACCTCAATCTAAATGGAACTGGCAGCTGAAAGGTTATATAGTTATTGGCATAGAGTCTTAACTTCTTGACAGTGGAATTAGCCACTAATTGCACAGAACAAGGATGTCCAGAAAAAACATCCAACCTCCTGATATTCCCCAACCAATCTCACCAACCTTGTCCTCAACAAAAATCTTTATTTATTGGCAATGTGACCAGGGAGAGCAAACAACAGACCTCTCCTCCGATGTATGTATATATGCAATTCTCCTACTTGCTTTGCCTAAAACACATTTGTCATGATATTCCTACATTGAAATTGATGGAAACAGTCTACAAATAGTTACATGCTTTAGAATTACCAGGTTGTCTTGTTTTTTTTTTGACAAATATATATTTGTTTCTCTCTTTTGAAATGTTGGCGAACATTCAAATATGAATTGGATGAGCAGCATCCTGTATTTCCAATTCACTGCGCAATCACTCACCGGAAGAGATGGATTCTCAAAGTCAACAAGAATGCTCTGCCTCTTTCATCAGTGATCTTAATTCAGAATGGTTTATTATCATGTCTTTTGATTCTGAGTCACGCACCCTTCAATGTTGTGTTGCTGAAAACATGCCAGACAAAACGAGAACCATTACTCATTCCCCTCAAATTGGGATGGCCCAAGTCGCAATTAATAAAGCAGGAAGACGTTCATTTGATAGCATCGATCAAATTTATCAAGAATCATGCATGCATCTCTGAATGCAAATAGAACACATAAAGTAAGGATTAAGAATCGATACTTATGTTCTTACATCGTTGCTCTTATTCTTTTTTTTGGGGGGTTCCTAATTCACTTTGGATCTTATTCAATCATTAAACACACTCTGACTACAGAGAGGGTGTTTAATAAATCTACATAAATATACAAAGGCTTTTCCAAAACCATACAGGAAGATTTATTACCTTAATTTACAAATTGTTTGTAAATTAGTAATCAAACTATCATCTGCTCTCTGTTAACAAATAAGCTTAGGAAATACAGAGCTTGTGGGTTAGATTATACGATGAAAAAAAGCTGGGATTCCAGATATATAGATTTATAAATGGTGGAGAAAATCAAAGTTATATAGAGCAGAAAGCAATAAAAATAAACTATTAATAGTTGACAGTAAATGTCATATACTATGAAAATGTGTGGAGCAAATAAAATGAAGAACGAGAAAGTGATAACTTGAAAAAAAGGAGATGTATTTTCATGTATACTACCATGGTTGGGAACATCCAAATTATCAGTAAAGCTTTATAAGTTCTCACACTCATGGCAGACATGCCCCTAAAACATTTTGTCTGCATTATTAAGATGTTAAAAAAGGGGTTAGAGGAGAAAGACCTAAAATAAAACCTCTAAAAAATCAGCTTTTCGTCTAGGGTCTTTGCATGTTTGGACAGAAGTGCAGGTGTGTACCGCCCCCTGCACTAAATCTAGGTTTAATGACCAATATCAATGGCTACAGAATTAATGCCGCAGGAAAGGACCTGAGAATTAACACTAGAGGTTGTATGTTTGGGAAACGATTTGCACTTTAGCGAAAATGTCAGTACCGATACACTTACAGATCTCCTGTTACACAGACAGGTTAAGTTAATGTTACTAGGATAAGAGGTTACTATAGACAGAAAGAGACCCCCCAAAAAAGACAGAGAAAGAAATGGTAAAAGAAAACAAGAGACAGTGAGGAAGAACAAAAAGACAGAGAGTATAAGAAAAATACTTGGAGAGAGGGAGAGAGAGAAGATCAGGATAATATATTGATCATAAATGAAGATCACAACCTTTGTTAGTGACATTTGGCTAAAAAGTATTAACATATGTACTCATCTGGAATAGCATACAAAGCAATATTACAATCAAATAACTTCCCTCGATTATCAAAAATCTAATATGTCCATCTTTACCTTTCAGTACGTTTACTAAGTCCTTTATCCCTGTTTCTTGTGATATTTTTTTCATCTAGAGTGATATGTGTGTGATATTTTTATCAATCAAAAAAGTATCTTGGGTTAGTAGGTCAAAGCAACATGAATTCCTCTTCATACCAACTAGCTCCCTCAACCAATATTCACCTGCCAAAAGAAAAATGGCCCATGGGCACCCACACGCGCTCATCTAATTACAGCCCGCCACCAAAATAACGCCGCCGACACATTACACGTTCTATTAGCCACTTGCATTTACCGAGCCTCGATTTGCTTTCAGGCACATTGTGTGCTAGCATTGCAAAAACGCTCATTATGAGAGGCGCTTTGCTCTATTTGCTTTTAGCGTAATTGCGATGCGTACACGTGCTGCGTAAACATAAAACCGAGACGGTAGCGTGTTGGATGTAACGAGCATAAAAATCAATTAGATTTCATGTGGGTGTGCCATTTCAATGAAAACGAAACAAAACTTTGGGAATATTTCTCTTTGTTGTAGAGTTGACTGAGCTTTTTCAGGTTTTGTAATCTCTTTCAAGCACTTCAAATAGGATGAAAATTTAATAGCATAGAATCAATTAGATTCCTGAGATACACAATTCAAAGTAAATGACTCAAAGCATTTATATTTCATTCAATCCCTCAGATAGTTACCTTCAGTTTGATAATGTGGGAGTAATTCAAAATAGATTTGCCCTATCAAGGCATGCCTGGATAAATCTTAGAGAATATTGGTTTGGATTGTGTAAATTTAGGAAGATATTGTAATAATGACTGGAAAACAACCAAAGTTTAAACCTTATTTCTACTGCTACTGTACTTCAATGTGTTGGCTATTTTTCTTAAAACAATAAAAAAAAAACATTCATCAGGGAGGAGGAGATATCTCATTTTTTAAAACTTGTTTGTGAAAGGGCATCAACTTACTTTACTTCAGGGGGAATGTAGACATTTTTACAAAGGCATTCACAAAAACTAATCCATATAGCATGAATGTACTTCCGCATGAATAGAGTCACATTGGGTTGCTCAAATTCTTTACTATTATTAAAACTATCCTTATAATTTATGTTTAAAATTATGTCAATGCAAGCACACTCATAACACTACACTTTTGTGCCCTTAAAAAATGCCCTTAGCAGCATGTATAAGTGCCTTTTGCGGTGAGCAAAAATGTTTTGCTAAGCGTGTTATTGCACCAACACAACAAAATGCAGGAATTGTTTATAATATCTGTGCATAAAATTACCTTTGCCTGTAAAAATTCACTTCCTCAAAATGGTCTAAATAAAGACAGAGAATATGAGCAACTCAACATGGCTTTCATAATAATTCTATTTCAGTGTACATAATATGGAAAACTAACTTCGAAAGTACAATTTTTCATGATGGTTTTAAGATTACCATTGATATTTTTGTTGAAAGATCAGGTAGAAAGCCGAACAACATTCTGATAGCAACAGGCAAGACTTGCTTTTTTTAAAAGATGACATATACTGTACTAGCTATGAGGGGGAGGAATTTTCCCTCAAGGTACAATCTTCATGACATTTTGGTCTTTCCTGTACCTCATGTCAAGTGTACTATTCAACAAGGATGGGATTAATCAGGCAAAAACACTCTTTAAGCTTCAGTCACATGCACCAACAAAACTGACTCCATACACTCTTACTTCCAACTTCCAAGGAATTAAAATAAATCCAGATCGGCTGTGAATGGTGGCCAGCCAAATTTTGGGTTTATTTTCAATCTTTAGGATTAACTTTTAAATCTCAAATGATTTGAATTTAAATCTTTTGGCTGTATTTTTTAATCCTAATGGTTTGATGATTCTTAATCTAATCTAATAGGTAGAAGCAAAGAAACAACTGTCCATAGCAATAATGCCGCAGTTCAGGCAATGACTTCAAGAGAGGAGCAACGGTAGGATAAAATACTCAAATGACTACATCTTCCTACATTCGAAATTGCTAATATTATACAGTGCGTCCCACAAAAAACAAAACCCGTTTTCAGAGATAGATTTCACAAATTAAATAGGTTTGTACTATTACCGGTAATTTGAAACTCATGGCAATAGTAAAATCTCAGCTCTCATTTGATACCAACAGCTTAGCAAATCGTTCACACATGGCAGATAACAGACAATAAATATTGAGGCATATCCGAAACGATTTGCGCAGAAACTTAAAGTGTGAACCTGAATCCAATCTCATTTCTGGGATCAGGGAGAGAAGCGTAATAAAGAATACAAAAGAAATGCTGATGAGCCAATTGTTGAATATGCACGGGTCGCATCACGAACCAATCTTTTAGATTTTTTCCGCGCGACCTCGTTTTGACATCAAAATTTAAAACTCGTCTTACTCATCAATGTGTGAAGTGTTTGTCTCATATTAGGTATCAAAATAAAGAATAATTGAATGATATGATTATGTAAATGAAACATCATGAATCATTTGCCTTTGATAAAAGACATGGGAATCCCGGTATCCTTTTTTTCTGGGACACACTGTATATAAGAATGGAATAATTCAATACTCATTTCTTGCACATCACTCCGTCAGGAGGTGTGAACTTGGATAATGTTAAGAGACGGATAAAAATTCATGGAATGATGAAGACTGACAGGCTAAAAGGTTAGCTGACTTCACAATCACATCTTGATGCAATTCCTAATGAAATACAAAATATCATTAATATATCTAGCTGACAATGTAATGGGTTTATCTATATCTCAAGATGGCCACTAAAGGATGGTAATGCTGTAGATGAAGGTAATGATGATAATGATGATGGTGGTGCAGTGATAATGCATATGATGGCGATTCAGATAAATTGCATGGTACCATATTAACAAACAATGAAATGTTTAAATACCTCCAAAACAGTTGGGAACAGACAATTTACTCCGGCAAAAGTAACTACAAAATTCAAAAACTTTAAAATAAAATAAAATCACTTTGATCTTTCAACCATGGAACACTTGTCTGAATATTATATACCAGGTTGAATTCATATTCCATGATGGAATGAAAGAAAAACTACCCCAAGTAAGCCGTTGCATCCTTTTGGCTGTTTCCGAGTCTAGAGGTCTACAAACACTGTTGCTTCTAATCGAAATAAGGCAGACTGGGTACAAAGGTGCAGGAAGAAAAGGTACTTTGCATCCTGCCCCCCCCTTCCCCTTCCTCCAATACGCAGGTTCCCAAACATGAAATGGGAATGTAGGATGTAGCTGAGAATTTCAGTAGTGATGGTGCAGGACTGTACTATGACAGGCCTGACTATGATTTAAGATGTCTTTGTCGACTTTATTTATGTCCATATTTTGTAGTTGCTTATATATATAAAATATTAATATCCGAAGGAACTGTTGCTGCGCTAGCGCCATACGCATCTCTAGACGGTGTATGCACTCAATAAGATATCACTATTATTATTATTATTTATAATTATTGTTATTATTACTATTATTATTATTATAATTATTTTAATTATTGTTATTGCTATCATTATTATTATCATTAAAGAAAAAAGGGATATAACCACCTTCACACTTCCTAATAAAATATACATGTATATCCAAATTATGAATGTTTGTGAAGCATGGAGTGGGGGAGACTGGTTTATGAGATGTACAGTGCCCACCCCTATTTTTCAATGACATTAACAGAGTGAAATGAAAGGAGTATTATTGGTCAACGATAAGATTCATCTTCTTTAATGACAGGCAGTAAAAGTTAAACAGGCAGTCTCCCTTTCTAAGGGAAACGCAAACACTCCCGAACAAATTTTGGGCTTAGATATAAGTGGTTTGTTCAGTTCACATCAAACAGAGGCCAGCTTCTCCACTGTGTATCTAGTCATTCCCTCATCCTTCTGTCTATACCTCTTAGCTCCCGCTATCTATGAATATATATGCTCCCGCCCTCTTCTATCTCTCTCTCCCTCTTCTCTTTCTTTCTTATCATTCCTTACTCTCCTTTTATTTCCATCTTTACATTTTCATCTCCATCTGTTTAGCTAATCTTTCTCATTATCTCTCTCTCTCTTTCTCTTTGTCACTGTCTATCTCAAACACAAACACTCTCACCTCCTGTCTCTATCTGTATTCTTCTCTCCTCCCAACATTATTGCTAGGTTCCTTCACTCTACACATAATGCCATTGTAATGTACTTGCCATTTCCCTTAAAGCAATCCCTGAAGGCGTGCCTATCTATTATCATGTACAACTGTTGCTTAAATGTAATAGAAAGTAGTTACAGCAATCAATTATTTCATGAGAAAGTCTTTTAAATCAAGGTTAATTGTCACCACTTTATCATATCTAGACCGGGTACATTATGTAAACTTATCTTTGTAAAACCAATAAAAAAACAATAAAATCAATAATTCTGATGATCACAAACACAGAAAAGCATACATGGGACAGTCTATCAATATTGCTTTAAAGAATACCCAACATTTGATGGAATTCTAGGCTTATTTTTCTAATTTTCAGCAATTACACATCATCTCCAGAGCCATTTGTCATTTTTTATTCATACATACAAGCACTTGGGTGGTAATTTTATTGGATTCTGTTCAAACTTATTTTGCGATTGTTACCACAACTGGTACTTATCTTTAACTCTAATCAAGATATATTAAACCAGATCTGAATACGGGATAATCCCCTACTGGATGGCCATTCTCTACACCCCTTTAAATATCTTTGAATAGTAATTTTTCAGTTTATTCTTATTAATCCCCATTTGACATTCCATTATTTTAGCATACTTTAAGATTACTCTCCCTTTTCACATCTTAATCCCCTTTTTATTAATTGAATTAATATAGAGTTAAAATGGTACCAAAGATCACATTAACACCTTATACTATGTGAAGATTTGCATTTTGAAAGTTAATCTGCAGTAAAACATGGGAAAAAAACTCATATTTACTTGAAGTATGAATTCAAATTAGAAAGGGACATGGAAAGAAGACTGACAATAAGCCAATCAATGTTGTGTAGCATTTCTAAGTGTGATCTCTTACATTTGCAACAAGACGTAGCAATTTTGAAGTAGATTTAAGGTTCCTTCCACTGAGTACAGTAAGGCTGACAGGATAATGAATCCACTCAATACAGACGACACTACTTGCAAAACAAATCTATTAAGCTTGTCTGAAAGTATATATCATTACCCATCAAGCTAATGCAGTACGCAAATTAGGCAATTCTGACAAAAACCATAAATTCAAAGCAAAAAATGTTCCTTTCCAGAGACCAGAATACAAGTTCTTTATCACATTCCTTCGAAGGTTTTTTTTTTGTCTTGTAAAGCATATTTTTTATTAAAAATAACATTTTGCTTTCATTCAACCAAAAACAGAAAATTATGATTCATTATGTAAAGGACAAAGCAATATTTTATGAATTGGTTTCCAACATACCTACAAAATAGAGTGCTTTTAAAGTGTTTAAAATGCATTTTTCGTCAATGCTGCAACTTAAAGAAATTCTCTTTTGCTTTCAGATAGAAAGTTTTCATTCACAAATTCTTCTTGAAAAATATGATTGGCTGGGAGAGTCTATCTGATGTAAAAATTAAATACCTCAAAGATACAATACAAAGTGTGAATTCTCTCTTTAACTCCCCCTTCCCCCCTCCCCCCTCTATTTAAATAGAAAGTCTTCCTTTTTGGACTATTACTCTATTGATCAATATAGATTTCATTTACATCAATGGCAGGGAGCAATTTCAAGAGAACAATTTCATTTCTTTATAATTTACAAAATGCAAATGAATGATTACCTAAAATGAATAGGCAATCCCATCATGTATAAAGTTGATGAAATGAGAGGTGATGTCACATTTGACAGTAATTAAATAACTGACAAAATTGACATTTTCATTGGCTATGTTTTAAGATATATCAAGATCTACATCTATAAAAATCTTTATCCTTTATTGGTAGACCCCTCCAAATGCAAAGAAAAATACACATCCTTTCCTAATAATTTTAAAATGAAACAAAAATAGACATTGTATAAAATTCACAATTGAATTGTAACCCAAAAATGAAAAGAAGTTTTTAATCAGAACCACAAATGTGTTGTTAACACTTTCACATCTTCATTAGATAAGCCCTGACCACTTTTCATTAAACCGATTATATCAAAGTTAAGCTACTGATTGTACTGCAACTGTTGTAAGATGCTGAAATAAAGATATTTGATTGGTTGGAAGCATATCTTTTCTTGTTTTTAAAATATTTTTTTAGGAAACAAGTATGCTTTTCACATTACATTTGCTTAACCCCATACTATCATTAACCCCGGACTATCCTTAACCCTAAGCTATCTTTTTTCTTTGGTTTCACACTGTCTTTCTTAACCCCATACTATTTGCTTAGGCGTGGTTACTGCCTTAACCCTGGACTATTGCACAGCTCATGAATATTGATGATCTTGCCACAGAGAGCATGATTAAAATGCAATTTCAACTTCTGTGATTGGCTAATGTTTAGCATCACTTTTCCTTATCCTGGTTTCGTTTCACACTGCATCTCTTAGCACCGCAATTGTGGTACTAGCACCACAATAAGCCGTCTAACCCTGCTTTTTGCAGGGCCAGATAGTACCATACTATTCACAGTGTGAGCCCACTTTGCTGAAACGTAGTGTACAAAAGAAGTGGGCTAAGCTTAACCCCGGGAAATTGGTGGGGCTAAGACCCTCCCTTAGCCCCACCTATTTCCTGGGGTTAAGGAAAATAAGTGCAGTGTGAAAAGCATACAGGACATGGACTGGGTAACCTATTGAAATACTGGAAAACACATAATAAAAATCAAACAGAAAAAGGCCAGACAAAGATATGAAAGACAATAAAAAAAAGCTTAATCATAATACACTTTTTAGTATTATAATCAAACCAAAAGATATCATCATGATTTTAAGTTCAGTGTAAATCATACATAGTAAATATTTAACATATTCTTAACTCTTAATGATTCATTACAAAAAATTTCAATAATTTATATAGAAAATAATATCTCTAATATACTTCCGAATTGCAATGGAAAAATATTTGTAACAACCACACAGAGCATTTTTAATGCTACTTCTAAATATTTTTTCCAAAAGAATTATTTCAAATGAACAAAGTCATCAATAAATATTATTATATAAAAATTACTCCAATATAAAAACAGAATGTTCTCTGGCATACTAACCAATTGTACGAATTAACAATAGAAGCGACAAAAAAGGAATGTCAAAAACCTAATCTCCTTCCTACACAACTGGATGTTTTCATGAACAGGGACAAATTCATTTTGTTTCATTATTTCCTGATCCTGCCAAAGCCTATTGGAATTATTGACCAAATTTGTTTTCTCCTTCCTAATGGATTGTTTTAACACCGAGACTATTGCCCTCACACATTATCATCTGCCAGATGAATTTCATTAGTAGCAATATAAAATCCTATCTTCCGTCCCTAATCCCTTCCTCGTATTTTTTAAATTCATACTAGCCTGTCACCTCTCACCTTAATAGAAGTTCATTAACAATTCATTGGTAAAATTATATATTTAGAATTTAGGTTATTATTCATATCAAATCAATTTACATTGAATTGGGGTAAAAAGCTTTTTTATTTAATAGTGGTCTACAGAAATGGAATTTGCAATTAGTTCTCATACTAGCATTTGGTACATATTTTTTTTGAATGAAAATATCTGATTTCTCCCTTCTTACTTGTAAAATGCACTCTTTTGATTTAAAAGATTATATTACATTTTCAACCATGGGACAATAATTGATTTTGTACTAAAATTTATCATATTCACAAAAGGGATTTGATATTTTGCAAGAATGAAAAGATTTACGCAGTTTAATTTTCATATGAAAGTCTCCTCCTTTACTAATACTTTTCGTTTTATTTAACACTGAAGATATATATTTCTAACAACAAAGGATTTTTTCTAAAGAATGAAAAGCAATTCAGAAAAAAATATATTTCAGATGATGATGAATTTCTCAATATACTCAATACATTATTCTTTTGAATTATTGAGTAAATTATTCAAATCTCCAAAACACACAAGCAAGTAATTTGCAGTCATAGCTAAAGGTCATCACAAACACTTGCTGCTTGTCCACTGGCAAGGGAATGAGGCGATGTGTCTTGGGCTACAGGCTACAATGAAATTCAAGCACTCCTTATTCCACCAGCCTTCCACCCACACCAATGCTCATGGGACATTGCACTAAGGAGACGCCAAGGGTACGACTGGCCATCTCAACCCCATGGGGATCCGGGTATAAAAGGTTAGAAAGGAGAAAAGTTCGATGGCTGTTAACTTAAGCAGAAACTAGTAAAAAACAAATCCCCTTCTCTCCTTTTGTTTTTCTCTCTCTTCGGGACTTGCCATGTGATACTTGAGCTGATCCAGGCTCATTATGACAAAGCCACATGAATAATGCTGATTGAGAGAGTAAATGTATAACTTGCCTATCAATTGTCACAAATAAATGTTATTGCTCCTTTATCCAGACTTTCATATTGTCATTTCTATTTTTTCTATTTTCTTTAGCACTTTTTTTCAGCATTCAGAATAAGTAGATATATTTTACTTATTATAACAGAAAAATAAATGAAGAAAAATATAACTGAATATATTTTAATGAAATAAGTGAATCAATATAAAAATGTACATTAAAATACAAGAGTCATGAATAATTTGAAATTGTATAGATATTCCTGAATATAGAAACAAAAATAAGACGGCCCCCAGGTCCCCTAAAAAAATGAATGAATAAACTTCTTAATTGATCAAACTTACAACAGAGATACAGCATTCGCAGTCTCCAAAGTGTGTTTGTGCAATCAGCTCATTATTCCTTTGATGTGGGGTAGTAAGCAAATGATCTTGGGCATGTACAGCAGCCATGATACCTTGCAAACAACTGGCCTCAACATGGCAGCCAAATAACTCCTACAACCTCCATTCCATCAAATGCATCCAGTCCACTTTTACTGAGTAAGTCTACACCACGCAGATACTCCAAAAACTGAGGGTCCAGGCGACAGCGTTCCCTGACAATTTATTCAAAGATTAGTCTCCAAGAATGTTCTCGAGTTTGAAAGAGTATATTTTCATGTTTCCTGTAGTCTTAGCGTGAAATATGATGAAAGGCAGAAATAAATGAATTTCACTTCAACTTTAAGTACATAAAGTGCAGAACCTTCCGGTGGTATTTTATTCAAACAAGTCTGATAAAATCATTCTTCAATATCAGTAGAGAATAACATCTCCATTTGGCAAATAAATGTCTTCACCAATACAGAGTGTAAATACAGAATTCACTCATGACGACCACAAAGTTATCACCAATCCACTACATTTTCGATTTTCTCTTCTCAGCTTTCTTGGGCTGTGCCAAAGTCCTTGTTAACTGATGCCTCACTTTGCTCAAACTGAAGGAATGAGCATGACAGTCGTTTATTTAAGTTTGGTAAAGCTTGTATTGATCGCTTGCTTCTAATGAGCAAGGTGGATTACTACTCTGCTAGTATTAACAGTCTCGATTTCGAATTGCATCGTTCCTTTTTCCACCCCCTTTCTCCTTTTCTCTCCCTGTCTCACCGACTTATCTACCCGTATCCAACCAATGTGCCGCTTAGCTATGTGTGTATCAAGTTCTCTAGTGCATGGCCCATGTTGGACATGGATGCGCATAAGGACTCCGGCACGAACTTTGTAATTCACACCAAACCCGGGCTGATCAACTTCTTCATATTTTCAAGCTCCAATGAGACATGATGAAAAGGATGGGAAACTTTCATTACAGGTGCCTAGGTGTGTCGTCCCTCTGCAAAAGAATCAATCCCCTAAAAGATCAAATCTACTTCTGACTGTTCTACATGTGTCCAACTGATGAATACACCTCCAATTTACAGGTGGAAAGGGAAATAAACGGAAAATGGAGTCACAGGTTTTCCTCGCTTTCCTATTTTCAGCAAAGGGTCTTGCTCCAGATATTCAAGAAGTTTTTGGCTCATCTATTATTCAGAGACACGGGAAGCAAAATTGGGCATGGTAATCTAGGTTATACAGACCTACCATCCTCCTCGTCAATATTCCAGAGCGCTAACCGGTAAGCATCCCTTCGAATAGAAGGGCTCTGTCTGCATTCTTTTCATTACAATTCAGCAAATCGTCCACTAAAAGGGATGGGCTTCCTGCCTTCGTAGATAGATGCCTGGGTCTTGAAAACAAAAACGGCCAAACTTGGTAGAGAATGTCCGCCAGGGAATAAATGACATATACTTTGTGTCACTCAAGGTGTCTCTTTTTTTCTTAATGTGAAAATGAAAAAAAATGTCAATTATTTGCCTTCACTTGCCAGCATAAATAATTTGAACTTTGTGTTTATCATTGTCTGCTATTAAATTCAGGATGGATTCACCATGTTATGCCTTTCTCATTTAAATTCACACAAACATTGTTGATCCTTGTTAACGTCATGCTCGATAAAGAGACATTCCCAGATATGAGTATGAAGTTCACACCATTCTGTACGATGCTCCCTGACAGAGAGAAAACTAATGATCCTACTGAACAAAAGAAGAGTAAACAAACCTGCAAAATTATGGTGAATTTTGTAATTCTTGGTCGTACTTATTTGTCAGCAAATCACTGGGTTGCCACTAAGAAAGCATCCTGGGAGATTTTAAACCTAAAGAGAGGAGGCACCGTGATGTCTGAGGGTCGTTTCAGTAAAGTCGAGGGGGACTTGCCCTCACGCATCATCGCAGCAATCCACTTCCCCAAGATTCCACCGCACATTAAGGCAAATATTTTTTCATGCCTCTATGGGTCTGCACATTCTTCCACTGATTATAGTGAAGAGGCAATAAACAGAACAAGTGGTTGGTGGCGACTGAGCTCTGCTGAATATAAGATCCTGTTTCTTTAATTTTGTTCAAAATCGGCTTTACAGAAGTACCGCAAAATAGCTTCTTCCTCTTGCCAAGCCCTGCATCACAACAACAGCTTCCCAGTACGCATACATGTATTCATAGATTCATAGAAGTGGAGACGATTAATCAAAAGATTGTTGAAAAGCAGCATGCTCCAATACGTAAATAGAATATTCAAACATATTTTATCACCCTGGGAACTAGCTCCAGATGCAATTTAAACAACATATATTTGTTTTTAGTAGGAATCACAAGTAGTGATCTTATTTCATTTCATTTGATATTTCTAGAATAATCCTCCGTGTTTTGCATATAGAAAATTGTTCCCGTTTATTATCCCGTATTTTTTATTACTCCTTTCCACAAAGTAATATTTTCCACTTCTTTTGATGGAGTCAAAATCAAAAGGCCCTGATCGTGGCCTAAAAAACTTCCAGTCATTAACTCTAGTTCTCTTGATTTTCCCGATGCTTCTGTAATCCTATTTTTTCTTTGAAGAACAAGCTGGCGTCACTACCACAACATGCACTTCCTATTTCTTCATATTCTCAGCCTGTAATGGAGTAAAACCTATTCCAAGGTGAAGAATGTCTGACTTTGACAAGGAACTGAAGCAAACAAGTACAGAATAAGACTTCCTTGGCAGCAATGAATATATCAAGAAAATTTTGTTAAGATGTGGCCTCTGAGACTGGTATTTTTCTTCTATTTTATTCAGAATCCTCTTAGCTAGAAAGGCATCACTTTAATTCTGGTCACCTTTTGAAATACAGAGTTTAGTCAATACTTTTACTTGCCCTATATTATTGCCCTTGTTATTGTCAAAGATGAGTTATCTTTAAATTTCCTTTGCTTTTGTGAAGACAGGTAACTCAGTCCTTTAATTGAGATTATGAAAACTAGAAGGAGAACATTTTCCTGGTGAGATAATGTTATCATGTGAATCCATCTATTATTTTTGGGATGAATCCAAATAAAACTGCAACCAGCAATGCTTCCTCTGAAGTACCCCTACAGACAATTACAAGGAATTTACTCAATATGCTGAAGATATTTGAGATGTATGACGCTAATGGAAGCCCCAATTCAAACCGCATCCGACGAACATGTCTCCATTAAAGCACTCGCTTCATATCAACCGATGGACTAAAAGTCTAAAACACTTTGAACAATTACATTTGCATGATCCTCTCCCATCTATGTTATTCTGTGTGTTATTATGTCAAACAACATCATCTATTACAGTTATCTTCAGGATTTGATTCATCACTATGAGTCTCTCAAATATCAGGATTTTCAACCAGCTATTTATGCAGCCAGGGCTTGACTTTATGAATCAGTTTCACCTGGCTCTATGTTTAATGAACTAGTTAATGCACTGTACGTCGAAGTAAAAGACAGATATTTCATATTTTTAAGTAAAGAAATTCTTTATGTATTGGCCAGTGATTCACTGCTCGTTTATTAACGATGGATTTCCACAAGTGCAGAGATAATCGGCATTGCTTTATTAGCCAGGGAACTAACACCTCGATTATGCTGGCAGCGTGACACAAAAGTGCGTTTGTATCTAATGCTGGAAGAAAAAATGCTCTCCTAGGCTTGTGAGTGATGGATTTCAGTTTTATAAATAGCCCGGACGATGAATGGAGGCCATTAGTGAGATATGCTTGTTTCCAAATGAACTGTATTCAAGCTTTACACATTTCCTCAATTACATTCTTGCAAAGTAGAGTTGCAGCAGAACTACAGTAATGCAGGAAAATCATGTTCACTCTTTACCGAATATGAAGTAATTTAGATGGAAAAGGACTATGCCTAGAGCAGGAAGCAATATACCCAATGATGCAACAAATGCACTTAGAAGATTGCTGCAAATTTAGAGAGTTGCTGTCCCTTGTAGAGATTTTTTACTTTTCAAATTCAACAGGTTGGTGCTAAAGAATAATCATCATTCAATCACATAAAGAGGGTGGATAAAGCTGAAGTGTAGAAAAATCCAAACTGAACAAAATATAACAATAATGATCTTAGAAGCTGAGAAAAAGAGATGATTCGTTTGTCTTCTGCTGAAATGGCATTGAAGTTTATCTCGTACAGAAAAAAAAACAGTCAGGTGTGCTTTGTCCTTGCCCTGGGCATCTGTCTATGCTCCACGTCCATGGGAATTGTGGTTATGAGTGACAAAGAGAACGTCTTTAAATACCGTCCTGTGACATCACAATCATGAACTTGAAGGTTTAATGCGTTATGAAAAGTGCTGTAACCCCGTGTTCTCCTGGTATCACGAGAGAAGCTCAACAAATGAAGGATGAAAAGGGAGCTCCAATGCTAAGGATCACTCCAAAGTAAGTGAAATTCTGATCACATTACATTCAAAGGATTAACACCCAGCGCACACCATGACTGGAGTATGTACCATGTAGTCCCATATGAAGACTCTTGTGTTTGTGAAGCTTGTGCAGAAGCGGGCGAATCTGAAGTAGAATTATTCTCTCCTCGTGTTGATTGCATCTGTTTATCTATCACTCGATGGTGATGCAGTGGGAGGCATAACCATTACCACCTGTAAGAGACTGAATCTATCCTCATACTGTCCCCCTGATGAATTTGTGGCTAGAAAATAACTCCGCAGCGAGACATCTCCACTTTGTCTAAATCAATTCCCAATTCGTAGCATTTGTGGAGTTGAGGAAGAGAGAGAATGAGTGAGCTGTTTTACGAGTAGCTTTCCCCCGTGGTCTTTGTATCCAAATGCCGGCCTCACAGCAAGCATGCGACCTGTATAGCACTGTGAGCAATCTTGATATTGCTGAGGAATGTCGCACTGATTTCAAATCGATGTTGACAAGATGACGAGCAGAAGCGATGGCGACGTGGCCCTCCTCGTTACCGATGACCTGCACGACCTTGTCTATTGGGCATGATAGGCCAAGGGGATGGGAACGACCGATCACAAACACCACTCCTCAAATATCGAATGACGACTATTGATCCAACATACTCTAACTATGTGTCAAAGCAGACAATAATCAAAAGAGTGTCAGTTGGAGCAAAGCAGCTCCCGCGGTTCAAAGTTTCCTGGCTCGGACAATCTTCAAACGTGCCTATTACAGGCCCGGAGAGCTCTTCTCATGTCACACAATCAAATGTGATATGCACAGGACCTGCTACAAGTAGGGCACCCTCATCAGATTTGATTGGATAATACTGTGCCGATTGTCCACTAATCCCTTTTTGGGACCGACTTTCCTCACGGCCAGCTTGAAACAGACGACAGGCGTATCGCCGATGAACAGATTACGACACAGGCTACAGGTTGGAAATTAGGAGGAAGGAGACACAAGTAAAGAGAAGGAGGAAGAGATAGCAGAGATGCTAAAGCGGAAAGGAAAAGAGAGGAGAAAGGGAGAGAGTGAGGAAGAGAGGTTGAGAGAGATAGAGAATTCAACCCCGAGTGCTTTGTGTGTGCATAATTGATGCCTACAGCATCCACTGTATGCCGATTTGACAAAATGCCAGTCCACATGACCAAGCGAGGGAAACACTTCCAGTCTCGCTACCAAAATGAGCATACACGTGTGTACCACTGTGCACAGTCTTTTCATTTCTTCAGTGGGTTCGTGTATGTGGGTGTGTGTTTGTGTGTGTGAGTGTTTGGGAGATGGAGAATGAAAGGGATAAGGAAGAGCAACTTAGTGTGAAAGAAAGAGGACACTGATTACCAAACTTAGCATTCTAGCACTTGGGACCAGATTAATAGAATTTGAGTTACATGTGTGGGTGGGTGAAAAAAATCTCTATGAATAAGGATGACGGTATTTAAGCACAAGGATGGGAGACTGGGTGTTGGGCCTTTTAATTCATTAACAATTAATATTTTTCAAATCTCTCGCTTTTCAAAATGATGTTGTGTCACTAATTCAGTAATTGTGCAATGTCTCACCTTCTTATTTATTCATTTACTTATGCAATTCATTTTTTTTGGGGGGAGGAGGTGGATGGGAATCTTATATGAACAATCGATCATCATGTGGCCATTGGTACCCCCTCCCTCCATTGATTGGTCAAGTTTAATGTGTTGTGTCATTTTTTCACTATCTTTCCTATGCACATAGTCAGACAAGACTGAGAATGAAATATGTGGTCTTCACCTTCCTTCAGTTTGCCTAAAAAATCAATAGTACTAAGACAAATATTTCAATTTCCATTCCAAACAAATATTGCCCTTACATTCTACATCTAGGCCATGGTTCTTATTCACTTTGGTATTTTCCAATCACTTTCTTCATTCCTCCATGCAGTTTTTTATATCCTAAAAAAACCATGGAATCCTCTCTCCCCTCTTTTATTTATAATTTCTCCCTTCAATATATCTCTCCCTCCCCTCTCTCTCCTGCTCTTAATCTTTGAAGCTATCTCTCTCTCTCTTCTGTACAATGTTCATCCTTTTTTTCTCACTCTTTCTCATCTATCTCAAAAAAATAAAAATTGAAGAGAAAAATCAACTGATCATTAATTTTATCATCTACATGTAAATTCTTATCTACTAATAGTATTCTACCTATTGTCAGTCTCTGATTTTACCTTCCAATCAAACAAACATGCACTTTTTCAATTCATATGTCTATCCCACATTATTGTGACATTATTTACATTAATCAAAAACCCATTACAGGGCAAATTTCCCCCACCTACTTCAAATGAAGCTAGTTTGATCTGGCACTTTTTTTCTCGGCTTACCAACAAGATCATATTTCTCCTTTTCTTTTTCCTATTTCCCCTTTTATTCCACCATAAACTACAAGCCTTGGTTAATTCACTAATGGCCCCCTAATTATTGATCAAAATCTTGCTGGTAAATTGCCCTTTCTCTGACAAGATCGAAGCAACAAAAAAAAAGGCGACAACCTCCCAGGGCAAGAGCAAGACCATTTCGGCGATGTCTCCTGCATTGATTTTTTTCCCAGACAAGAGGCATGCTCGGTGAACTTGAGGAAGGCCATTTAGCAGGTTAGAAGCCACTTTCACTCCTGTAAAGAACTGGTCGTGATAGGTCAAAAGGCTCCTTTTCCTACCAATCCTACCCCTCCCCATCCACTCTTCCTCCCTTCTTGATGGAGGTGATGAAGATTGCTCTACCTTTGCAGAGCAATGATACTTGAGACTTCACCAGAAGGCATTTTCCATCAAGTTCTTGAGGCAGTCATGTCTTCCATGAAAGGTGTTTCAAAAACAGGTGGCAGAGTCAGATGACAGTGGTAAATGAGCAGATTGAAGGATGGGAAAGGAAGGGGAAGAAGAGGGAGATGAGACAGCAACAAAGTGTTTAAAAAAATTGAATAAAGTTAGAAGAGGAGTTTAATGCGTGGTAGTTGTAGTACTTGGCATAAGTAAGGCTGTAGATTTTCATCAACTGAGCTTCCCATCTCATTTGAACAACTTATTAATACAACTCTGCTTAAAACATCACCAACCCTAATTCCATCTTTATTGTGAAAGATGGCATTATAGCATCTCAAACATAATATGGCAGGTCTTCCAACTTACCACAGAAATGACATCTGAGAAAGAGCAGATATTGAACAGTGCATCGGAATAAACAAGAAAAATCAGTTGTTGATGAATTGGACGAGGAAGAGTGAAAGAAAGAGGGAAACAAAGTCACGTTCTTGGTACTTAGCTGAAAGTAAAAACAACACAACCAAAGTGAAGTACACACCACACACTCCTTGTAGAATTCTTAAAACACAATATATATCCAGCCATCACCAGCACTACAATCAACAGGTTTGATCATTGAATGAGGTCAAGAATCAAGGGAATATTCTCTTAATGGATGAAGAAGAATCACACTTGGCAGTTCTCTTGGATCACATCATTAGCTGCTCTACTTCTTTCTCCCTTATCTCTCACTTTTGCTGTCTTCTGTCTCTTCAATAAATTGAACTTTTTCTCTTTTACTTTTGCCTTCAAATTCTTTTCACACTATGTGTATACTGCTTTGTTCTTTGGACCTTTTTTCAATTTCATCATTGTTTCCATATTCTTTCTTTTCTGTCCTTTTTTCGAATGTAATAAAAAAATGTATTGTTCAATTTGTTATGCCTTTCTTTGATCTGATATATATACATATATATTTAACAAAAGCTAGGTTTTGATAAAAAGTAATAAACAATAAGCAATGTCTTTTTAAGAGAATATCTGTAATTTTCTTTAAGATGTTCTATGCTTGTTCATTAATCAGTAAAAAAAATATATACAAAATATAAGAACTTAGTTGGAAATGTGGAATAAAACCTTAAAAAACCTGAAAATCAGTTTGAATAATCTGCAAGATTCATCTACTGATGAAACACCCCCTCATACAAGATAACATTTAACAAATTGTTTTACATCTCAATCATTCACTGTCTTATTCAGAGGGTGGAGGGGGCAGGGGTTTATTTATATCACATTTCACTTCCTAGCTTGATTGTTCAAATTCAAAATATATTCAGGGGCATAATGCCAGGCAAACAAGAAACTGCATTCAGCTATACCTTTCAAGTAAGAAAGAGTAGGAGGAGAGTGGGAGAAGGAAATATAGAGGAAATAGAATATTTCTAGAGGGCATCTTCTATCTGATGATGTCACCAATTCTCTTTTGGGACTGAACCTCATCACTCATATCTATCTCATAATTGGCTTGACCGCTTACAACACTAAACTAGAGAGACTAGAAGTGCAGAAGGAGAGAGTGAAGAGAGGGGGGGAGAGAGAGAGAGTGTGTGAGACAGAGACAAGGAGAGAGAGAGAGGCAAACTCAGAGAGAGAGAGAGAGACACCCACAGATAAAGTCAAAGGGGAGAAAAATAAGGAGAGAGAGAAAGAGAGGAGTAAAAGTGGAAAAGAGTACAATGAAAAGAAGGAAAGAAAGGAGGGGGGGGGTAGAAAAAAATGAAATTCAATGGAAAGAAGATTATAGATGTTCTTGCTTTAATGAATGCTGCAGGAAATACATAATCATTTCCCTGAGCCCCTACGGTATAGATAAAACAGGTTCTTGGAAGATGTAGGTATTAATGGAAGCATATCATACCATAAAGTTTTATTTATATCAGCTGGAAAAGCAGCTACTGCTCTATTTGCATATTCAGGACATTCCGAAGGAATCACAGTGATCTCTCATTCAAAGAAATTACATTAAACATATTTTAAGAACCATTTATAACATTACATTTTTATTTAGGTCTTATTTTTATCTATCAAAACTGCATGAAAGGAAGAGGATGTTGCAATTTTTCAATCCTGAAAATAAGATTTCACACTTCTTGAAAATTATTTTACTTTTCCCGAATTCATTTGTGACTCCTTTAAAAATTCTGTCTATTTTTACAGGTGAGATACTTTTATCCCGCAACTCGATTTAGGTTGATAAAAAAAAATTGAACAATCGCTAAGAATCATGTTGCATGATAGGTATATAACCCGAATGAAGAAAATCATATTTGCTTCTCAAAATTTGTTAAGTGAATTACCCAATTTATTCAATCAAACAAATTTCAATCAACACTTACCCTGTATCTATTTTAATGATTTTAAATGCAGAATGTTGTTTTTGATAAACAGACACAATTACTGATTAATTTGCTACCCCACTAGGCTGTCTGAAACAAAACTCTTAATCAATTTTCACAAATAATTAATGACAGAGCCTTTGCATGTCTGTTTCATGCATTCTGTGCGGTGAGACCTGTGACTCATTTCCATGTAATAGACACACAAACGAGGGCGCCTTCATTGAGTGTCAGACAGTAATCAATCACACACTGTAACACACATGGTGTAAACTCATTAACAACGATCAATCAACGCTCTCATTCATCAGACCTTCCGTGTTATGGGCCCAGGGTTGTTGCTTTTAAGAGACCTTTGGTAAAAAGAATTTAGGACACATACTCCCACAACAATCATCGGGCCTAGCCATACACAAAAATTTTTTTTCTCTAAATCTAAATATAGGCATTCCAAAAATGCAATGCATTTATGTTACCAAACAATTTTGCATACATTTAATCTTTGTGATAAATCAAGGGAAAATCATGTTCAGAATCAGGACAAACATAATAACTTTTTTTCCTGAAATGAATTGATTGTTTTACTCATGTGTCAAGGCCCAGAATGCATCTAAAAGACCTACCGAAAAAGAAAAAACTTTAAAGAAAATAACTTACTCCTATACAGTTCCCAATAAACATGAGCAAATGTTGCTAAATAAAGCACTCGGATATCTTCAACTATGGCTGTTTATTGCCTTATTTTTTTAATTGATATGTTTTCATAATTTTTCTGTAAGAATCCAACATTGATATACCACTAGACACCTAACTAATATGCAGTCAGTTGAGACTACAGCTACAGTGACACTAACGGTTATTACATGCTAAGCATTTACTATTGATTGAAAACGGCAATGCAGATGATTAGATGTAATTTTACTTGACATATGGTGAATTGCCCTGATGGGAATCAATCAAAATCATGAAAGGTTAAAGGTGAGGGTCTTTTGGTATTTAAAGCAACTTCTTAATAGTTATCCGAATATAACAGAGACCCCCCCCCAAAAAAAAAAATGTTATGAAGTTAGAAAAGGATGTGGTTAAATTACGAGAATTCTAAAAATGTCACAGTAAGCAATAAGTTCCTCCCGATAAAGAATGCAACAGGGGCTTGTTATTAATAAATCAATTGCATTTTATTCTGGTCACGTTTTATCGAACAGAGGCAAAAATATCTGCCAATGGCCAAGCGTAAATAAACAAAGAAGCCCCTCAACTTAATAAAAAAAATGCAGGATACAAGATGGAGATGAGATCAAAATGAATATAACAAAAGCAGGTATGAATATGATGCTTGGGGTAGTATTGATTGTTTATAACAAAAGAAGAAAATAAATGAAATGAAAAAATGACATGGCTAACACAATTCAGAAATGATTATAACTTTGTATTATGAATGCTTTTTTTTCTCTCTTTTTTACATCAGATTTTGGAAAAGGCATATCGGAGTAGTCCATGGATCAATAGGAAATGCTGCAGAAATACAAATGAGAAAATAATCAATTTCCCATATATATTGCCTGCACCTATATACTTTACAAAAAGAAGAAAATGAGAAACGAAGTGGGAGAAATGCCAAAAATAAAGCTGCAGAATCTTTTTTCAGAAGGGTTAGGATATCAATTCATTAGATTCAATTCAAATTTTTGTAAGTGTGGTAAACAATTTCAAAAGTTCATCTATTTATCTATTACTCTGTGAGAAGAAGCTGAATATTGACCAAAACAATTGAGATTAAATACCTCTACTTGGTTTTTTTTTACTATTTTTTTCCAAGAGAAATAAAGAAAATGAACTATATGGACTTGAGGTATACATGAAAACTATCATGATTAAAACTGTGGATTGTTACCAGGAATTTCATGCAGCAATTGTTGTTTTCATCTTCATCAACATAATCATCCTTATCATCATCAACAACATTATTATTATCATTATTGTTATTCTTATTATTATATACAGCTATTATATCATTATTATTATTTGTATTCTTCTTGTTGTTGTTTTCATCATCATCATTCATATTTGAAAGAGAAACATGAAGAAAAAAGAAAACCATGATTACTAGACTAGATTGTTAACAGGAATTTGATGTCTTTAATTACAGGTCTCATTGACGAGGGAGGGGGTGGGCTCTGGAATGAGGGTGATGAAAGAGAGAACAGGTCTAGGGGGAGAAAGAAAGTCTCATTTTGATGAGGCCTCTGGTAATATTGTCAATATGCAATGGCGTCATGGCAATCCTTTATGTCAGCACAAGCAGCCTATATTCAACATTGGTAAATTTAGAAATCTGATACTCTCTCCCACTGTTCAGTGTGCTACCCAGAACAAGAGGAATAATTTGCTTTTCCCTAATCATATTGGGTTTTCATCCTTATTTTTATATGCTATCATTCCTCTTAATATTTTTCTCTTCTTTGTAGCTTTAATCTCATTATTGTTCTACTTTCCCTCTCTTCATATACAATGTTCATCATTTTGAACTTGTCCTTTTAATGTTTTTTCTTCCATATTCATAAATCCCTCTGCCTACCTTTGTTTATTCATTTATTTATTAACTATTCATTTATTTATTTATTGGTTTTCTTTATTTTAAACTGCAGGGTAGGCCTGATACCTTGTATCCATTCTTAATGGAATGCACTTTATTCATTAACGAAGACCCTTTTCAATTATGATGTAGAAAAGTGAATAAAACTATTTTTCTTCATAAGTTCACATATCTAAATTTAACAATCATCATAATAGGCCTATGTAAGTACGATTGAAATATACAGGACATTTGTTGGGATAGTGGCAATTCATATTTGTAGGAAAAAGCATGTGACAGTACGTTTTGATATCTGAACACACCCTACAGTAATGTTCATCAAGAGAATGATGTATGCAATACAGCGAATCTCCAAAATATGTTTGAGCGATATTATACTAATCAGCACTAAGCTCATCTATGAATACATAAACAGGTACTAGTCTACACTCATACATATTCATTTACTCTAATAATGTATAGGATGGATTTTTAACTAACCAGTTGATTTGAATGATTAACTGAAGTGACAGAATGAATATTCTCATTACTCATCTCCATTCCCATTCTCCTCCACACAAAAGCTGTATAACTCTTTAGAAATAGCTGGAATATACTGCATTTTGTCTTTCGCAACCCCATAATGATGTCCTACATTTAATGATGTGACTTAAAAATGAAATAATTCTTAGCTAACCACTTTTTAATGTTTGCATCATAAATACAGATACAATCCTTTTGTGAGGTGAATGATTTTGACAACTATTAAGACCAGATTTTTTTTCTAAACTTTTAAGCCATAATCACCTTCCTTGAAATTGGTTTTGATGTCTATAAGTCTAAAAAAAATGACTTAAATTTATAAATCAGCTTTAACCCATGTCCAATGATAATTTTAAAAAATTTGTCAATCTTTCTTCGTAAATGTTCATATCTACTCAAGATGAAAAAATGCTGAATGAAAAAAAAACCTGCATCTGCAGTGTGCTTAAAGTCAAGATGGCTCACAATACTAACAAATGTTGAAAATTATTTCTATAAAAAATAAAATGAAAAATTTCATTGTATGTATTTAGATATTAGAGCAAACCTATTACCCACAATCCTTATTACGGTAACATCTACTGTAGATAAATGATAATATTCATTTGTAGCTCAATTGATGTCAAGATGGCTTTTAATAATTTAAATTGTATAATGTAAACAATAAACAATTATACTATAAACAATGGAACATTTTATTGTATGCATCAAGATAATATTAGCTAGCTGCTGGGAAAAAAAAACTCAACACGGTGGCAAATTTTATGATCAGCAAAGTAGAAAGCAAACAAGTGGTTTGGACTTGCACCATGAGGGCAGCAGACAGGTTTCAATTCCATGGCATCATTGAGTCAATCTCACAAACCTGACTGTCCAACCAGTCTTCGCCCTAGACTACACAATGAAAGGATTTTCTATTAAAATAATAAACCAAGTGTCATAGGACAAAAAGCAACCCCCATGTTAGCTTTATTTACATTTACCTTCAGAGCAGCCCAGAAAGTCAACAGACAAGCAAGCAAAATGAACTCTACCGTTTTTACTCTTCTGTAGAAACACAAAGTAGTAGTGGACCCTCAATGAAAACTCACGGGCAAATCATGTCTGCCTCCCTCTTGAGTAAGATAGTAGATAGTCACCTATCAATCATATTGTCTATCAGATGTAATTTCAGCCAATAACATATTGAAAGTTTCACGGAATCATCCATAATATTCATATCACAGTATAGCTTAGAAATAGAAAAAAAATGAAATATGAAGTCAGGCAATCTTATCAAGGAAAATACATATAACCAGATTTTATAGAAAACAAGTACAACCTTACAGCAAGTAATTCTTACTGCTAAACACAAGTCTACAACTTCAACTACATATAGTTTCCTCCTTTTTGATACCCCACCCCCCCCCCCCAAAGAAAGGGCAAAAGGGGGGAAATAGAATTGTAAAGTGTCTATTCGAAAACACACAAAAAAAGTATTGACCTTGTTCTCCTTTTGCTGCTTTTATTGGAAGATTTGCATTAGCATGCAGCATGTTGTATCCATCAACTTCGCAGTTTACAGATAGTAGCTTAGTAGAATAGTAAAGGAATAAATTACTTTTTCAACACCCTACCTGATAGGAATAATCTTCCTTTTTTATTTCAGGTGTGAGATTTATCATTTTTGATAGTGCATCACTTTTGGAATAGAAGAGCTAGGATTGATAGATTAATTAATTCATTTGAATAAAGATTTTCCTATAAAATTTAAGATATGAGAGTTTACCATTTTGCAAGTAACAAAAATATACTATACATAAAAAAAATGGCTTTGAAATAAATCTTAACCAAAATGACTCAAGACATAGGCTTTTCAACCAAACTGGTTTCAAATAAACATACCGTTAAACATAAATGGAACAAATTATCACTTGCAGATAAAATAATCCTGTTCAGTACAACCTTCCAGACGAGGATGACCAATGGGTAATATGATGATGCCCTTCCCTCAGACTATGGATGGTAACTAATACACTCTCCCTACCAAGGGAAAAAACATGAGTGTGACTTCAGACAAACTTACCAATTTCTGAGTGGCAGATTTGGAGTCCTCTTTGAGCTTTTGTAGCTCGTCCTTAAGGGCGCTGTTGGCGTCTTCAAGGACCTTGAGTTTAAGGGTAGTACTACCGGTAGAAAGGGAGCGTTGTAAGTCCCCCTGTAAAGAGTCAAACAGAGATGAAAGGGGTCAGACATGTATGTATGTGTAATGATAATTTTTTTTTTTTTTAATTTACATAGAGATTATTGTAAAAGCTGGAATAGAAAGCTTTTTCGATATGCACAATATATGTTCGCCTCCACTACATGATATCAAATGAAATGACACAAATCAATATTCAATCAATTGCCAATATCTGGATGTAGAGACTCGCATACTATCCACACAACAATGGCAAGCTATAATTCTCGACATCATGTTGCATAAAATGAATGGCATTACAGGTATACAAATCAACCTTTGCATAATTAAGTCAACACGGGACAAAATTGCTCATACATCAATTATCCATCTTGGATTATTATGATACATGCTGTGGAAAGATATATATCTCTTGCCAAGTCGATACTTGTGGCACAAAAGGAGCGGCAGGCCATAAAATTGATCAATGAATATTTCATTACACTAATAAGAGTTTGAAACACACGCTAAAGCTTATGTCCGGAATGATACATGGTTCTATACACATCACATATAGTTTCTTATCTAAATTAGATAGACTATAGAAAAGGGAACTGTTGGAAATCTTCACGGAGTTTGTGAAAGTAATGGGAATATTCTTACAGCAGTTGGTAAACTCAGGTATATTTGCAAATGGTCTGATTAGTCTAGCGATGGGTGAGGACTGTATTACAATATGATACCCACAATTTGATTAATACAGGCACATTTACATATTTATACCAATTTATCAATCTTATTGAAATCAAGAAAAACACAACTGCCTTTATGCACTTCCCAGATAATTATATATTTACACCTTAAAAATCAAACTAAATACAGACACACTCCACTCCTTGAAGAAAAATTCTAGTCAATGAAATTTCATATACATTCTCAATGTTCAGAAAACAATTATTTTCACTTGCTCTATTTCAAAACCTAGTTGGAGAATGGCAAATGTAAATGAATGTCTTTCAAATGGAATTTGTGAGATGGGACTTGAACCTTCATCAACCAGCTTGAAAGTCCTTTGCATGAAGCACTACACAATAAAAATAATTCAGCTATAGGTAGAAATGCAACTTGCAAAAAAAATTACACACAATCTACACGTGTGGTTGAGGGTCATAGATAGAATAGCACACTTGTCCTGTGTAATAAAATCAACAGCAAAGAAATTTAGAAGGGGTAGAATAAGCCCCAATTACTTTGAAACGTCTTCAATTTCAAGCCAGGTAATAAGGGTAAGGGTTAAGAGCATTAAGGTATATCTAGGATCTCCATCAAGATTGAGAGAGAGCTTTAGATTTACTAGCGCTTCTTCCATGGCTTCATCTGTTTTAGCCAACCCAACAGCTTCCATTTGATTGTCTTTCATTTGTGTCTGTCTGTCTGTCTGTATGCCTATTGTGTATGAGGATGTTTGACTTCTGGTGATTATTTTTCATATATTCATTAATTTGTTATTTACCAGGATCTCTGCCCCCTCCCCAAACATGAGCCTACATGCCACAAATCCTCATACGTTCACTCTTTCTTTCTAACTTCATCCCCCTCTCAATACCCTCTATTTCCTCTCTCTATTAGATAGAACAGTCTGAAAATTACTAATGTTACCTCAATAAGATATTGAAGGAGAAATAATGATATCCTGACATCAGTGATGGGCACCCCATTATCATTTAATTGCAGTCATGTTCTAATCTGAAGTAAGATCTATCTCCTCAATAGATGACATGAAGGTCATGTGGTCTAAACCTTCCATATCTATCTAACATATTCCAAAATAAATCCTGATTAAAAAGACTTAATTTGTGCATTATTGTAGCTAACCATGTTACAAAAAAAAACATTTTCAAAAGAAATACTGTGCAGCTAGTCAGTTGTGAGACTGAATTTGACATGTATACATCAATGCCAATTGTACATGGTTGAGATTACTTCCATCAGTCCTCTAAATATCCATCATTAGTGAGATCTGAGATACTCATCAGAGTCCTTTAATGGGCTCATTTTATTTGACAGGCAATGAGGGAAAAGAGTGATGATGATGAGTTAATTATAAGCTCAGAAATGATAGTCAACCATTCCAATGACCTTCCTCCTATGAATGGGATTTATTTTGGGGTTTAAGATATATAATGCCATCTATATTTCAGCTGAATGACGCAATTACCAAGACCATAAGAGCTTTTATTTTCAAGTCTTCACTAAAGGAACCAAGGAATGACTACAATGCATATTATTACCCCAAGTTGATAAAGATTACAAACTTGTAATTATATTTAGACCCAAGCCTGTAAACTACAGGCATGACTAGTTTGATATAAGCTATCTGATGTCCAGAAGATCATCATACAATCTGTATTTAAAATGCATAAATATGAAGGAAACAACAAAGAATGGAACACTTTCTTTGACAGTGCATAGGACAATGACAGTCTTGAGGAGTTGATTTCTATGAAAAAATTATCCACTCAAGAGTACTATAAGTCTTTAGTAGTTCACGCAATAGAAAATTGTCAAAAACAGAAAAATTAGCCAACTGTCAACACAATTTTACAAGTACTTCCACAGAGTTAAGAATACTACTGCTTGAAAACAAGTAATAATGTATGTGGGAAATAAATAATTCAGCATACATAACATTGATACATTATACTAAAGAATTCAATCGATTCAGGAAAAAAAAATCAATAGGTAAGAAAGGCTTTATCAAAGAATTACCAATTAAATTATCAAAAGATTCTTGTTTTTCAACATAGCATACATTATTGTATGGAGTATGTAAATGAAATCAGCTGAATTCCAAATTCCAACCCAGAACTTCGATACTTACATATCTGAATACTATTTTCTATTTACTTTTCACATTGTATTTCTCCCAACTCCCTGGTAAAACGGTGCAAAAACATTTTATAGGTTCACTCCTTCACGTTTAGCCTGCAGAAGGTAAGATCTGTACCTTTAAATAATATCTATCATCATACCATGCTATTCCCGCCTCCCCTATTATAGCACCCTTGTGAAATATGTATAAATAGTCATGAGGTGTCTCCCCATCCAGTTATTATCAGTCGAGCAGAGTCAAGGGGGCTATGTCTAACCTTGGTTTCTATGCTCTTAAACTCACGAGTATCTTCTCTGAGTCACAGGTGAAAATGGCTGGTGAAGACTTTACGATGGTCTTGAAAGCTACTACTCATTATATTATACCACTTTAACTTTACACTTAAACATACTTACTGCTTGTAAATGACATATGTAAATACACATATACCTAGTGATGTGCCTCCCCCCCCCCACACACACACACACATAAACAATCATACTGAAAGGGCCTACACTTTGGTCTCATTGAAATTTTCATGTTTCTTGTGAATTTGGATGAAAAAAATCAGATTACAAAAAGTGTATTTAATGTAAAGTATCAGCCTATCACCATTCCAAGATATAGGCTATTATCCAAGCTATTGACAACATGGATAATCCAAAGATTCTCTTCAAAATAAAGGAAATCCAGAATTACATAAAAACCAATCCGCCATATGAATGAAAATAATAACATTTATGTACCAAAATTCCAGGATATAAAAAAAAATCAAAAATTTCTAAGAAAGCTTTGATATGAATATCTATTTCTTAAATAACATCAATTAAAGATAAATATTACCAGTTGTGGTAACGATCTCAAAATGAGTTTGAAAAACATTACCATCTAAGTGCTTGTATGTATAAATGAAAAAAATGTGTGCCAAATAGCTCTGGAAGAAAATGTGTAATTGCTGAGAAATTAGCAAAATAAGCACAGAATTTCATCAAATGTCAGGTATTTTTGTTGATTGATTGGCCGATGTGGCCTTTTATTTGCATCAAAGTTAAAATCATACACTTAACATGATAAAAAGCACTAGTAATACACTGTCCCACATATACTTTTCTGAGTTACTGATCATGAGAATTATCCATCTTCAGCAAAGATTTCATGATTTTGCAAAGATAAGTTTACAGATCTAGATGTATGATAATATTTTGATAATTAACCTTGATTTAAAAGACTTTCTCATGAAATAATTGTTTGCAGCACCTACTCTCTCTTACCTTTAAGGCAAAAAAAATGAATCACATAGTTCATTATAAAGCATTTGGGAATTACAAAATCATTGGAGTTACAATTGTTATTTATTATCTTACATCATGCACTTTCTTGTGTGATATGAAATTAATGAAACTTATTTTTCAAAATATGGCCTCTCTGGGCAGCAGTAGCTGAGAAGAGGGTACATAATAAAGAAAGAATACCACTATGCCAGTGTAGGTATTCTTCAACAAATTTAAGCAGGTACAATCTTTGCTAGAAGATTGTGAAGCTGGATGATGCCTGGTACCTGCGTAGCATAGACCTACTGCCCCTCATGTAGGATGAGTCATGGTGAAAGTGAACGGGAATTATCATACCAAATACAGAAATCAATTCAAGTGCCACCATTCAAAGGTTTGAATTTCAGCTGGACATTATCATAAAACATGCTACAAATCAATGTAAGCACAGTCATTGTAAAGATTGAATTTCTAGGTTTTTCAATGATGCAGCCATGGGAATTTAATATTTCAATTGCATTGCTTTTTTACATGTAGTTTGTTCATACTTCGAAACAGATTTCCCTGTTAAATGCATATATGAATAAGTACATGAGTGTGTAAAAATAAAGAAAACAAATTTGAAGCTATCAAATATACAAATGACCTATTACAGAAATGCTCTGAATTTTAAGTTGGTGCCCAATTTCTGTGGAGGAGGATGTAATTCAATATTTTCCAGCGAATAGATATCCTTGGCTAACATACAAACAAGATATGCATATAAATTTAATATAGTGATACCACTGTATGTCTGTAGTCCCGTACAGTCTGCCTTGCATAGGGTTCTGACTCACTCATGTGCATAACAGCCTATAGCTGAACACAGCTTCAATTGATTTCTGCTCTTATTTTCACAAGATACGTAACTCAAGTTGCAGCCTGGATGGTAAACACAGGCCTCACAAGTAAATCACGGTCCTATGCACTCGATTCCGTGCGGGGCTCCACCAAAGCTTACCCAATTAAAGAGCTCCATTGATTTATCTTTGTTTTTGCTTCTAAATACAGAGTATCTTTAATGAGATCATCCGGGCTCCGTGGTCATTAACGAAGTGGTCGCCAAGGATGAAATTGAATTTTCTGAAGAGGTCCCTATCAGTTCAAAAGGGTAAGCTATGGACAATGCTCAAATCAAAATATAGAAGATGGGTACCTGAATGATCTAGACTGATTTTATAAGCTAATGCTTCTTAAAAAAACAATAAAGAAGAAACTGGGTCAGGGTGGCGCACAACAAATAAATGTTCAAGACGTTTGGGGGGATTTTTTAGCAGTTTATGCAGATCATAGATTATTTCAATGGGATATAAATCCTTCCTTATATCCAGGTATGTAGGATTTTATAATAATAAAAAATATCCCAAAATAAACTTTTGAATAAAGTACAATGAAGGATACAAATGAATAAAGTGAATAAAATATAATGAATTAATTTTAGGTTTTTGTAGTAATAAATGAGCCATCACATTCGAAAGGGGTTAAACCATTCATTGTGTATGGGTATAAAGACAAAAAGGTAATTGAAACAGCAACGCTAGTATCATACACTCTAATCAATAATATTTGGATCCTGAAGAAGCTGAAGGGCATATTTCTGAGATGGTTGGGTAGCTTAGCAGATGCATCATGGCGGCAAGCTCTTTGTACAAAGGGATGGCCAATGGAAGGCTAGACTTAGGGATAATGCAAAACTGTTTGCACAGACATTTAAAGCGGTTCATATGAACAATGTAACCATGGATATTCCTTTGAAAGGGTGTCTGTTTTTTAAGCTAAAGAGGAAAAGCATGATAAATGAAGCAGAGTAGTTTTCTTGAGGAGTTAAACACCTTTACCAAGTAAAATAATGAACACCGAGTTTCTTTTGATACTTACTTAATCTGAATGCATTTAATAATACAAAATGAGATTCAGCATAGCATCAATTTACATCAGAATGATGTCTGGCTCATTTTATGACATCATCTCCAAAGCTATAGGATTTGCATTTGCCTACATACATTTAATGCAAAATTTCCATGGGGGAGTATTCCAGCATTGAATAGACAAGTAATATAAATTATTCAGCTAGAAACTGAGGTTTACATTCTGATTGGTACAAATTTAAATCCTGTGTGAAGAGTGGCAAAGTGCAGATTGATGTCTTCCCAATGGACACCAAAGGTATGGTGGAGTAAAACAAAAGACCCTCTATTTACATGGTGAGAGTCAGAATCACTTCATCATGATGCTTCAATGGCAATTGAAGCTTAAGTAATACCTCAAGTATTTGTTACAAATTTACATAACAGCTTCACATCTACTATGGATGATCATCACAATGCAGGTTTGAGGAGTCAAAATTACTTCAACAGTTTCTTCCTTCTTCTTTTCTATATCCTACATATAAAAAATTATGTTTCGATGTAAAACTCTGAATAATAAAAGATTGATTCGTTATTAACTCATTGACTCTGCAATTCTCAGGCAATAACAGATAATTGGATCACAAAATACTATTTACTTACACAAAGTTTAAGATTTTTTTTAATTTCATACCTATTTTCATAAAATATTTCAGTACACTCCACGCGACAGACTTCAATTGAAAAAAACCCCTCGATTTACAAATAACGAATAAGAGACACAGATTGACAGTCAAAAATTTCTGCTAAAAAATATTGGCAGAAGGCAAGATGACCAGTTACATCTATTTATATCCCACAACCAGAATCAAAATTATGACAAACTGGCTATTTACGTCTGATGTTGCTATATCTCACAGATAATATTTCATACAAGAGATACATACCGGATGAAACAGCAAGAATGGGAAAAATTAAAGAAGTTGAATGATTTCCTTCTGGTAATTGCAGTATGACATTTTATCTTCAAACAGTAGACTTGTTCACACGTTCACATTAGGAACATACAGATTAAACTTGTACATGTAAATCATATTTAGACTCTGTAGTCTGGTTATCTGATCATTCAAACTGAATTTGCACAACTAGAATTCATCCCACACATATAAAATTCAGAAGCTTATCATGAATTTTTGAATAGGCAACGGCTTTCCAGACAACATTTTCAAAGTACAAGAACACTGTTATATCACTTGTAATATTCCATACATGCTGCAAATTATAAAAAAAAAAGGAAAAGTGCCCCTTGGGCACCAAGCATCTTACATCATGACTAAAACAAATTACATTTTTGAAATGAAAGAACGTAGAGTGAAAAAACTGCCTTAACAATTTATGCAATGCAATTCCCTTTTTTTCTTTTTTTTTAGATATGAAGGAATAACAAGAGTGATACAAGCATCAAGGCAACGAGACAACATGATTCTGTAGCCTGAAGTTTAATTCCTTTCACAGTGCAATCTTCAGCTACTGAAATTCATTCATTTTTTGGATGCAAGATATTTTCCTGGATTTACAGTAGCCGAGAGAGATGGGCAATTTGAGGGTGAAGTTTATCTCCATACTTGCTAAACTAGGAGATGAAATGTAACCATGCGGATACGTTCTGTACCACCAATTACAGGTAACCTTAGACAGGCAAGATGATGAGAAACCTCTGTCATACAAATCTCTCTGCATATCAATATCACCGTCTCAGACTAGAACTCTCTGCAGACACATGATTACATTTTAAAGGGGGTGTCCTTCCCTCCCAGGTAATCAGACTTTTCACAGTTTCAAGGATAAAAGTTTTAACCATATTTGTGCATTTCATATCAAATGATTTCAGATTAAATGAAAGACTACAGTTAATACTATGAGAGATGTTTCAAATATATCAGGCAGGAAACATTTATCAATCTTGGCACCTCACACTGATCTATCCAACTGCTTTACATGATCTTTGATCCTTAATTAATTATGAAAATACTTACCATGATTTTCTTATTTACGAGATAACTGGATATACCCATTTGATTTGCTAGTTCATTACGATGAACCTGCGTGCCGAATATAGAGTACACAATTTTTCCTGCGCGCGCGCTGCATCTCCCTACCAACGCACTATCCCAAGATCGTCGCGCAATTTGGCGTCCATTTCCTCTCATGAGCCTGCGGGCAAGACATGTTGTCACACAAGGCGAGGGGTAGGAGGGAGGGTTCAAATGGGTATATCCAGTTATCTCGTAAATAAGAAAATCATGGTAAGTATTTTCATAATTTACATCAATAACTGGGATATACCCATTTGATTTGCTAGACCAACACGGATTCAACGTGAAGGGAGGCATGTCTAGACTAAGAAGTGCGTTAAAATAGGGAGATGAAGACACAAAGGCCGTTGCCTTACGGACAGGGGAGGCGATAAAGCCTCATGTGAAGAAGTCCTTAAGAGCAAGGAGTGAAGGAAAGAGGGGCGTCAATAGACGGACCTCGAGAAGTCGTGAACGACGATTCCAAGAAAGAGCCCAAGAAGAATGATACTAAGTATCATGGGCCCTCGGCCTAGTGTCAGGAGAACAACATCACCAGCTGACTAGAGCGTAACATTCGGAATTTGTTGAAATTTTCAACAAGAATCGTGATCGGAAAACTGTAGCTTTAAGGCTCAGTAAGTGATCCATCGAACAATCTGAGAAGGCGAGAGATCTCAGAAGCCTCCGCGTGGGAGAAAGCGCCCAGAATTCGATATCCGTCTCAAATGCGTGAGGGCAGACATCTGCAGAATTCTGATAGAGAGCTGTGGCAGAAAGTTACTAGCGGTCCGAAGAGGACTAGGAACGACGGAGAGTAGGGATTTAAGAAGAAAACCACTCGTAAGGCAGTCAAGGGTCGAGAAAGCGACTGAGTGCCATCCTTTTAATAAGAAATACCGCGGACCTGCTGCCTATGTAGAATAAAGCAGTCTGGTTAAAATAGCTCAACCGGGCGTGTCAGAGAAACAGCGCGGTACACATCACGACAAAAGTGTGATAGACCGAGTGATCGAGAGAGAACTCAGGATCCCCTTTCTCCCGTACTGATCGAAGCACCCATCTGAGGGTGCAGTGCCCGCGGTGGAAGAGGTGGCTTGGCTCAAGCCACCATTGCCGAGAGAGCCCGTGAGGCTAGGCTGCGATGGATGACCGCCGGGCGGGGGAATCCCTAGCAGAAGCAAGTGTACGCCAGAGGGAGCTGGCGAAAAGTCTCTGTCATGATCCTACGTGAAGGCGACAATCAAGAGATGTTCTAACGAACAGACATCGCCAGATATGATACCTCAACAGTACGTTCCCAACGGAATCGAATGAGGTAGCAACGGCCCTGTCCTATCAAGTTAGGGACGGAAACTGGCTAAGAGTGTCGATGTCCTCGCTTGAAGAAACAAGCGAAGGAGGAGGGAGACTTGAGGAAAATAAACACAAAAATTTCCATCAGTCTGCGGTGAGAACCAGTTGTTTATGAAAACAGCCACAAGGCCTGGTCTCTCAGGTGATCGTAAGAGCAAGCACCGCCGGCGCCGGTTGCGGCAGCGTGGAACAGTCCGATATCGGAGAATAAGGAGTTCCAAAAAGCTGCGGGGGGCGGCAAAAATGACGCCCTAAGCAGTGGGGGATGAGCATCTAAGTTTCTAAAAGAAGAACTCCAGTGAAGTAAATCACTTACATGGAGAGACTCATCCGCAGTCGGCCCGAGAAAAAGCGGGTCGTAGTGATTGTGGTTAGGTAGGCATAAGCATACATGCATCCACGGTTACATCATCCTCGGTCGTGCGGTGACCATGGCCACATGCATTGCATGGAGGGAGGATGAAAGCAGCATGCGAGGCGACTCGAGTGTGCCGAGTGAAAAAGCTTCTAAATAAGAAGACGATTCGACAAATGGGCACGGTAAGACATCCACCGTAGACCACTCCACACAAGGAGGAAACGGCGGAGACGCCCGCAAGCTTGACCCACATAGAGAGCAGTCTATAACATAGACTGTTAGAGCTCGACCGATGGTCTGAAGGCGTACTGTTTGGTGTAAACTCGCCGACCCGGTACGGTGGGTGTGCCCAGAAAATAGGCATAGAATGCCGACAGAGAAGTCTGGGGCTTTAAACAAGCTTGAACGCACGTACATAGCCAATAATCTCATGAGATGTACGGCGGTTTCTTTCCTCCGAGATGATGCTTACCCGACCGGGAAGGACTCGGGGAACAGCTGTGAATGTCAACAGGAGGGATATCTAGCATATGAAAAGCTGATTCCCTCCAGGTATTCGGTGCGGGTGCTTTCGGCGGTGTCCGGCTGGACGACCGGTGATGGCAGCTCGGGCAGGGCTCGAACGAGCCGCCCGAATACGAGACAATAGGTTAACATAACCATAATGCACCGGGTGGTGAAGGCGTAGCGATCACTAAGCACAGGAGAACTTTAAATCGCCGTGACATTCAGATCCGATATACATACTCATAAGTTCGGAGAGCTATGAGGTAGTGAGACATACCGCTGAGCGGTGATGGTGCTCATATCGGAGTCGCCCTCTCTTCAGTGGCGATCGCTGGAGGACGGGTGTCTGTACTAGCCCTGACTCTGGCCTTGCAAGGGTAGGAGCTAAGTAAGACAGGGCACCCTTACTTTCGAATAGAAAGTGAGGTTCAGGCCAGAAACCGACGGTCCCGTCGCCTGGGCGGACGGACCGCGGACGTGATAGGTTGCCCCCTCAAAGCAGCCAAACATTCTCACGAGAGAAGTGCGGCATGCGGTATGTAAGAGATTCTTACCTCCAATCTACGGGCCCGCTTAGGGGGTAGAATGGAGAGAGTTACCGCTGAAGGAGTCGTCGCCGTACGTGGGCTTGACGTAGAGGGCGAATTCGGGAGTACCTGCATAAAAAGGGGAATACCCATGCAGGTAACTCGCCGATGGCTCCCCGGAGTGCGGGTTGGCGAGAGAAGTCTCAATCCGCTCAATACCCGACGCCAGCAATAAGACCGCGGCGGTCTTATAATGACGGAGAACACGAGGATAAGAACCCGTAATGCTCGGGGACGCATAGATGCAGCCTGAACGGATGCAAAGTCCAGCCGTCGGTCACCGAGAGCTTGCCGACATATTGATGCTTGAAAGCCGTATGTCGGAAGCACCTGCATAGAAACGGGGGTCACCGTGTAGGTGAACAGCGTTTCAATAAATGCCCGGTGTGAGAGGACAGGTGATTGCTTGAGCCGCACAGTGCTTAGCAAGGCGGCTGAAGCTGATATGAAGCGTGGGTGAATTACCCGCACTGCTCATGGGAGTATGTGCGACGCCTGACCCACAAATATCGGGAGTCTGGTGACATAATGGAGGGCGATGCCCGTATGTCGATAACACCTGTGTATTAGCGGGGATTTCCCTTGCAGGTGCGTGAGCCGGCGAATCATGAAATCGCCGGTGACTCTCCGAGGTGCAAGATGGCGAATGTCTGCTTAACCTGCCCGGTGCTCGACACGGCGGTTTTAGCTGACAGGGAGCATGAGGATAAAGATCCGTGATGCTCGAGGGCGTTCTGTTGTAACATGAAGTTACGACGCCTGGCCATCGGCACAAGAATCAGAAAGAAAGGTCTGCCCGCAAAGTGGGATTAGCGACCTAGACTTTCTTCTTGTTATTCCTCTTCTGTGCGCCCCCCGGCGGGGGCCGCACAGAAGAGGGAACAATCATCGGGAGTCTGGCGACATAGTGGCGGGCGACGCCCGTATGTCGATAGCACCTGTGTATTAGCGGGGATTTCCCTTGCAGGTGCGTGGGCCGGCGAATCATATTGCCGGTGACTCTCCGAGGTGCGAGACGGCGACTGTCTGCTTGACCTGCCTGGTGCTCGACACGGCGGTTTTAGCTGACAGAGAGCATTAGGATGAAGATCCGTGGTGCTCGAGGGCGTTCTGTTGTAACATGAAGTTACGACGCCTGGCCGTCGGCACAAGAATCAGAAGGGAAGGTCTACCCGCACAGCGGGGTTAGCGACCTAGAATTTCTTCTTCTTCCTCTTCTATGCGGCCCCCGCCAGGGGGCAGAAGAGGGTATAATGATCGGGAGTCTGGTGACATAATGGCGGGCGACGCCCGTATGTCGATAGCACCTGTGTATTAGCGGGAATTTCCCTTGCAGATGCGTGAGCCGGCGAAACATGATATTGCCGGTGACTCTCCGAGGTGTGTTGGATGGCCGGTGTCTGCTTGATCCGCTCGGTTGGTAGTACCGTCGGCTGAAGCAGGCAAGCCTGAGGGTAAAAACCCGCAGTGCTGGAGGGCACTCTAGATTAGCTTGAGAAGCTGAGAGGCCTGGCCATCAAAAGAATCAGAGGACAGACCGCCCGACGGAGCGGGGCTTATGTCTGTGGTTCTCCTCTTCTTCTTTTCTTCTTCTTCGGTTGCTCCGGCGCCGGAGCGGAAGAAGGGACAAGAGGCTGGGCTGCGCCTGTCTTCCTCTCCTTAGCTCTCCCACGGGGAGAGCTAGCCGAGCGAGAGGAGGCGTCGGCCGAATCTGACGGCGTCAGATTGAATTGAGAGTCCGACACGGTCGGACTCAGGTGCCTCTTCCGACTAGGGGCTGGTAGCCCTTTGCCGACGCTCCCTAGAGGGGTCTTACACGGCATCGAGCCTAGTCTTTGCCGGGTGGAGAGACCCGTGCTCTCCCCCCGGACTTTAGGTGACCCGATGGCCGGTGGGTCTGACAGCCCTAGAGGAGTCGCCGTTTTCTGTACTAGTGCGACGCTCCCCAATAAGGTTCAGGTTCCGGGACGGAAGCCTTGGCCATCACCGTGCGGGCACGTGGTCGCAAATCCACGGTTCCACCCTTATTAAGCGGGGCACGTGAACTCGCGTCCACGGTTCCACCCCTTTGAGAGCCCACGGGGCTCTGACTCTGTTCTCGCTATCTATACTACCTGTGGTGGGGGATAAGACCCCGGTGTCGGGCCCCGAAACAGCAGCCGCCTGAGGCTCTTCAGAAAGAGTCCGAAAGGCTCATTATTGCCGTAGGGTGATCTAGTAGTAAGATAAGAAACAGAGAAGCAAGGGGGTAGGGGGGTAACAAACCCCAACCCTGAAGTCAAAAGACCTCAAAAAACGGACTTTTGAGAGTCAAAAACGGATCTCACAAGGATGATACAAGGTAAAATCCCAGAACAAAGGAAACAGTAATAATTAAGAATTATTAAGAGACACTGTCCCTGAAGTCCGTTAGAAAATTTAATTATTTGATTATCACAACAAGAATCTGCTTCCGCCAAAATTCTGAAAAGAAGGAAGGGGGGAAGCATCTAAAAAGAAGAAAACACTAAGTTTTTTTTTTTTGTTGTGTCCACCTGTTCAAAAGAAAAAAAATAATTTTTCTTGAGGTGAGGATCAGCTAAGGAAAAAAGGGGAGCAAGATTCCCTTTTTTTTTTTTTTTTTATTTATAAACAAGAAGTTTAAGAAAAAAAAAAAAAAAATTATAAGTCCAGAGACCGGTAGCTGACTTGAAAAGGAAGGGGGGAAAAACAAAGATAGCTTTCCCGATAAGGAAGGCCGAGTCAAAGGCGACGAACGCTGACAGGAGACGGCTTCCTAAAAAAAAATTCTAAGTATTCTTGTGAAGGAAAGAAAATATATTTTTTTTTTTTTTTTTTTATAATTAATTGAATAATTAATCAATTAATAAACACAAGAACAAAGGATTGATTGAAACAAAAGAACAATCAACTAACTCGAAACAAGAAACAAAGAACTTGAATCGAGGCAAAGGAGCAAGTCAAGAATTAAAAGAATCAATCAATTAATTAATTAATCAATTAACCAATTAATTCAATTAATAAATACAAGAGCAAAGGATTGATTGAAACAAAAGAACAATCAACTAACTCGAAACAAGAGACAAAGAACTTGAAACGAGGCTGGAATACGACGCTCCTAACGTCCTACAGAACCTATCTGAGGAGAAATAAATCAATTAAATTCACGACGAGTCGTATAAACGAAGAAGTCAGTGAATAAAAAGAATTAAAAGGATTAAAAAGGAGCGAAGACAACGCCCGAGCAGGAAGGCGCGGAGCTATGGGGCGGAGAGGTGAAGACAACCCGCCTGTGAGAAACGTATCTTTAAAAAACAAACTCACGAAGAGGGACAAGAAACGTTAAAATAATATCACGGAAGCTCTGCGCGACGTGATAATCCTATAACAATCTTAGATGAGAGAAAATAAGATTGAAATAAGGGAAGAATTGCACAATAAAGTATCCAAACGGAAAACAGAAATGCAATTTTGAGAGTGTACTTAGCTTGCGACTGCACTCGACCGCAGGCGAAAGTAAAAGAGGAAATGGACGCCAAATTGCGCGACGATCTTGGGATAGTGCGTTGGTAGGGAGATGCAGCGCGCGCGCAGGAAAAATTGTGTACTCTATATTCGGCACGCAGGTTCATCGTAATGAACTAGCAAATCAAATGGGTATATCCCAGTTATTGATGTAAATATTAATATTTTATCTTTAAAAAAGTAATTAAAGATCTATTAAATGATACTGATTATTCATATTTTCAAAATTTGTTTATGAAAATAAAGAAGCAAAACTTTTATGGGTTATAATAAAATGGGAATAAAAACTTTTCAGCACTTCTTGCCTCTTTATTTTGCTATTTGATACCGTTCATTTCAAGTCAAAAAGCAAAAGATATAGGACAGAAAATGGACATGATCATGGTAATCGTGGTGTTGCAATTATAAAAAGACCTATCAAAATCATCAAGGAAGATCTCTTTTTTTCTCTCCATCTCTCTCTTTCTCACACTCGTTATCTTTCTCCATCTCTCCCTCTTCTCAATCTCTATCTCTCACCCTCCTGTTCTAAACCCGGCCCACATCCCCTGAAATTAAGATTGAAGGATGTTTGAAATTTGGGCATTACATATGATATATGGGAGGATTGCTGCCCATCCTAGCAGTATGGATAGGGTTTGGAGATACTTAAGGCTTGTGCCCATAAAATTATATTGGCTTAGTGGTGATGTTAAATGAGAGGTAAGTGATTGGATTGTAACGCCTTAAAGGCAAAGTACTACATAAACTTTGAATAGCATCAGCTAGAGTGCAACATTGCGCAAAGTAAAGTTCATGTTTTCTTTCCCAGAATAGATGATTTCAATCATGTGGTCGATACCCAATAGAATTATTACAAAGTTACTACTTTTAGTTTTACAACACTCATATCACACGTATGTTGCTCAGAAACAATTTGACACACATGCATTGCCCACATGCATGGCCATTCTTTTTGAAAGATCTTAGCAGATTTAGTGGACAAGCTCCCCTATTTAGCGCTGCATCAAAGTTAGCAAACATAGTAATAATAAATTGGTCACTTCGCAGTAAAGCATTTTTTTTTTTTGCATGAGTAAAAAAAACTTGTTGCAGAAACAAGATGGGAGCTCAGTAATATAAATGCAGTAAATAAAAATTCATTGAAAATTCACCCTATTCTATGATCGAGTCCAAGTGGAACATTTTCATCCAATGGAAAATGGATGTTCAGAAATGAATTAAAAAACACAAAAAGAGGTAATATCATAATAATATACAAATGGCTCCAATAGAAAACAGGGAAAATTGCTAAACCTAAAAATATTTCTCTCTTCTTACATTCAATAACATAATATCCCTTTTTAAAAATATTCATATTGACTCATTCCTTGTCCAATTATGGAGTTACCCCTACCTAGTAATCTGATATCACACCCGCTATTTGTAACACCCAATTAACCAAAGCATCTACGATATATTCCACAGAGAAAAATACAGAACTTCCTCAGGTGTATAATGCTCAATGATCATAATTTTTATTCTGATAAAACGAGTGCATACTATTTTTGGTTCATGGATGGAAGTATGTATGTAATGGAAGTATGTATGTACCTCGCACCAATTATAAAACAGAATGATGATAATGAGGACATCCTATTATAGGGTATAGCTCCATCAATTCTAATACTGCTATTTCTGACTCAGATAGCACTGTATTATCATGCTATTAAAGTATACTGAGCACCGAGGATGCGATGTGAAATGCATCGATGCATTATTGCGGATGTAGACGAGACACAAAACCTAAAACAGAGAGGGCATCCTTGATTAGTAATG
The DNA here is from genome assembly GCF_018143015.1 of Lytechinus variegatus. NCBI lineage: Eukaryota > Metazoa > Echinodermata > Echinoidea > Temnopleuroida > Toxopneustidae > Lytechinus > Lytechinus variegatus. The sequence continues at coordinate 75,091,011 of NC_054741.1, read as the reverse complement.
TGTATCAAATGTAATTTTGTAAAAACTTCAGTCGATCTATTTGCATATTCCTGAGGGAAATAAAATGAGAATACACCTCACTTTGACATGAATTCTTAGAAAAATAAATCTTTAATGCAGGAAAGGAACATTATTGGTCATATGTGTTTCCTGTCTGGAAAATAGGACTCTGGGCTATTTCCTGTCATTCTCAGGTACAAAGTATCATCATTTTTTATTTCTGTGTATCAAAATATTATTCATATTAGTTCCATTCTTTGTATTCTTTAACCTACTCATCGACCAGCTCTCCTTCCATTCCCTCTATCCCACCTTTTCTCTAACTGTGCCCTGCATTTATCTAGGGCAATCATTCTTGCCTCCCTCATCTCCCTTCCTATGCACATCATTGTTCCCTTCCCCCATTTAATTTAATACCAATTCACTTTCTTTCCCTCCTCCTTCAAATCCGCCCATCCATCCTTTCCTTCCCACCATTCTCCTTCAATCCATTGCTCTTTATAACCTATTCCTTCTTTTTCTTTATCCCCCTATCCTCCTTGTGTCTTTCAGCTTTCATCTACCCCTCTATATTTACACTTTCTATTTCTTACGCCCCCATCCCCATTCATCCCCCTCCCTCACTCTAATCTCAACCTTCTTCTCCCTCTGTGAGTGTCTCCTTGAATCTAACTATTGATTTCTCAATCTCTTATTACCTTCATTCAACTCCAGACTACAAATAATTGTCTGGCTATTTGATAAATGACTCAAATCTCTCAATGCCTTACCTGTCATTAATAGAGAACTAGTTTATAACCAAAGATTCTAGGTTTCTGTTTAATAGGCATTCAATGCGCAATGAACTCTTGAGAAAAAAAAGGACTAAAAAAATATTATATCCAGGGTTCGTATGACACAGTTTTCCCCCAATTATTACACAGAAACCAATATGCATTTAAAATGAGATGTAGCATTTGAACTTTGAGATAAATACATGCCCAATAAAAATTGACATTTTTATTTTTTCATATCTCTATCACTTCATTTCTTCCAAATCACTGCCAAAATCTTTATTGGAAGTGACACCTACGTTTGCCACATGCCGTGGAAGGAGTTTAAATTCAGACAGTTTTCTCATTTGAAATGCTAGACTGCCTCTGAAGCGATTTAGGTTTCATTTCGGAGATGATGATGTATGACAATTAAAGTGCTTAGACCAGTAGACACATGGCATTTCAAGTATCTCTCTCTCATTCAGGGATTAGTAGTGGAAATTTTCTAATATTGGTGACTTTATCATTTCCTAGTATGAGATTTTTATAAATCTGTTTTTGTTTCAACACACAATCTGTTCTCATTTTGACAATTTGTATGTATGTCTTTGCCTAAGCAACTGCCTTTTTAGCCCTACTTTTTTCCATAAATATTATTTTATAAATATCGTTTATGAAGAAATGTCCATGGTTACTAGGCCTTAACAGTTAACTGCATACTAATGAGTTATGTCAACCATTTGAAAAAAAATATATATAAGAAATAGCGCAATGTCATCACTAAAAAGTGGTTAATTTATCTTTGCATAACACAGAAATAAGGCTCTTATTTCACATATTTGTATTTTTTAAACATCCTGTAAAAAAAATTCCCAGAATAATTATAACCTATATACAGTTGGATATTAACATACTGATTATATATATCTATACCTTAAAACCATAAAAGCTTTAATAACAGGAAATTAGTAGTCAAACCTGCTTCCTTTAAACCATACAGCGTAGTTTGGTAAATTATTTATGACATTTATATTAAGGATACAATTGTATCCTAATATTAAAGGGAAATCTAAAATGAAATCTCTCACACATATACTCAGTGATTAAAAAAAATTATAAAAATTGAGTAATTTATTTTACATATAACTTACAGATAGTGTGCATTGCTTTATCCTCAAAATGAAAAAGAGGTTTCCATTCACATGTGTTTTATGAGATATAAAATGTCATTCTAGGAACTTTGTGTGCTGGAAAAGATGTCATATTGCCCTCTGCTAAAGCAGAGTGACATTGTTTATTCAGTTACTTGAACATTTCTGCTTCCTATTAATCATACAGTAACTAACTGTACAAAATAAAAACTAAATAAACCCCAATCAAACTTTCAACATTCTACTTTTCTGATTCTTTGTTAAACAGTAGTTGCCTTGTAATTTGTAATATTGAAAAATAAGTTTCCTGCACGAAAATTGAAAATATTTTTAAATCCTTTGCAGGACTTCTACAATTACAAGACAAAACACTAGAATTTTAAGTATATACTTCAAGATTTAAACAAAATATTTTAACATGGGATGATAAAATACAGTGGCAATTCCAAACATAGTTGATATGCATTTACTTCTCTAAAGGTCATAACTTCCTACAGCTCATGGGCTTAGATGAAATGCCATTAATTTCTAATGAGTAGGCTTGTTTTCTAGAATGCAATTGCCCATCAACATTTTGATTCACACCCAAGGCAGTGATTTCATACATCAGGTATTCATGACCACATTATATCTTGATTTGTTCCAAAGATTGTGCCAATTCATCGTATTATTGGATTCTAGATCATATTTCAACAGGAAAATGTAAATGTATGCGAATTAGATCACTGTAATATTACAGGAAGCAAATTACACCTTGAATAAATTTACTTAATAAGAGTTTGAATTTCAAGATGGTGAATGTCATTATTCTCATAATAATTAACAATTCCTATTTAACCAACCAATTCAGCTCCTATAAATGGTCTCTAGGCGGGCCCTGCATAACATAATGTTATTGATACCCTTCTCCATTCTAAAATGTTGAGCACGTGACAAGAAAGGAGGAGGTCCCATTTGTTTTTAATTCTTCAGTATGACTCAGCCAGAGATTGAACCCCAGACCTCCTGTTCATGAGGTGGGTGATCTACCACTAAGCCATTATGTCCAGCGTGACTAAAATGTCAGAACTACATGCATTGTACATGGACACATTCATATAATGTTTTAAATCAATGTTCATTGTCATCGAGAAGGAAACTTGACTCTATTCAGGGTAATATACATACATTAACTTATACACTGCATTAGCCTACACTAAAACAATAAGAAAAATTGTTTTTCATTAAACAAATAACAAGGATAAAATTTCCCCTAACTTTAGAAATTGTTCAGTACTTTACCTTTAATGTATATGTTTCCTGTTCAAAGAACAATACATCTTCTATGAATAAGAAGTTTCACATAGTATACAGAACACATCAATACACATAATGTATCAAATATCATTGTTCCTGCTTGTAGTTTTCTTGAACTTTGTAACTAGTGATTGGTATCAATACCATGCAAGTGGTTAAGAGAGTTATTAAACTAAAAAAAAACACTGTAAAGACTATCAAAGATATTATCTTTGATATCTTTATATTATATCAGGTAAAAAGACCTGTGCTAATGAGTATATATCGCAGAAGCCGAAATGTTGGCCATAGTTTTATGTTTACAAATTTTGCAAGTCAACACTGCTTTAGTTTCACTTTTGTACAGTACTTAAGAGCAACATTAAAATTCTGAATAAGACAAGTGGATATGTAGAATAAGCAAATAAAAATCATGTAAATAGGTATGTTTAAGCATTGGCCTCTACATAGGATGGTAATCATATCAGAAAAACAAGGATTATCCCTAAAAATATGATCCACAAAAGTATAAAAGGGAGTTTGGTAAGACTTATTTCTTTCTTGTCAAAGGCATTAGCATTATTTCCATCAGGAACAAGGCAGTTTAATAATGTTTGATATCAATAAGACATTATGCTAAGGATTTCATGACAAATTTACCCACAAACAACTTTCTGAATACCCCAATTAGTTCAAGTTACACATAAAGACAACATTGTAAAAGCAAATATTCTCTTAACACACAGAAGGGAAAAAAAGCGCAGATAGTCTTTCCATCCTTATTAAAACATGACTGTTGTCACTACTCAGCTGTGTTAAGGGTGATTTATTCCTTTTCACCAATTCATTTTTTACACATGGCAGTGAAAGTATAATGAAGTAAACACAAAATCCTAATATATATTGGATATATGAGACCGACTTGCAATCACCCATTATTCAAACACTGAAATCATACCACACCATCAGAGAGAGAGAAAAAGAGAGTGAGATCGAGAGAGAGGGGAGGTAAGCAAGAATCGATAAAGATTACCTTCTTGCGCTTCAGAATGGTAAGGCCCATGATGGGCGGTGTAGGGCCTAACGATACTGCAGCTCCAAGCATTGTGTTCCTAATTCATAGTTAATTGATGTTTGATATAGATGACTTGATATATGTCACCCGGTACGTGACTAGCCGTCTGAATGGCGAGTGAACGCTTCTCAAACTGGTTTCAAATCTATTCATAAACATTGAGGATTGCCGTCTTTGCTTTTTTAGCTCATATCCTGTGAAAGAGCCTGTCTGTGGTAAATGTGATTATGGAATATGTTTTGCTTGGTTATTTCCCTGAAGTTCTCTTTGTCAAGATAGAATAATAGCATACATACCCCCCCCCTCACTCTCTCTCTCTTTCTCAAAATGAGTTTATTAGGTTATTGGTTTTGATTTCCATAAACATGAATGGGTTTCATGTCTGAACATACTTCCTGCACAAATATATAATCATAACATAACCTGTCTACATGCTCAGTTCATGACACGCACTGTTCCCTTCCTTTCCTCTTTCTTTCTTTCTTTCTTTCCTTCTCCAATTCTCTCACTCTCTCCTCCAGAACTGATTAAAATAAATCATTCAAAAGAGTGATGAGACTGATATAATAAGTATTATAAAGTAGTTATATTTCAAAATGAATCTACAAAAACTCTATGTACAGAAATAAACATCAATTTGTAGTGAAAAATTCCAGTATTACAAGCTTCTGCAAGAAATCCTCCAAAAAAGAATGAGTGAAAGAGGAGGAAGAAGGAGAACAAGATTAAACTTTGGGAAAGAACAAGAACAATGACAATAAATACTGAAACAAGGAGCAGTAAAAAGAGAAGAAGAAGAAAAAAATGATAAGAGGAAGAAAGAGAAGAAGAGGAAGAAGATAATGAAGAAGAAGACGACGACAACGACGATGGTGGTTGTGGTGGTGGTGATAATGATGAAGATGATGAAGAAGAACTAGAAAAAGAATATGATGATGATGGTGGTGGTGGCGGTGATCATGATGAAGATGATAAAGAAGAACTAGAACAAGAATATGATGATGATGATGGTGGTGGTGGTGATAAAGATGATGATCTAGAACAAGAATATGATTATGATGATGATGGTGGTGATAATGATGAAGATGAAGAACGAGAACAAGAATATGATGATGATGTGGTGGTGGTGATAATGATGAAGTCAGAAGATGATGAATAAGAACTAGAACAAGAGTATGATTATGATGATGATGTTGGTGATAATAATAAAGATAATGAAGAACAATTACATGATTATGATCATGATCATGATGATGAAGATGATGATGATGAAGAACTAGAACATGGTTATGATCATGATGATGGAAAACAACCACAGCAAGAACACAGAGGAAGAGGAGGAAGACAACTTCTCCTTGTTTTACAACTTATCTAAGAGCTAGAATTACTATGGGGATTTATTATCCAATTAATTGATTGCCTACAAAGAGAAGAAATTCCAAACTCATCCAATTTTGATAATCATTTGGTAAATGAAAATTGATGCATTGAGTGCTTTCTTTTAGCATTGATCAAGCAGAACTATGTATACAATAATCTTCCCATCATAAATACTACATTCAAAGCAATCAGCTTAAAATTTTATTCCAGGTGGTGTCTCACAAAGATTAAAGTGTGGCTTGGAGTCATGCTTAAATGCTCACATGCACATGATATGTAGTGCACAAAATTATTGATTTATACCCTTTCATATTGTGCTTTTCACCGGCCAGCGAAGGGGAAAGTGTCCAGTATGAAAGGTACACAGGAGAACTTCACCGGTGAAGTTCGCCGGCGAACTTCTCCACCTCTAGAGGTGGAGAACTTCGCCGGTGAAACTGTTTCACCGGCGATGTTCGCCGGTGAATAGGCCAGTATGAAAGCAAACCAGAGAACTTCTCCTCTTTAATGACGTCAGAGGTCAATTTTTTCTCTCCTGAAGTCCCCTGTATTGAGATTCCGTGCGCGATAGTTGCAAGCTCAGCTGAATACTATGGCCAAGTATATACCCTCTAACATATATATTTTTTTTACTAACAATATTTATTAAAAAGCAATTTTTACATGTATAAAATGCGCTAAAATATAAAAACAAGGGTGATATTGTTTGTTTTTCTTGTAATACTTCAAAGATATGTTGTAATTATTTTTTTTATATCTTTTGTAATACTAGGTAAGAAGTAATGTTTACAATTTTCTTTCGTTTGTTCTGCAATCGCCTGTTGACGGGGAAGAAATGTCAGTGCGAAAGGGTACATTTTTTCTTCGTCGGTGAGGCTGAGAACTTCGCCGGCGAAGTTCACCGGTGAAAAATGAAGAGGGCAGTATGAAAGGGGTATTAAACACAGTGACAGGTGTCCTTGTATAATTTTGACAAATGTAGTGGTGTGCCCTTTTTACCACAAGAAACTGGGAATATGAGTGCAACTCTGAAGTCACAATCTTTGTGATACACCCCTTGGTGGAAATCTTTCAATGTTTTCAAAGAAACATGTGCAGACCATGAAACTATTATTTGTTCCACATTATTGGTTTAACGTGGCTTCTTGTTCTCATGAATAGTGTGAGAAGTTATACATGAGCGGCATAACTGTTCTGCATGTAACCAGGAGAGCTGTCTAAGGGCATGGTCATGCCTATGTGGTACCCCTGAGCTGACAGAAACACATCTCAAATATTAAAGGAAAGTCCACTCCAACAAAAACTTGATTTGAATAAAAAGAGAAAAATTTAACAAGCATAACACTGAAAATTTCATCATAATTGGATGTGAAATAACAAAGTTATGACATTTCACAGTTTCGCTTATTTCTAACAAAATAGTTATATGAACGAGCCAGTTACATCCAGATGAAAGAGTCGATGACATCACTCACTCACTATTTCTTTTGTATTTTATTATATGAAATATGAAATATTTGTATTTTTTCGTCATTGTCATGTGAAATGAAGTTTCATTCCTCCCTGAACGTGTGGAATTCCATTATTTTAACATTTTGTGCTTCAGGCAAGGAGGTCCTAATCGTCAAATTCGTAAAAATTGAAATATTGTATAATTCAAACAATAAAAAACAAAAGAAAAAGTGAGTGAGTGACATCATCGACTCTCTCAATTGGGTGTAACTGACCCCTTCGTATAACTCTTTCGTTGAAAATAAGCGAAACTTTGAAATGTCATAACTTTCTTATTTTACATCCGATTTTGATGAAATTTTCAGCATTGTGCTTGTCTGATTTTTCTCTATTGATTCAAATCAACATTTTTCCTGAGGTGGACTTGACCTTTAAAGCAGTCTATAAATTTTGCATTCACCCAATTAATCTAAAGTTAATTTGCCATCTAGTATGGATCTACTATAGAGCAACTATTCATTGCTGGCTATTCTCTGATAAAATGATGGGTCAACAGAAAATCTGTTTACTATCTCTAGGAGACCCAACATCACAAGCATAGCCTACTCCTTGTTATAACCATCCAATTAAGCTACATGTATATTACAAGGATAGTTTTGATAATGACCTGAATAATTCACTTTGTATGAGTATCGTCTATGATCAACTTCATTCATTTCTAGGGTAATAACTTGAGTTTTTGGAAAATAATGGAAAACAAATAAAAATCAATGATAGGCTTGTTAGATTTATAGAGTAGATTCAACATTAGAACTAATTGAACTGGTTAAATGCCAAGTGTAGGCAAATTCACATTTCATTGCACTCTTTTTAAGATATATAGCACAACTTTAAGCTTCCCTAACACCTCATGTCTTAAAGAATAAAGTGTTCTTTATGAATGAGTATCTAATTTAGCCACTAATGGACCTGATATGACCTTTTTTGTCTCTTATTTCAAGGTACTTTGAAGGCACAGGATATGAGAGAGCTCTTACATTTCCATCTAACCTCAACAACGCTATTTATACGGAAGTCCAAAATGTAAACATAAAAAAGACAGAATCTCAAGAAAAACAAGAGAAGATAAGATGATTGGTTTGAAAACTCGGGCAGGTATGAACTTGCTGGTAATAGATACTAAATAAAATTTATGATTATCTCATGATCTGTGGCTTCACAGAGATCTTTAAAGAAATTAAATGACATTGAATAATAATAAAAAAATCTTGTAAATAATAAGTGCAAATGTATGAATTTTTTTAAGTTGATATAGCAATGATCTACTTAACAATACAAAGCTGAATCGGTTAATTAGACCTATCTCTTTAAGAAATAAGTACAATCATAAACCATTTCATACATATTTTTGTGCATGTACCATAAAAGCTGTGAACTACAGGACAGTCAGGACAAATAAACATTTTTTACAATAATTTAGGTGTTGAACATTATGCAAATTACACTGTATCATTAATAATTGTGATTAAGATACATGTGAAATGTAGGTTTACACACTGACAAACCTACTGTTTTTTTTCATGGGACACAATGTACTGATGACCAAGAACTTCACACAGTTCAGTAGAAGAAATATGGTACCAGAAAGTTCACTTGGATTAAACTCAGAAGTTTTTATAGCTTATCTGCACTTAATTCCACCCCAATAACAGTCATATCAGTTTGAACCAGACATTGAGTCATTCATGACCTGTTAATATGCTTCCATCAACTAGTCGAATATCTCATTTACACAATGAAAATTATATGATTTGTATACAACTGACAGAATTGCAGTGTAAGCATTGCTGCAATGGACGAAAAAGGAATGGTACACTTCAAGTACTGAACAATAATATACAACGATTGGCTTGAGTGTAAATTTTTCATAAGCCTATTAGTAAATGACCGAAGATAAGAACTGGATCATTATCAGGAGTGTTATGATTATCATTATCATCTTGATGATTACTATAAAACTTCTTTTTATCCTCCTCCTTCTTATCACTAATATTATAAGTAATAATAACATTATTATTATCATCATTATCATTATCATCATCATTATTATCATTATCATTATTATTATCATTACTATTATTATTATTTATTATTATTATTATTATTATCATTATCATTATCATTATTATTATTATTATCATTATTATCATCATTATTAATATTATTACATTTATCATCATCAAACCATAAATATGTACATGTCCATTGAGTTTATATGCCTTTTTCTGTTTAATCCACAAGAAACATGCTGAACACATTCCTTGGTCAATGACCTGAAATTCCGCTGGATAATAACCTTTACAGGAAAGGAAAGGTGGCAATGTACTTGCAACTTCACAATAGGATGCATAGAGTTTACATATCACAAGGGGATATATTTAAAAGGGTGATTCCAACTGATAAAAATTGGATTTGGGAAAGCAGAAAACTAGAGAATAATATCACTAAATCTCTTCACAACTTTGATTTCTGTTTGTCAAAATAAGTAGGCTTTTTACTTCATTGGATATTTATATCGAAGTTAAATGAATTATACACCATGGAAAAGGTGGAATATATTCATTTTTTAATGTAAGTATCATAATGAAATATAAATTACAAAAGCAAAAAAAAAATACTTTGTATACTTCAATTTCAACTTAATTATTTCTGATCATTATGTCTTCCCATTTAATCAAGCATTTTTTATGTTTTTGACAGCCTTTACAAAGACTTTAAAACAAGAAAATTACCCATTATGCAAATCAATATTGATTACATTCGTGATAATATGTTAATTTAAACATTTGGGAAGAACATATTTCCATCTTTCAAATACTTTTAAAAGGTAATTTCATGGGCATAACATACCATTTGACTATAAAGAGAGACAAATAGCTGATATTCATTGTAGTTGGAGTCAATTTAAAGAGTATTGCAATGCAGTAAAAGTAGCAATATCAATTATTAATTGTGAAGCAAATTTCTCTTTCAAATCAAATTTAATTTTGAAAATATCATGAATCTCAATAGTTTAATCAAATGACGTTTTTTGCAATAACATATGAGGCCAATACACTGTACATGATGAATTTCCCAACAAATTGCATTCTCACAATTATGACTATGACGTATAACCTTGAAATACACCATCAAAAACTAATATAATCTCTTCAAAATTTGTATTTCAATTATTCACATATTTTGAGCCATAAAAGTCATTACGTCTGTGTTATAATCCTTTGAGTAAAAATAACAATAATATTGATCCTCAAATTGGCAATGAATTTGTTGTATGTTGCTCTCATCATGGCCCCTACTCAAATTGTTTTCTTGATAAAAACTAAATACATTACAATGCCTCTAACCATGGAACCCTTCAAACATAGAATTTATAGACGATTCCCAGCTTGCAATGAGGTCCATGTTCTAAAGTGATGCAAGTATAAGAACTTAATAAGGAAGTTTTTAGTTTGAAAATTGAAAAATACTAACATTTATTATCCAACAATGTTGCTGATTAAATGAGATTTTGATATTATTTTTTTTTTCAATTTACAAGACAAATGAAGTAAGGGCATTTCCAGCCAAATTTTTATTTCACTGTTCATACCTTTCTGATATTTTTATTGCTATTGTGTTTACATTTAAACTACAGTATGGAATAATTGTAAAGAAAATAAAACAAATATAATTGATAAACTTTTGGTTATGATAGTAAGACATATTTTTCTCACATAAAAAATAAATGCATTAATCCTATATACTTTCATATTGACTACTAGTATAAATCCCATACAGTACAAATTTAGCTTTTAAATTATTCCCAGCCAATGTGAACTTCATTTATTATTTAGAATGTTTGCTTATACACCAATCCATATGCTCTTTGAAGAAGAATTAAACTAGGATAGGTCATTGGGATATATGAACATTCAAATCTATGGAACGATCGTCCAGTAATTGCTTGGCTTGAGGTGCGATGAAGCGACAAGCCAGTCTTATGCCAATGGTTACATTATTAGAAATATTATTAAAGGGGGTGATATAAGTTTGAATCGTGGTCTGACTGAAGTTAGATTGATATGATTTCATATATAGAATAGTTTAAGAATTGAGAGGATAACAATGATATATCACAACTCACATAATGTTAATACAACAACAGACAAACGATTGCCTTGCATGTTCTAGCCACAAAGAAGACAAGCCTTGTCAAATAATTACAGGCAGTGAGATGTACATGTAGGCAAACCCATTCCTTGAATTTTAGCCATTATTCTGAATATTTCTTTACACAAATTTTCTATTGAATTATTTTCTATTTTCAGGTATTTTGCTCTGGTCTATACTCGTTATAAACTCATTATAAACTAGTTATTGATATAACTTGACACAAAGTTGTTCCAAAGAGTGCAGTGTAAACGGGTCCTATATTTGACATATCACTACTGAAACAAGCAGAGGGAGAGATTACACATGATGGATTGGCTTGTTTAATTAGCAGATGCTACAAACATTGGGTTGGCGTAACCGCTAACTGAAGTAGATGGGAAAGGGGCCGCTCCTAGTGTCAAATTTTGTAAAGCGTGAATTATAGTGATCCATTTTAACTAGAGGCTCTGGAGTCTGCATTTTTTAATACTCAAGTTTGCAGGGTGGTATTTCAAAAAGTTGTTTGTTGAAGCTCAGTGATTGTACATGACTTTTCATGGCTGGTGAACATTTCTTTGGTAGTCAATTGGATTCTCATTTATTGCCATTTCCCATAGCTAATGGTGAAATCCAATCTCTGTATATAAACTTCTAATTGTTAACAAATGAGCAAAATATTCAATATATTTAAAAAATCCAATCCCATCATAAATATCAGTCACCTCGCTCAGCAGCAGAATGGGTGATTTCAAGAAGGGTGCTGAAATCTGGTGTCAGTGTTGTGACAACACCAACACAAGCCACAACACCGTACTTGAAATCAAGCTGGTGTTGGGAATGACCTCGGAAAATATGACGTATTTCTAGCAGATCGTGTTGAAGGCTGGTGTTGAATGTCGTCTGCTGAACCCAGCACTGCGGCTGGAGTTGACGATCTACGTGTAATTTCCCCATTCACCAACAACAACCAACCCCCAGGATTGGTAAAATCATGATTTCAAGTTCGGTGTTAGTGTTGACAATCTCAAGCTCATGAATAGGCTGCGTACATGGTGAAACATCCCCGTAAAATTAGCTTTTACAGTTAAGATGAGTACAAATCATTTGAGCTTTACATAATTCAACGAAGAAGAATGTTCACTCTTTCTAATTCTTGAAATAATTAAAGCATTGGTATTCTGTAGCATGAGAATTTAATGCATTTCTCTCCGATTTTATCTTTGTCGTCGAGACTTCTCGCGTGAAGTTGAGATGATTTAGCAGCACAGCCAGAGGCATGACGTCATGTGCTATCGATGACGCAATCAGTATAATTCCTCAGAACCCAGCTTGGTGTTGGAGCTTGGTTCAGCGGCCTTTTTACCCTCTTAACACCAACACCGAACTTGAAAATCACCCAATGGTACACAGGTTAACAAGAAACTGATATCCAAATTTTAAATTCATTTCAACAAGAATCCACTTTATCCTTAGACTAAAAGAAAATGCCAAGACTATTTTTGTATATCATCGTCATGTAACTTTCAGAATTTTCCCTAGGTTGATTTCTCTTTCTTTACTTCGTAAACTTGATTATAGAGCCACATGTATGTATCACCCTTAAAGAACAAACGTGATGCAAGATTCCCCCTCTCCCCTCTTTTCTCTTCTCTTATATCACTTCATTACTGACACAAAACAGCTATAATTTATCAAGAGAAATGGCTCAACTATGGGCTGAAATAATCTCAACTCCAAACAGGGAAATGAACTATATCACTTCACGTTCTTGCAATGGATTAGTAATGCACTTACGCCACAACACAGGCTCTGGGACTACACAGACAAAAAAAAAGGAGCAATACAAAAAGAATTATGCATTGAAAACACACGTTAAGAATGGCTAGGGGCTGTAATTGCAAACCCCACATATCTGAAAACTAATTTCCTGCTCATTTAATTGCCTCCTCCATTGAGCAAATACACCTGAGAATCACCCAGGTAGCAGAGAAATCCTCTTGAAAGGCTCTCAAGCTCATGTCAGATGGGCTCTCCACAATCAATTTGAAGATGAAGATTTTAATGAATTTTCTGTTGTTTCTCTCATTTCAAGTTTCATAATCACATATCTGGAGATATACTGAACTGAGAATGCAAGCTCTCAGGCGAATATGTTGGGCTTACCACTGTGATAGAGGGCAAAGATCAATGGTGGAAAAACAATTAATCTTTATTCTTGTTTTGAAAGCTCTACTCCAAGTCAGCACTGAAGGAGAGATACACAAATATCTGAGCATGTATTAGACAACTCTCATCATACGTTTATGTGTATAGAACTATATTTGACAAGAGAATCCATATAAACTGTCCGATAATACAAGCTACTAAACAGAAATTGGCAGCTTTTGAATGTTAATATTACCAATTTGAAATGAATAAGAAAATCAAAAATTAAAATGAAGTATGTGACTTTTCATTTTAAAAATATAATTGCAATTTTATCATAACTGAAAAAAAGAGAAAATGCTTGGCAGCATGTACCGCAATAATTTTGTTACTTGGCAAAATTTTGTGATATCATCATAAAGACATACATTTATCTTTCTAAAGGCATACCGGTATATCACAAAAATGTTGCATCCTGTGAAATGAAATAGAAAGTCTTTGAATATTTCAGGCCTTGTTGAGATTCTGTTCAAAAAAGCTGTGGCATATCGACTTCAAGGAATAAAATACCTTGTAATATTTCTGTAAATATTTACACCTGAAATAAATCTGACCTTGTCTTACATGCTTACAAACATTTTCTAATCTGCCTTTTTGTCTGAACTCTGAAAAGTGTTAGGAAGCAGGTGATAAATTGACGTATGCACAGACAACACAAAGGACTTCAAACTTTAAAGGAGACAGGTGGAAACTATACATTTTGCTATGCTATGTAGGACTTTCAAGGTGATTCACTTCATTCAAACAAGATTTTAAGAAATGAATAAATAATCTTTCAAAACAATTTACTAATTAAAGTGAATGCTTTGAAATTCATGAACCTGACCCCTATTCTCCCTCTCTCTCTAGTTTCTGTATTTCTCTGTCTGTCTCATACTTAATTATTCCCTTCGAAACAAGAGTTAAAACCGTTCTCATTAAAAAGTCTTGAGCTCAGGCAGCATAATATGATATAATAATTACATGTGATCTGGTTACCATAGTAACAATCTGTTTTATATCTGCACTTTTATTTCTATCAGTTCTTACTTGTAAAGTAATTATACACTTGATTTTAATGCTCGTACATTCATGTTAAAAGATAATGGTGAGAATTGTATTCTTTGACTTAATACATTCTCAGGCTTGATGGCTGAAACTAATGTATTGACGAATATTAAAGACAAACAAGCATCCCTCCCCCATCCTGAAATCAGTACTTAACAAACAACTTTGCATCTGTATCAACAAGCTTTAATTGCTTAAATGTCATATTGCCTGCATGAAGAGTAACATGCAATTGAATTATACGAACGCCAGACCAAAGTAGGTTCTATGCTAATTGACAGGACCTGGTGGATGCATTTTTTCATTATCCCATTCATATGATGCTGAATGCAGAAGCAATTCTTGAGCAACTAATTACCATGCAGAGATTATACCTCTCTCTGGATAGAATCAATTTATTTTTCTGTAACATTTTCTGCAGCATTCTCTATCTGCCACAGGAAGTCAATAGTAATTTCAAGAAAAGTTACATGCTCTGTTTTATGAAGGTAAGGATATTATTTAACATGTCCCTCATGCCAAAGAAGAATTTTTTTTAATTTTTTTTAATTTTTTTTCATATATACTCAATTTGGATTCTAAGAAATACAGCAAATTCAATTATATTTCATTTAGTCCAATGTTTACCCTTTTGCCTGGCTCTGTCTACAATGAAAACATTGGCTTGTTCATCAGATGAAACTTTCAACTTTTATCTGTTTTTAAATTCTAAACCCATTGATGGACAACACCCATCCCCCCCCAAAAAAAAAATGTGGCATCTACCCCCCTAGATACAAGACACTGTAGTCTTCTTTTTCCTGACAGATTCAAAAGCTGATTGATTTTATATTTACAAGATTTTCTTTATACTTTTAGAAGCATTGGACTACCTCAAGCTCAAATTCATTCCAAGGGTTCTGGAAATGCATGATGGGATGCACGAATGAAAAGAAAGTTATCATTGAAGAGTATGACAGTATCTTCCTTTTCCATTTCCGTGCAAGCATCGAGTATAGTAGAGCAGGTGGTTAGAGACAAGCTGGATAACAAACCCATCCGGTATTTCCTATTCTCTCAATTGCAGTTGGATAAAATGGGGCCTACCATTCCCCCTTTTTGAAAGATGATCTATAAATTAAACTACTCTGGAGTGACAGACAAGCGATAAGGCCAGGCCCCCCCCCCCCAACAAAAAAAAACAAAAAAATTCACCCCCGAGGAAAAATGGGGGTCAATCGATCAATTAATTTCTAAAACCTTATTATATGAATTTAACAGATCTTTTTTTTCTTGAATGTATTTTTTAAATTGAGATCGAGTCAGGGTCAAGTAAGAACAAGTGCTATCAATCTGCTCTACTATGCTATTCTCCAGTTTGGGAGAATTATTTTCTTGTTTTATGAAGAAAAATTACAAAAACTAGGGTCGATCAGCACATTTTTCTTTCTTTATTCAATTTAACGAATTTTTAATGCCATTTATCAATTTGCGTATTTTTTTTACGGAAGTTGTGTCAAAACTAAAAATGTTAGATTCATTTTTAAAAAAACAACATCTAATTCTGTTTGTTAGAAGGTATTTACCAGAGATTTTGATCAATTCCCATGCAATTATGAAAAAGAACATGACATTTCAATATTTGCAATCATAAGTCTCAAAACTATTTACACATCACAACATCTGATAACACAAAGATAAATTTCTTTAGAGCACGAGAAAAACACAAATGGAAAGATATGTACCCTTGGGACAAGAAGAAAAATACATAAAGCCTTCATGCAACTTAATATCCCCTTTTCTCCCTATTTTGACTACATAATCACTTAGCACCCATGCATTTTTCGATGGCAGATTATATTCTTAGGGGCAATGAAACAACACAGGATATTTTGATGCATTTTAAAAGAGTTGAACATTTTTGGGGTCGAGAAAGAATGTCTTGTTTACCCTCAGTAGATCTACTTTCAACCAAGCTGAAAAAAAGCTTCTGTATTTCATGAAATATTTTTTTAGGCTATGCTGACATCATATCGAAAAAAAATTAAAGAAATGCGAATCGAGACAAACAATTGAGAAAATACTAAGAGTGGTGTAGAGAGTGAGAATTGTTGTCACATCTTTTGCATTTTGAATGGAAAATGAATATTTAAAATTTAACAACTCATACTAATTAATATCCCATGTGTGAAAACAACATGTCTGACTTTGGCTTTTTGGAGGGACTTATATCACATGAATGAATGCTTCAACATTTGAAGTCTTCATACAATAAGTATATCTAGTCCATTGTAGTAATTTCTTTTATCCCCCTTTCCTAGCTTTTGGTACTTTTTCCCATCCCCCCTTCTCAAGCCTCTTTTTTTTCTTGGCCATATTTTTCCCATTTAAATTGTCAATCGGAGAGAAGAAATCAGATCACATAAAGCCATTTTGCAGGTTCATTCAAGAAAAAAAAATCACATTAAATTTTCCGAACGAACCTTGCATGGCTTTCATGTCTTTCTGGTATAGCCATATTCACATTTCCCTTACATTACATTGTGTGAAATCTGTACGTCAAGCAATATGGTTTTTCTCATATTCCAGGGGAGAGAATAGTTCTGCTCTATTTCTTTACAGAGGATGGTTTGGCAGTGATTGATCCATTGCGCTATTTACATTCTTAAAGGTAAAATCGTCAACCTTATTCCAAAATGGCCTTACCCATTTTTTAACATTCCGAGAAAAAAACCTTTAAGGTTTTTCCCTTTCTTAAATTGTAAAGTATATGTCCATTTCTTTGTTTCTGAATTCAATCTCAATATATGAATTTAATGACTATATCATATATCAAATATTTTGAAAAAAATCTGAATATTTTACTTTATATGCAAAACATGTGTTAGAGGCTTTTTGGCACAGTTAAATGATGTGTATTTCTGTCACAACTGAAGCGCACTTCTGCCAAAAGAGATGTAACTGAAGCGTATTTACAGTATGAAAAGAAAAATGCCTCATGCCAAAAGGGCCATTACATAATGTGTGCATAATTTTTGGCATAAAGAAATATGTATGAATATCATTTTGCCAAAAGGCCAGTTGTAATGTAATGTATTCTGGCTGATGATAATAGTCTACCTGTATGGCACATTGCTGCCCTGTTTAAGGACCTTTTGTATATAACCCAAAATTCCTCCATATTTGGGTTTAGGTTCTTTTGGCATGAAGCCAGCAAAAAAAAATCATTTTACAGTAACTAATTTCAAAAGAGATATTTGAGTCTAATTGCCATTCAGTGATTGAAATCATAGTGTCTACACTCTAAAAACTAGTGAAAATGGTGAAAAATGGTAAATCAACTCTTAAGAGAAGACGAGTGGCAGCCCTGAATATATCAAGGCATAAAAGAGCTACCAAAATCAATAGATTTGCAAATAATATCATGATCTCTTCTGATCCTATAAGAACTAGCATTCATATTGACCCAAAGTCGACAAAAATCCAGGTTCCATGTTTGACATTTAAAATGAAAAAAAAGTAGATTACCCTGAAGAAGGAAGCATATTGATGATAAGATCGCCCACAAGATGCAACTAAAGTCCTACTTTGAAGCATAAGATGGCTGTAAGAGAGGTCTATGATGTGTTTGGAGGAATCTTATCTGGCAAGATAGCATCTCAAAGGTTTTGGGGACATTTCAATTATCCGCAAGCAAAGAATTAAACTAGAAGCATATCAATGCAACCTGCACTTTGTGCGTTTCTGGTAGTCTGAGATCAGATAAAACATACATAACATTGAGGGGAGAAGGAATTCCTTTCCTAAAAACAGGAAAGAGTCTTTTAGTTGAAAGATATGCAACTACTTTAATGAAGATGGGATTGGAATCATACAGTTATTTCAATTTGTTTATTATTAATACATGCATTACTACCATCCATTTTCATAAAAGACCTTCTTTCCCTTGTTAATTGACAGCTGTTTCCAAGATGATAAACTATCAAATTGTACATTGAATCTGCAAGTGTAAGGAAAAACAAGGATAAATCAGTAGAAGTAAAAGTGAAATCCAAGGTATATAGTAGTGTTTTAATAAAGTTTGATCCAAGATTAACCGAGAATACAAACAAACTTGAATGATGTTCATGAACAACTACTCATTGTGCATGTTAATGTGATCTCATAAATTTTATCAATGATAAATAGACATTTCTGTCAGGTTTCAAATTACTGTTCAGGGGGGTGTTTCACAAAGATTTAAGCATGACTTAAGTCGCACTTAAATGCCAACGCATACATGATATCCAACGTGCAATCTTATTGATAGATACGCAGTAGTGCGCGTCCTCGTGACAGGATCTGACCAATGCGATCAAGCCTTTCATACAGTATGCAACCTGGTATTTAAGTGCGACTCTAAGTCATACTTAAATCTTTGTGAAACACCCCCCAGGTTTCATATCGGAAGAAAGATACAATGTGACAGTGACAATACTTCAAACACAAAATGTGATTTCAGCTTACAGGGATAAATATCAATCAAAATCAATTTAAGGCAATAAATATATCACATTATTAAAATTGTGAATTTCATTCACTCAATATTTTGTCATGACAAGGTTGTCCTAGCATGTATATCATGCATACAAAGTACATGTGTCACATGTATCACATGAATCTGAAATTGAAGTCATTATACCCAAGTTTCCCATTTTTTTCTGTTTAGAATCAGAATCTGTGTAAAAGGATCAATGATCTTATGCCCTTCACATACAAAGACTCTTCTTGCCTTAAAACATTATCATTTTCAACCAAAGATTAAAAGTATTATTTATATTTTTAAAAGGCCAAATCATATTTTACCCAAAGATACACTCAAGTGTATTTTTTTCTGTTCAGAATCAGAATCTGTGTAAAGCCAAATAGCCAAATAAAGGATCAATGGACTTATGCCCTTCACATATAAAGACTCATCTTGCTTGGAAACAATATCATTTTAAACCATATATTAATGACCTTTTGATTTTAACAGAATATTAGATCCTTCAATAATTAGGTGTTTATCAGACTAATCGTATAGTCTACAGGACAGGAATAATGTCCTTCTGATTTTTTTACCTGCAATAAATTGCCCTTTATAGAAGTTACGCATGTAACTGCATCTACATCATACCAGAGAGAATAGATGACCTACTGACTGTTACATATATTGTAAAAGGAGGTCAATTCATATCATGTGATGTATCATTGATGTCTTCTACTATTCATATTCAATTATCAGTCCATTTAGACCAAGATTGGTAACGATTAACACATTCACACATTTCTACATACAAATTAAATTCATCGGCTGTACATGGAAAGAGACTATGGGTGTTATGATAACATAATACACAATGCATCCGAGGGCAGACGGTGCTACATGCATCCAATTATGATTTCTTATCATCTGCCCACCAGGGGCTTCTGTCAAAAGGCCTAGGATGGTTGGGATTAATGGGGTATCAATAACACCCAGTAAAGAGAACAGCTTAGGATGGGACAAGCTTCCTAATCAAGCATAGCTCAAGGAGAAGATTGGGGAGAAGAGGAGGGGGAGGAGATGGAGAGGAAAGGAAGGGGTGTCATAAGATGTTCATATCTACATCTGATTGCATCTGATCACCACCTCATAGTGCCATAGTACCACCCCACCCCCCCCACTCCCTTCAAGGAGAGAATTAGAGGAGAGGTAGAAGGGGAGGGAGGGGAGGCAGCGAGGGGAGGGGAAGGGGAGGGACTGGAGGGAGGGGAAATGAAGGGGAGGGGGTCACAGGATGTCTGATTACAGCTGCATAGTCCCTGAATTCACAAAGGTGGTTTTTAAAACCATCAGTTGAACACATGGTTTATTTCCTGTATGAATTACGCTTATTTACCACCTATATTTTTAAAAAATATCCAATGCTGATGCGCGCTTTTGTCACAGTGTGAAAAATTGACGCCTGTTGCCGTGGTTATTTACACTATTTTATTCATGAGTCCACTGTTTTGAATAAATGAGTACACTCTTCAAACAGTGGACTCATGAATAAATAGCATACTTAACCATGGCAACAGGCGTCAATTTGGTGCACTGCAACAAAAGCGCGCATCAGCATTGAACAATTTTTAATATATGTGGTACATAAGTGTAATTTATACAGGAAATATGCATAAACCATGGGTGCAACCCATGGTTTTATAAACAACTTTTGTGAATTTGGGCCTTAATTTCTGAAGTTCACACAATTAATTATTCATTATATCTGGTTTAAACACAACGACATGGAGATAAAAGGGAAGATAGATACAAGTAAGAGTTTCACATCTTCACCTGATAGAAAGATAAAATAAACAAAATTTAATAGAACCTCTTTCTTTTAAAGAAAATATTTTTTCCTCTCTGGCATAGGTATCCAGCCTGAAAGCAAAGAAAGACAGATAAATAGACAAAAACATCTGCATGCCTACATTTCTTTGAAATTATATCTCCAGGCAATTTATTTTGACCATCCGTCAATGGTGAAAATTGCTCTTTTCTATTCCGTCGAAAAGGGACTGTCCCTATCAAAGTTAGGCAGGCATGCTCTTTTTATATTTGGAAACTAAATGCAGGGAAATTAGGAAGCATTCCGTGAGAGAAATGCTTGATATAGAGTGGGAAAGTAAAAAAAGGAATGGCCTAAAGTCACATACAGGTTGTCAATCTAGAAATGTATGAATTAGCTTTGGTATGGTACCATATATTCTAAAAGGCCTGAATCTCTGACTATACAAATTGTGACCTCTGCTCACAGGTGCAAGCTTCCAGTCTTAGTCTGACCAAAGGGGTCATCTTCCCATCCACATAGGTACAGGTAGACTCCTTAATCTCAATATTTGAATAAACAAAATAGTCTTCTGTTTCTAACTACAAGGATGTTGTAAAGAAAATGGATGAAGGCTTTAAAGTACTGTAACTGCAGAAAAAATTTCATACATCGGTGGTTATATACTGCTTGGAATTACAGCAATAGATTGGCATAAGAATGTAAATGTAGACGCACAGGTATAAACCAGGGAATACACCTAATCCCTCATAACTTGTGTATTATTACACATGGTGCCAAGACACAGCAGTTGGAATCTCTGACTGCACAAATTGTGACCTCGCCAGACAGGTGGGAATTCTGCAGAGGGTAAGACAAATTGGTCATACTTATTCTTAGGATATCTAAGTATAACAGAAGGTGATAATAATATGTCGGTCTTTATATGAGGAAAACAAATAACATGCCATTACCATGGCAATGCAGTATTTTAAAGAATATATCTTGTGTGTCTTCACTCCAGACATAGATGTTTGTTTAAAGTATTATTAACAATGGGCAAAAACTGAGGAAGAATTTTGTTTCAAAAGATTATTCCTGATTTATTGCTACAATATGCCATTATTGAGGCAATAAATTACTTACGCATTAAAAAAATTGTCTTGAATGTCTTAATTACAAGACCAATATAATCGATGTGTGTGCCATGTTTCATGAGCATTCAGCAGAAAATGAGGAAGTAGTTCAAGCTGCAAGATTTGCAACAGACTGACTGACCGGTCAAAAATTCAGCTTTCTAACCATAATTCCTGCATACAACCTTTTTTGGCAAGCAATGATAGAAGATGATCTAATCTTGTCATGGGATTTTTTCATATATTCAAGTTTAAAAACCCTTAAATGTCAAATTCACCCAAAAAAAGTTGAATTGGATAGAAAAGGAAAAAAAACATGCACAATGATACTAATTTTATAAAATAAAGTGAAAATCAAAAGGCAATAGGATATTCATATACTCTGGAATATGTAAATACTGAAAAAAGAAAGGAGACAGATGACAAATCGATTTCCCAATTTTAATTATAATGTCAATGAAGTTGACCTTCAAAGGGATGACTGGATTTCCATCTAAATTTATTGTATTTGTACATGCACACGTCAAACTGCTTTTACCTGCAAGGAAGAGGGAATGACTTTTATTAAAAATTTGGCAAAGAATTGAAATGAAAATATGCTATATCGTGCACAAAAATAGATTTACATGGAAGATGGGAGTTCATCAGTCTGTAATCAGAGAACAGAGGATATATGAAGATTGTAGAGAATCTAGTTGGGGTACTGTATATTACCTTCCACAATAAACTGGTTTGGAAATTCCACAGGGGATTTCTGGGAACTGGCATTCATGATACAAAAAATTGTGAAAAGATTTGCTTTCTGACATCTGAAAATTTTCCATGGATACACAATACATGAAAAGACTTGTGAGCTCTTGTTGGTGACAGGGTCCCCACACATTTTCAATATACAGTATTTAGGCTAGGCCTATACAAATGGGAAAAATGACCATCTGCTTTTTTTTTGTTTTTTTTTTGCATGGTCAGCCCACCCACTTTCAGCTGAGCCCCTCACCTCCATCCCTCCTCCTTCAGTATCAAAATCATTCAACATCCCCTGATATGTGCTAGACATGAAGATGATTTCAACACAGTGATACTTGAAGAATGACATTACACAAAAACCTTATAACTGAATTCCATAAACTGCCATAAAATATTTAAATTTCAGATAGATTTCCAGAAGATTAAACACATATCCAATGGCATAATGTCTTGGTTGAATTGATATTGCAAAGGCTCATTGAATTCAACAGTTGATATTGAAGAAAAAAGAGGAAGTAGGCTGAACCGATCCATCCTTCTGCTATAAAAAGAGAGAAGAAATTTTATCCTACCTTGGATTAAAGCCACCAGAGTCCTGTCAACTAGCGCTCTACAAAATCCACACCAAGAAGAATGAAAGCAGACTACACTACTATAGACTGTCCTGTTTAGCAAAGCACCAGAAAGCACATGTACCAGACGCTACGGTCCCACAAAACATTAGCAGCCGTCCGTATGGCAACACAAAGAATGCACTCACTGGGACTCGCTATGTTGATATCTACCGCAGATGATGATGGTTGAAGAAAAACTCGGGATGCTTCATCAGACCGGTGGATGTCTGCCAGGGTGGTCGGTCGTTATGAGCATGAGTGTGTGTGTGTGTACTTGTCCGTGAATCTTCATTAAGGAAGCCCAATATGGGTACACCGTGTGCAGGGGGGTGTGAGTGTGTGTGCACATTTGTTTGCCCTTGTCCTGTAATGTATGTATGTGGCATAACGAGGGTGATGGTGTGTGTGTGTGTGTGTGTGTGCGCGCACTCATTTACATCCTGACGTGTGTGCTCTTCAATTTGTGCTTCTATTAATATCACATACTCCTGCAATGCAGCAACATAGGACAAAGTCCCATTTCAAGAATAGCGAATTAAAAAGACAACTCAACATCATAATCGCATCACTCCGTCTGCTATGCAAATATGTGTCCTGTATAAAATAATACGCCAATGCGGAGAAATTGATATCATTTCATGGTCATACCAATGGGACTGTAATGCCCATATTGAATCCGTTATTATGATTACTGCCTTAACCTTTTAGTCGTGCTTCAGGGCACTTTGTTCTTTTGCCAAAGAGCAATTTTGGCAAGTAAACTAGCTTCAATTATTGCTCCAAAGACTATAGCTATAAACCTGTTGTTGATGCTGAACATGTCAAGATTTTAATCAGAGATCCATACTGGCTCTGGGTGATGTTTTTATTGCTTCAAGAATTAAGATCTCTAAGATCTTACTTCATACTAGGTTTCAGTAAGCAAGTGGGGTCATCTTAAATGATAGATTAGATAAGATAGATAGATAGATGTAGTAGTAGTAGTAGTAGTAGTAGAAGCAGTAGTAGGAGTAGTAGTAGTAGTAGTAGTAGTAGTAGTAGTAGTAGTAGTAGTAGTAGTAGTAGTAGTAGTAGAAGTAGTAGTAGTAGTAGTAGTAGTAGTAGAAGTAGTAGTAGTAGTAGTAGTAGTAGTAGTAGTAGTAGAAGTAGTAGTAGTAGTAGTAGTAGTAGTAGTAGTAGTAGTAGTAGTAGTAGTAGTAGTAGTAGCAGTAGTAGAAGTAGTAGTAGTAGTAGTAGTAGTAGTAGTAGTAGAAGCAGTAGTAGTAGTAGTAGTAGTAGTAGTAGAAGTAGCAGTAGTAGCAGTAGTAGTAGTAGTAGTAGTAGTAGTAGTAGTAGTAGTAGTAGTAGTAGTAGTAGCAGTAGCAGAAGCAGTAGCAGTAGCAGTAGTAGCAGTAGTAATGGTAGTAGTAGTAGTAGTAGTAGTAGTAGTAGTAGTAGTAGTAGTAGTAGTAGTAGTAGTAGTAGTAGTAGTAGTAGTAGTAGTAGTAGTAGTAGTAGTAGTAGTAGTAGTAGTAGTAGTAGTAGTAGTAGTAGTAGAAATAGTAGCAGCAGAATAAGAATACGAATACAAAACATTAAAAAAGATATAAAAATGAAACATCACTCCTTGCTTAATTACTCCCTAAATTTAGGACCAAGATTTGCATCTAAAATAAGGCAAGAGAACCAGATACATGGACCCATTGCCCACCTGGGTAATGGGCAGCAAATGAAAATAGATGTCATAATGTGCTCAGATAGTGATATGATTCTCAAACCCCAGATCATAACATATCTTGATGCATGTAAACCCCTTTACCTTTCAGTTGTGGTTTTCTGAAGTGATTCTCCAGGTAACATGTGAAGAAGGGTTAAGTGTAAACCCTCTACAACTACTTTTATGCAGTGCTTCTGAAGACCAAGTTCACTCAACTGGCTGAGATAGTCTGCTGATCTAGACTTTATTTTACATTTGAAGACTATCCCCTCCCTCTTTGTGAACCCTTTTAAATATCAATTCAAGAGACTGAAAGAAAGACAAAATCTTATTTTCTCTGAAAATTCCCCAAAAGAAAGAGTAAACATATACTGCCTCGCATTATTTTTCAAAAATATAATATATTTATTTACAAAATTAGTTTTTCTTTATGAACTGTGTAACGCAACCCACAACTGCTGGATAACTTTAAGGATGAAATAGCTAGCCAACCCCCAAATAATGGGAATTTACTTTAAAGATCTAATGAATATGATTAAATACAATACTAATAAAAAAAACAATAATGCAAATTTGGAAGTGTTAAGAATACTCAATATTAGGACTACAGCATGACCGAGATCAATACAGAAAAAAATTGAATGGTCGTAAATTTTGTTGTCATATGGAGCAGAAGCGAGTCTAAATTGGTGGTTGTAGTCAATATTGTGGGGAACAAGAATATATTTAAACAAAGAGAATGTCTATTTTTTCCATAAACTGCCTTAATTTCTTTTTTGTTGGCAGAATATTATTCTCATGCCTATACATTCAAAGATCCACTTCACTCAGTGCCTTCCATCTATGCTCTCTATTATAAGATTGTTTTAAAGAAAATCTAATATGATCATTTATTACACATTTGGAACAGAAGATATAGGCCTAATAGTTGATAAAATGAAAAGCATTAGTCCTACAGTCTTGAAATTGTTTTAAGTAACAATCTCAAGTTGAGTTACGGTTAAGGCTATAGCACACAGAAGAAAAAGAACATGAGAGCTGCAGAGACTCACAGACCAGACATTCCCCCTATGACTGGTGTGAAATTGGCAATCAATGGCTTGCTTGAGTATATGCAATGCATTATTCCATCACCAACACTTCCGCCACCACCACAACAAAGTTTCCCTTCATGGAGGAGAGACTGAAAATGACCATTTCATTCTATTAACGAGGATGTGGTCTAGGTTTCCTAGCCAGAGAGATGGTGAGCCTGACCAAGCATTATCACATTATCACCATCCTTGCGGGTAGTTGGTTCCCTTGGGAGGATCTTTCACCTTCATCATCTGCATCACCATTGAGCAGACGAGCACCACGGCCCTGTTACACAAAGGTTAGCGATTAATTGCATTTTGCTCAGTACACTGCTGCAGAACCAATCAGAATTGTCCTTTAAGATAAAGCAATTAATCGCTAACCTCTGTGTTATGGGGCCCAGGAAGGAAGAAGGATCGGGGCCCCATCTTGCAAAGAGTTACAATTGATCCAATCAATCGTAACTCTATGGAAAGCCATCCGTGTCATGATTTTTTGTACAGGAAATTTGCACAATGTCCTTTGTAAACAAAGAGAAGCACAGGGAATTTTGCAGAAAACAATGAATGCATGAATATACATCATAGCTAGAAAATATTTTGAACAAACATGCATAATAGATGTTGAAGTTGCTGGCCGTCCATAGTGGCCATTGATCGGATCAATCGCAACTCTTTGTAAGACGGGGCCCAGAAGTATGGATGATGGGGGGAAAACACACTGAGAGGTAACTGATCTATGTAAAACACATAGATTTGCTATTTAATCCAGTCTTTAAAGCCAAGATCAGAAATAGCAATTTAAAATGAAACATTTCAAAATTACTTTCCTTATCCAATCCAGTGCATTTTGTCATATTTGCGCATAATATGCACCCTTTTTATGACATCACACATATGTGCTAATCCTGAGATATTGGTCAACCACAGAGTAATCAACATGTTTTAATAATATTTCTTCTTTTTCAAAGTGATTTCAAACCTCATTGAAAACACTGCAGTTTCCCTTGGATCTCACTGCAAGTTTAACTGATTAATTTTTCCCTAGGGATTCATTGTTTATTTCAATATTTCTTCTTTTTCATTCTCACCTTGAGGCAGCGGAGGGAAGTATATTTATTTCTTTTGTTTGCTGTTTGTTATTCACATTTTGGAAAGGGCTAGATCATGATAATTACACCCCCCTCCTCCTCCTCCTCCCATTTTCTCACTACAAGGATTTGTGTGAATTAACACATTTCAAAGTGAATACTTTGAACACTAGACAAGATACGATTTTAATATTCAACATCAGACCGTATCAAAGTCCTTAGATTCACATTTAAATATATATATAATCTTCCCTAATTCCAGTAACAATGCCTTTGATAAATCCATGAGTTTGAAACATTCATAATTAATTTTCTGTAAATTGTTTCTAAACTGTAAAAAAAATATACTGTATCCGAAATCAAGCATTCAAATAAGGGTGAGAAGAAAAAAGGCCTTTATGTATGAAGACATTGCACATGAAACACTTAAAATAATTCATGCAATGGTTACGTCTATTTTCAGCAGTGGAGATATATTTTTACCCTTTTTCGATCACACTGAAGGGTATCTGTTAAGATATTCAATGTTCTTGAAGCCTTAGGCAATGCACAAACGGGACTAACCAAATTTGCCCCTGATTGCTGTAAGACAAATCACGTAAATTGGAGTGATAGCTTCAATTCCAGTCGTGTTTCTCAGGAAGGAAATATTTCCCCTCTTTTTCTCTTTATCTTATATATGTATCCCAATTTGTGCTTTTCTACGGTTCCACTTCTTTTTAAAGTTGAAATTTCTTTCTTTCTCACTCTTTATCCAAATTTTAAAATTAAACTTTCTCTATATCTCTATCTCCCTCTTATTTAATCTCTCTGCTGCTCTATATTTCTTCCTTCCTCTCTCTGCTCTACTCTCTTATTAATTTGTTAACCATGAAATATATATAGATTTATATAAAAAACACTTCTTAGAAACAGACAACTTCCATCAAACAATAAAAAACACAATTTGGTAACCAGCTCTTGAGTGATATTATCAGTACACTCCAGTGTTGTAGTCAAGGCTCAAACCTCCAAGGCCAAGGCCAAGGCCAAGGCTTTAATACCCAAGGCCAAGGCTTCAATAACCAAGGCTGAGGCCAAGGCATGGAAACCCAAGGCCAAGGCCAAGGCCTGAAAACCTCAAGGCCAAGGCCAAGGCCAAGGCCAAGGCCAAGGCATTTCAATTGTACAATATATGGGAAAAAAATTAGACAACAATGCTTAGGCGGCATACATGACACACAGGACCAAATGTATAAAAGGTGTGAGCGAGCAAAATTTTTTTACCCTTGTACATTTAAAATGAAAATAATTTCATGATAGATCATGTAGATTTAGACATAAAAACATTTAATTATTGTTCTAGGCGATTCACATTGCAATAATTATTATTACCAAGGTGATCTGATCCTGGCATGCCCATTCTCAACATATGTCTTTCTCCTCTACCTGGTACAGGGGAGGCAGAATGTATTTTTTTGTGGGGGGAGGTCAAAGCCAAAAATGCACTTACAATATAAGTCAAAATGAGAATTTTGGTGCAGTTCAGCAAAGCTATTTTAAGTGATTTCTAATTGATAAGACAGATATTTTGATTTAGGCTTTAATTTCCCGCTATAGAAAGCATAACGAGCAAGTGGTTTTGAAAAAAAAAAATTTGAAGTTGTAAAACTCGATTTTGGGTCAATTATGGTGCTAATCACTGTTAAAAGGGCATCCTTGCGAGATGTTGTAATAAGATGTAATAAGAAATGAAATTTAAATATTTCGAGCTGTTTTTGTTATCATGAAAAAGGTGTGCATCTTACTAAACAAATTAACGCGAGCACAAAACACAAGCTGAAATTTTTACTAACCAGAAAAGGAAGCTGTTCTGGACTGCATTTAGTGACTCATAAATAGGATACATAACTCACCAATCAAATAATGCGAGCGCAAAGCGCGAGCTCAAAAATTTGTAATATTCTGACCTAAAAACTAGACATTCTAAGCATTTTTTTGTGTTGAATGCGAACCTTACTTAATAATTTATGCAAGCACAATCCAAAAGTTGTTGATTTTGAAACCTAAAATTTTGCTCTGTATGCCATGCTTGGCCCCTCAAAATTTTTGGCTCATCATGCCATTGATGCCATAGCCCATCTGGAAATGACACAATTGAAGTTTGTGTTCAAGTTTACCGAA
Source organism: Lytechinus variegatus (assembly GCF_018143015.1). NCBI lineage: Eukaryota > Metazoa > Echinodermata > Echinoidea > Temnopleuroida > Toxopneustidae > Lytechinus > Lytechinus variegatus. The sequence goes on along the minus strand of NC_054741.1, from coordinate 75,061,664 downwards.
TCTTTTCAGAATATCATTAAGACTTAAAACATTCTTGTTGGTCAAAGAAAATAATACAAGGAAAACCTAATGGAATAGAAATCAACCTTGTTATCATTCTTTAGAGTAAGCTATTTTTAAAGTATGAAAATTGCTGTCAAAATTGCAGTCAGATCTGTCAGAATGATTCCTGTCATAAGATCACTATAATCAGTGGCGTACCGTGGGTCACGGTATTGGGGGCACCAGTAAAAACTTGGAACTGCCTTGTGAGCTCGCGAAGCGCGCCCAGTTGCCAGGTATACTGATCTAATAGAGATATTTTTATAAGGACAGTGCCGATAAACGGACATGTATCTCACTAGTCAAATAATGCGAGCGCGAAGCGCGAGCTTAAATTTTTTGATATTCAAACCTAAAAAGGGACATTACAATCAGTCTTTTGTAATCATGATAGTACCTGTCTCACTAAATAATTTGAGCACGAAGCGCAAACTAAGATTTTTGTAAATATTGACCCCAAACAGGAAGATTTTAAGGACTATATTTTAGGAATCTTTTATGTATTAAGATTATACACATCTCACCATTGTCATTTAATGGGAGTGCCAATAAACGCTTGCTGATTTTGTTAGAATTACATCTAAACATGCACATAAAGCAATTGTAATCATGATTAACATACCCATCTCACTAATCAAATCTTGCGAGCGCGAAGCGCGAGCTGAAAATTTAGGAAATTCAGACCTGAAGAGGGGCATTTTAAGGCTTGTTTGTAGGAATTCAAGAATACGTACTTCATTAACCAAAGGATGCGAACGCGAAAATTTTTGATATTCAGATCAAAAAACAGAAAAAGGGACATTTTAAGGACTCATTCTAGGAATTGATGGAGAGCAGACATCTTTCACCAATTCACTACTGCGAACGTAAGCACGGACAGGAAATGTTTTATATTAAGACCTTAAAATGGGACAATCACTTAAAGTATTCATGAAAAAGAAGCATACTATTGTACATGTAAAAGAATGACTCGAAATGCGAGGAAATATATTTGGTAGTTTGGTGTATATTGACTTGAAAACGGGAGGTTTTAGTATAACAGGATTATATATCTCGGTAAACAGACAATGGGAGCACCAGGAACAATGAAGACATATATGCCCTGAGCCAATTATGTTTCATTTATATGAAAAAAAATGTTTCTTATGTAATGTAACATAATAATGTAACATTATAATGAACATTAATGTCTTCTTTCCCACTACGTTTCTCTTCCTTTCTCCCTCTTTTCCTCCTTTTTTTTAGTCAGCCGATTGGGGGAGGAGGGGGGGGGGCACGTGCCCCCATGCCCCCCTGTAGTTACGCCACTGACTATAATCCTAATCATAATTATTGTCATTATTATTGATATTGTCATCCTTATTAGTCATGATTACATCATATTACCAATAAATGATATTAATTTTCATCACTTCTCTTTGTTACACAATTATGTGATGATAATTGCAATTGATGGCACTGCTAAGTACACTTACTGCTTCTGCTGCTGCTGACTGGTAGTATTTAGTGTCATTAGATGTACAGAACAATTGAAACATTTATAATTACTTTTATAAAACAAATGAAAGTACAAAATACAAAATGCCTTGAAAAAGCCTTGAAAATGCCTTGAAATTTCAAGGCTCAAAATCCTCAAGGCCAAGGCCAAGGCCCTCTCAAGGCCAAGGCTTGAATGTTCAAGGCCAAGGCTTTGAAAAAATAGGCCTTAAGGCGCCTTAAGGCCAAGGCCGAGCATCAAGGCACTACAACACTGGTACACTCACATCGTTTTACGAAAAGCAAGCATAGTACTGATAAATTTGTTTTAGCTTCTCACAGAACTAAACATATCGTAAACTATAAAATCAAAATAAACATCTGGAAAAAAACTATACCAAGTATATTGTATTCAATGATAAATGATATAATACAAAATAAGTTTATTTTGTAATATGTAGATCACCCGTCATGATTACATATTAAATCAAGTAAAAAAATCAAAAAATCAGAATTAATAATAACACTTTGATACTTGTCAATGTGAACAAAATTGAAATAAACCTTACCGGATAATCATTTGCATTTCCATTGCGATAGACATGATGTTTGTATCCGTTCATCCTACTGACACTGTTAGCACCATTCATCTTAGATCTGTTCATCTCAGAACCATTCATCTTAGATCCGTTCATCTCAGAACCATTCATCTTAGAACCATTTATCATCATTAGGAATCAGATCATTTGTCAATCAGAATCTAAAAAAATCACGTTTTGCTGATCTATTCTTGAATGATGTTATCAATAAACTCACATCGCTTTACGAAATAGCTGGCATACTTCCCGATGACTCCCAATCTGGGATTTTATTCAGCGCTATTTGGGCCCGATCGCAAGTGCAAAATGATTGACCGGAAAATATAGTACACTCGATATTTTCCACTGTGTTAGGCAAGATTCTCGTTAAAGAGATGGGGAAGGATTGAGAATTGATCACATCATAACGTCTGTTGGAGATTACAGGAGCATCCTTCTGAGATGACAAATTATGGTGAATTATCCCCAATCAGAGGTTTTTGATGCGGTGCTGTTGACTGTCTGCGAGTTTGTTAAAGCAATGAAAATGGCAGAACTGGAGTATGATAAATCACCATTGTTGAAATCATTCGCTGATATGGATGATCACATGGGATCCGATGATTCCTAACTGAGCAGTAATCCTTACAATCAAGGTAAGAATCATCAGTTGAGAATTAAAAATGGTCTGTAAGTTGAACAGTAAAGGTAATGCAAATAGCAAAGCTCTTGAATGTTCTCACAAAGATTTCACAAAGCTTCAGAACTCCACCTGCATTACTCACAGCATCCAACCCGATCAAAATCAAAATGGAAATACATAAATATATGGTAGAGAAAGGACAGGTCAACAGACATTCCTACTCAAACAACCAAGCAGACCTAAAACAAACTTTACTTGATTCTTCTGAAGTAAAATTGTAATAACATCACTGAGCTGTCAAACAAGCTAGCCCTAGTTCTCTGACGATGTCGTCAAACCTATCAGCAACTCATTCGGCAGTTTGCATTAGCTTGACTAAGCCACCTGTATAGATATCACTGTTATGATATGTTTTTACTTTATGCTCTTATTGACAGGGCATATCACCAACTGCCCATTTCACTACCCCAATCTTGTCACGATCAATATGCAAATGGCCTCGTGTTCATTTCGGAACTTAAATAGATTAGTCCAGCAATCAGCTCGTCAGGGTAACGAGTGGCAGAAATGTACGCACATCCCATGACATCTACACAGACAACTATTCTTGTGGAGTTGTTTTTTTCCTCTTCTTTTTCATCATTACCAGATGGATATCATCACCAGTTGGGTATTACATTGAAAGCATTTTGGGCCTTATTGGTATGCCGATACACGGTGAAGAAGCCATAACAGACAACAGGGCTATTAAATCGTTAACTACAATTTCCATGGATTCAAGAGGCAGAAAGGAAAAGTGATCATAATTGCAAAGAAAATTGGGAGGGAGAACAAAAAAGACTCAAGAGAGAGAGAGAAAGAATTGTTAAATGTGAGAGAATGAGAAAATAGAGGGTTGAAAAGAAAAAAAAATGATAAAGACAAAGGAAAGTTAGGGGGAAAAATAATATGGTGATAAATAAGAAAATGGAAAGAGAAAGAGAGAGAGAGAGCCAGAAATACAATAGAAGTGATAGAGAGGCGATGATTACGTTTATAAATTCAAACCACAAGGATCAGCACCAGAATGCAATTATAAAATGTGTGATGTTGAAAGCATCCCAAAACAATACCATAAGAAAAGAGATAACAAACAATAGAAAATTCTCCATCACTCATGAAATGATGATCAGTACCCGTGAACAAAAGATGCTATCTCTGATAAAGTAATCTATCTAATGAAAATGGAACAAGTGAGATTACTATCATCATCAAGTCTTCATCAGTCCAAACCAAAATGTAATAAAGCTCTTAAGCAAGCTGTATTTTTATTTTTAAGGCAGTGCAATATTCACAAAGATCACTTTTGGAATTGAAAATACATATTTATTTGTACTGTATATAAGACATATATGCCCTTGGTGGCTAAGTTGAATTTGATCTATTAATGAAATACAGTATGGAACAAACATCGATAAAACTTTTGCAGAAAATGTTATTAAAGCAAAATGCATTATTTATTGTCATTATTTGGGGATCCTTCAATGATTTCCAATGAATTTTAATGCATCATTCTAATAAGAACTTATAAAATCAAGGCTATATTACTATGCATCCAACTTGGAAATACATATATTTATGCAATCTACACATGCATAGAAAATCCTTATTCCATTTACCAAACTACTACTACAGCACCTAAGTATAAATATATTCCAGGACGTTAGCCTACCAAGAATAAAGGTAAGAAGTAGAGAAGTTGATTCCTGAATATGTGATCTAAGTTCAAAATCCAATGAATGCATAAATGACAAATATGGAAAGAGTTTCATATTGGTATCTCAAAAAAGAACTTGAAGAGCCCTGTCTCTTCGTATATTACTAGCAAGCATGTGTCTTTGCAGTCAGGTAGCACCCAAAAGCATACAGAAAGCAGAGCTTTAGAGGTTGACAAACTGGCATCACTAAAACACAATGCGAACCATTCTGATTAATAGAAAGGTAAGAAGATGCATATCCATAAGTCCCCTAGGTATTTTTACTCTACCGCTGGAAGATCAAAATAAGATATGAAATCCATCTTCCAACCTGCAATTAAATTACACCAAGCAGAATAGAAACATGCACTTGAAGATATTATCCTTGAGAGAAATAAACCAAGATATCTGCTTCACAAACATAACACTGCGCTCTCATCTAGCTTTTGATAACATCAATCTCACGTCACTTTTCTCTCAAACGAGACTTGACATCACATAAGGAGTAGAACCGACGTTGGAAAAAGGTGATGAGAAATGAAGTCTTGATATTTTCAAAGCAACATGGACTCCTATATTAAAGGTGGCATGTTTGTTGGTTGCTTCGGCTATTCCCAAGTGTAATGGTGCGACAGAAAACGATGCAATAACAGCATCATGTTCGGCTTAGTCCAGCAAGAAGCGGTCCTGACGAGCCAATCAAAAATTGAGGTTTACTTTCATAAAAGAAACATGAAGAAAGGAGCACATCGGTTAGGTAGTTAATAACCCCAAAGTAAATGTTAAAAACATACTGCTTTTGAAAGATACGAAGGCACTGAACGGTAATACTGAAGTCATTCCATAAACACTAGTCAAACAATGTGAAGGATGACGATCCTATGTATATTTGGAAATCATACCCAGAGCAAAATTGAAAGCTTAAGGTATTAGACAGATGGAGTAAAGTGTATTAAAAGATAAGGTTGGCATATCAGTCAAGCAAACATATTTTTTTTACCGTACAAAGGTTACTCATGGCAAAGTAGGACTTGAAATAACAATCAAGAATGTAATGAATGAAGTAAAATCCAACTCTAATGCCCTTTCTTCATTCCCTCTCCATTATTCTTCACAACATTTCTATTTTTTACCATTTTATTCAACCTAGCCATTGTGCCTCCATGTATATACTTCTTTTCCAACCTCTTCTATTTCTTTCATGTTTTACCTTCTGCTAGCCACTTTATCTCCCATCATTGTCCTTCTCCTATCCCCTACACCTTTTCCTCATCTTTTTTATTCATTTTTTTCACCTGCACATTTAACTCTAAAGCCCTTTCAATGTACAATTTCAACCTACATGTATTGGTATAACCCATGAGCGTTCATTCTCTCAAGACAACACCTGAAATTAAATCTAACAGAATTTTTTTCAGCATAATAATAACCTTTTATATAGTGCTTAATACATCAGAACGACGTCTCTAGGCTTTTTACAGAAATAAAATTACCCTGGCATAATTAGATTAAAGAAGAGTAAGCATTAAAGTTTATTAGGGTCAACATAATTTACAACACATAAAGATATTCATAAACCCTTAAACCCTCCATAGATATAAACTTTGTTCTTCTCCAATTACATTTACCTTTTTAAAGCTTTAGTTATCTTAGATATGTTATGTCACTAATCTGAATATTCATAGTCCTGGGAATTTCTAGCTCAGACATCTGTTCATAGCCCTTATCATCAAAATGGAGATAAGTCTTATATTCTTAAAGGGTGAAAATAATAAAGGGTTTTCAGATGTGATGTCATCTCTTCAGAACCAATAAACAGAACACGTGTCATCAAGAGCAACATGGTTTCTTCATTCAGTTTTGGAATAATTTAATCACCTGTCTTTATTTTCAAAAGCTAAATGATAATGCTTTGAATACTTATAAACACAGGAAAACACATTTAGCCATCACTTCCAATACGTCAAGAAGGATGAGAAATTATAAATGGCAGCTTACATATATATGATATTTATGATCAAAAACACATAACTGCATGATCATAAATTCATCTGATGATTTGATCATTTGCAAAGATATTCCTTATTAATAAGTTTTATAACTTGTAGTCTCCAAGCTGGCAGTGGATTCATTAATCTCTTATCCCCTCCCTCATGCAGGTTACCCTGAATTTCAAAGTACACATGAGCTGATGGCATTTCTTTTAGGATACGAGTAAAAATATGATTTAATGCCTTATGGCATATAGATGTTGTCTAGACAGATGATGCTGAGGAAAAAAATATCCTTCCAAAATGGATAGCATAATTGATTGACAGGCTCTCTGTTTCAAGGCTTAGTTTGTAGATGGGGGTTTCTTAATCAATAGAATAGGATGATCGCTAGGTAGATGGAGATACCGTTTTCCCTGCAAGGACGGCAGGCTTTTAAGACCAGCCAGTGGTAATAATCATAATGATAATTCACGGACATGTGGCTAGAGCTGGAAAAGTCAGGTTAATAAAGGATGGATGGTATTTGGGCTCTACTGAGTACTCATTCGATATTCTATATTTCTTATATTTGCTGCCTGACGTGAACATCAACACAATCACCCCCTATGCCTCCCCCTCTCCTGAATCTCCCTCCTCATCCTCTCTCTCAATCTCATTCTATCACCCCGTGCTCTCTCTTTTCCCTCTCTCCAACTCTTCCCCCTCACGATCTTACTTTTCCCTTCAACAATCTTACTATCCCCCCCTCTCTCTCTATCTTTCTCCTTTCCCTCTACTAATATCCCTGTTCCTAGTGATCAATATTTTTTCATGAATATAAATACCATTGCACAGTGAAATAAAAGTGATTCAAAATACTGAATGCAGTTTTGTCCTCATGGACAGGGCTGTTCTGTTTCCCCAACCATCACAGTCACTGCCTTTACCCCCACCAATCACTTTATCAAATTCCTCCATTATGAAACCAATCCACCGCGTATTGCAGGAGCCTTACCTCAATGAGCCTATCCTCCCTGCTGATCTCTAACGTCTTCTTGATGGCTTCTAGCTCCTGCTTCAGGTTCTCCACCTCCCGGTCCCTGACTAGCGCCCTCTGGGCACTCACTGCCATCTCTCTGGCCTTCTGCTTCACCATCATCCTCTTCATCTGTTCCACATCTGGAACCATGCCGGTGGAGGTTGCTGGGCGCAGCGACTCTTGGAAGCCAGTCGTGATAGCATTGGTGGTGTTAGTGGTAGCAGTGGTGATAGAGGTAGGAGAGATTACCGTAGCTGATTTTGATACTATTGGGCCATTGTCTGTACCTGATGACCTCTGCAAAGGCAGATATTGAAAAGTTTGAAAATGTTTGTGATTTGTGAAAGTTTATCACTGAATTGTGCGCATGGTGTTAATACCACAAATAAAATATGAATTGATATCAAGGTACATGTAGGATATACACTTTCACAAAACAACAAAACAAGTTTATTAACCTTATAATTAAAACTTGAGAATATATGCATTATCAAATCTACCATGGTAACTTGTCAAATACATCAAAGAAATATAGTAATTTGCAGGAAATTTAAAAGCTTGAAAAAACTGTGTTAATTAATGCCCTATTGGTATATTAGTCAATCTCTATGAATGAACAAAATGCCCAGTTAGTTTTTATTTGTTGCTGCTACTGTATATCACTACCAGCTAAAAACAAGAAGCATTCGTATTTTCCCTCCAACGATGAAAACCTACATGGTGAAAAACATGGAGGAAGAAAGGTAGATGAATCAGGCGAGGAGATCGCAGACAAAATACTTATTACCCTTGCCCCAGAGGAGTATGCTTGTTGTAAAAAATCACGTAATTATTGATTACAAACATGGTTGGTGTCTATCATCCATAGCTGCCGACATGACATTAATGTAACAGCAAACATGGCTTGGATGATTGATGACCCAATTCACATCTTAATTTCCCAATGATGTATTTCGACAGTAAACACATACTATCATCCGGGAAGTATTACCTTCTCACATCTGAAAATTATCTTCCTCAGAATACACTCTCATAAGAACAACCACCGAACATGATGTTGCTCTAATAACATTATTTCATCACCTCATTCACATCTGAAACTTAATTCAGGCTGGAATCCCATGAATTTATCAACCAATAATAATCCTTATACATGTAGAAACGGTAATGAAGAAGAATTGATATGCCTTTAGTATTCCGTTCAAAATTTTAGGAGAAAATGAATTATAAAAAATAAATAAAAAAAATTGGCCTACATATTTCTACCTTATCACCCTACTGAATTAGAGATTCATGAAATTTGACATGATATTTTTGTAACCCGATAAAATCACATATTTTTCAAAATACAACAGAGTTCTGCTATTTTAATGCAGTGACTTTTTTTGGGGGGGGAGGGTAAAGGAGATGGGGTCAGTATTCAATACCCGGTATATTTAAACAGTTAAATTCACTCTGAACTCCAATATTGGAACAACCTTCAAGTGCATATACTTGAAAAAAAGAGGTCAAGTTTTCCTCAATGTTTTTCTCCTCTTCGTGCATCCACACGCTCTCTCTCCGTCTTTCTCATATACGTCAAATTCAAATAAAAGCTTTTCCTGACCATCTGTTTTACTGTGTGGTGTGAGGAAAGCGGGAATGTAGAAGATGACATCCAGGCATGACATCGCATACTGGAGTGAAGTAACGGACAATAGTACCAATACTCATTCCTGTGTCATTGCACTTGCATACATTCCAGTATTCAATGATAAAGATATCCCCTTCTGGTCCTTTATTTTCCTTCTTTGAATTTTTTGTCTTCTGTCATCTGGAGAGCAAAGGAATAGCAAGTTTAATGTATTCTTTTACAGCACTAGTGTTGACCATATTAAATGGCAGGGACTGCACAATCAAATTACCTACTGATGACAAACGATCACTTCATTGAAGAACTCCAATTATGATTTACCAAAAAGAAATTTATACAATCTGTTAATACTTATTCGCCAATCTACTTCTAGTAATACAGATATCAGTATTACATTCAAAAGCATGATTATGTAATAAAGAAGAAATCAATTCATCTCTAGTGCAATTTCAATTTCAATTTTAAGCATTGATTATGATTTGTGAGCAAAGAAAGGACATGTTGAAAAGATAAAAGAAAATAAATTTTCCATAAAATATGGTGGGGAGAACTGGCTCCCGAACGAGTAATATTCTCTTCTTAAGAATTTGAGAACGGCAAGGATAATGGAATGGGCAAACAGGAGAGATGTAGAACTACATAAAAAATGACCATGGCATTAATGGTCACTGCACTTTATGGGTCTAATTTAATATCATCTTTCACATTGGTCGCTGACTTTGAGATACAGAGATCACCCTGTATGTTAAAATGACCACCTGCCCCAACCTTGTATATATGCTTTTTTTCTGGGGTTTTTTTTTTGCCACTTCAGTCTTCTTGATTTCATGTTCTTTTCTTCTCATTTCCTCAAATTTTCCAATCCTTCCTGTTTCTTTTTCATCTTCCCGTCTTTCCCCCTCTTCCTCTCATCTGAATTTGAAAAGTGTGTAAGATAGGAATTCTCTATACCAGGAAGTTACATCAGCACTGGTAAAGATCAGAGTTGTCAATAAACTAAAATAGGATTGCCATATTTACTATCCTTTTGTTTTTTATTTTCCAAGTGATTTGATGAGAGCCCAAGTTTGCCATAATGGTCATTCATGCTGATGTACTCAGATAGTTGTTGGTTTGCCAGAGCAAGAAGCATTCATGATAGCTAGATATTCTATGAATTTCAAATGAAGCAATTTCTAACAACTAAAACCAACTGTTATGAAATATGCACCAAAATGTACATTCATCAATGCTCATAGGGTTGGCAAAAGATGCTATTCTATTCATAGTTCGTAAATTACCTCAGATTTATACATAGAAAGCAGGAGGTTGTGAAACTCTTCCCTAGTGCTATGACCATCCCCATCCTCCACGATACCAACACCGGTACTGACCCCCATACCAATGCCATCTCTTGATCCCTTCCTGGCATTAGTGCAATTATCCTGACTGCTCTTGGTCAATGCCAGATGATCATGATGACGATGCTGAAGCACTGCTCTCTTGGCCTGGATGATTGGATCTTCGTTGTTGTTGGTGATGTGGTGTGGGTTGGCAGGTAGAATACGGTGCTGCTGGTGGGTGGTGTTGCCAGGGAGGATACGATGTTGTTGGGGATTGTTACTGCTGTTGAGGGTACGTTGCTGGTGTTGAATGGTAGTTGTGCTTTCCTGGATAATTGGAGCATGGGATGTGGTCTTCGCTGTCAGCTGGGAAGGGACATCCTGGGATGCCGGTGCATCCTGGAAGAAGGACAACTCAAAAGGAAGGCGGATGCTGAACAAAGAACTCATGATCACTCAGTTTTTCATGGGTCCAACAAATGGTTCATTTCAGAATATGTTTATGCACGAAAATGTTCAGAGTGTTGCTTCGAAAATCTGTTATGCCGTACTCAGAGCATACACAGGGCAAGTTTTTTCGATAATCATACTGAGCACACTTCTTCAAGGAGGTCAATGGTTGTAGAAATATATTCCAAATGTATAAATTCCACAGCTCAAATAATCCAGTGAGAATTATACATCAGCATGTACCTATAAGTAAATTTAATTTAAAAAGGCTTGTTCTATATGTGATTTCATAATCACAATGTGAATTAAATGCAATGGAATCCTCGCTTCATATCAAAATGTGCACTCCAGTGAACTTCGATTGATCATTAAACAGGATTCAAATAGATCTTTTCAAGAAAGCCTAGGACTATCAAGAACTAGTTCAGTTATCTCTCATCACAGAGTAGCATTACACAGCAGGTTGGAAGTGTTTCCATACTTTTTTAAAGCATCACTGCCTCAAACATCCAGTACGTGTTGCCACTCAGAACTCATGTCAATAACACGTCAGATAGGTGTATAGCAGACTTTCCAAAGTTCATTAAAGAGTGGTTCAGAACTCCCTAAATGTTGATAAATCACCTCCATCTTTTAAGAGTTCAGCAATTACCAGCATTGAACCCATGTCCATTTGCTGATCATCAAAACCGCTATCACAAGAAATAGAGGGAAACGAAGGCTGTTCATTACAAATAGATGAACAATACAATGGCACACCCTTAGCGGATGAAGAATGACCAAAATTTATTGATTTTTGTTTCTTTTGTCGAAAACAGAGGTGGAAGAAAGGTGGAACCTTCACAACTCCCCCCAAGAAGCATAATTCCTTGCTGATCAATAAATAGACCATAGACAAAAATAGATTCCCCAAGATGGACTTTTTTGATTGGCTATGTGCTCTGGGATGGTGGAGGTGTAACCTAGTATAATTTTCCAGACTGTGTATGGTAGTTCATTTCACTGGCGATTTTACGAACTGGCGTTCAAAGTTTTGATTTTCATTGCTTCCTACATTGAAATAAACCAGAACAATTATTAAATTCAAATTATAAATCCTATCCTTTTATAATTTGCAACATTTGTTTAGAATTCAAATCTATTTATGTAAATATTTTAAATGAAGGACAACTATGCATTTAAGAATTTTTATAATTAAGAAAAAGGGTGTTTTAGGTCATTTTGTAAAAGCATGTTATCACGCTCAATAAGCAAACTGCAGTTTGTAAAATCATTCAATGCACAGGGTCACATCCTTATGGTAAATTTGGGTCAAGTTATTTAGTTCTAGCTAGGTGGCACTGGCTCGGAATTTGTAAGATAATCACCATTAATTCTGAAGACCCATTTTCTTTGATTTCTTTTTTTTATAATCAAGGTTCTTTTTAAGTTAGAAATGATTAGCAAATACTTTTGTTATTAAACTTACTTGTATTCATGCAATGTTTATTTGAGCCAAATTATAGAATCACCTTAAGTAGCCTTTCCCAGTTTTACCAATAGGTTTGCATACAAGTCCATCAAATACAAATTTCAAAGCTAAACAATAATTTTAAAGCTGCACCCAGTATCCTTTAACAGTTTATGTTTTGTACATGTATACAAGGTGTGATTTTGAAGAATATTTATGCTATCCTTAAGCAGGGTCCTTTCCAACAAACCAAATAGTTCTAAATTAATCATCTTGGCATATATGCAAAGTGTGGTTTGAAATCTGAAGATAATTATGTGTAATTACTAATGGGTATCTTAGCACATTGGATTTTCTAGAAGATAGTGTAGAAATATTTTGCTCTGATTACCTGACAATTTCAAGAAATCTGAAATTTCTATAAGTTTTTCTATTTTGCACATGTATTCTTTGATATTCTTTGAATTATAATTCAGTTTATCTTTGTACTATAAAAAAAGGTTTGCCCTCTGAGACTAGAGAATGATTCATTGAAGAGGCAAAACGTGTATTGAGAGTAAGCAAGACTCATCCAGAATCTGAAATTTTGAACCAATAGATATGCAAATATCACTAGGTCAATTTCACTTCAGAGACATACAGACACTAAAATATATATAGGACAGGATTTGGGGTATGGAAAAGGCAAATAGTTGAGAAAGAAATGTGAAATCATATTTTTATTACGGTAGAATAGTCGTCCATTTCTCAAACAAAGCTGCCTCTTTCAATTAAACATTAAAATCTTATTTCAAGATGCTGACGTTAAGGAGACATTCTACTAATACGGTTTATATTATGAATATTGCCTTTTCAAATTCTTTTTCATTATCTATTAAGATCTTTTCATTTTCTTACCTTGAATGGGAGTTATAGTAGACCGGCCAAAACGATTTTTTATACTTTGGACGGCAAAATTTGTTAATGCTTGCTAATGATTGGCATCCCAGCTAAAAGTTTCGCAAAAATACCCAGGAATAGCGTACGGGCGGATGCCAAGCGCAATTTTGCGTGAAAGTGTCATTTTTAGCGTAAAATCTGAAAGACTGTCGAAAATCACGCATTTTGATATTTTGACGGATTATCATCATATTTTTGATTATCTTTGATATGAAATTATTTTTATTCAGAATTTCAAATTATAAGTCTACTAAATATGCATTTCAAATTTGAATATTACACATACACATATGGCACAGGGAAACATAAAACCGCGATTTCCTCGAAATAAAAGTTTGAGAAAACTATCAATAGTTTGAAGTTTTTTTACGCAACATAAATTCTTCGATTTAAATGCGTTTATCCATCGAATGTATAGTAAATGTCCTAGTGCCACAAATATTAAAAGAATTTTCAAGTAAGATGGTAGATATCTCTTTTTATGTTATCCGAAAGGAGACAATGTGCATTTTACCAGGTGCGCATTTTGAAAGAAAAATTGAAAATACCGTACATTATGTACATAATTACATGTATAAGTACATACTAAAGCGAGTTTTTATTTACATGTATAAGTCCATAATAAAGCGAGTTTTTAATTGCATAGCACAATTTGTCAATTCCTTGCATCCCAGCTAAAAGTCTTGCGGAAATACTGAGGAATAGCGTACGGGCGGATGCCAAGTGCACTTTTGCGTGAAAGTATCATTTTTAGCGTAAAATCTGAAAGACTGTCGAAAATCACGCATTTCGATATTTTGACGGATTATCATCATATTTTTTATTATCTTTGATATGGAATTGTTTTTATTCAGAGTTTCAAATTATAAGTCTACTAAATATGCATTTCAAATTTGAATATTACACACACATATATGGCAATATGAAATATAAAATCGTGATTTACTCAAAATAAAGGTTTGTAAAAATTATTAATGGTATAATGTTTGTGTTCCGCATCTCAATTTCGTCAAGATTTAGTGCTAACCGAATAAATACTTAATAATTGTTGTCATGTCACATATAGTGAAAACAAATACTGAAATAAGATGCAAGATATATATCATTCTATGTTATATATGCGAAATATAACAATGCACATTATTTTATCAGATGCGCATTTCTGATAAAAAAATAAACAGCGCACAATATTACATCGATATTGCACATATCTTATATCAGTGCGATACTCGGCATGATATTATATAGGATTATGTTTGCTTTTGTAGTATAGAGTTCGATCTTCTTGCTATTTCCACGAATGAATTGGTGCTGAACTTAAATCTACCTATGTGGCGATATTCAGAAATAGGTCTGATATTTAATTTGCCGTTACCATGGTAGCATTAATTTTACAGGAATATCTATATCCAAAATCATAGAAAACATACATGTATGAATAATGTATGTATGTATGTATGTATGAATGTACGGCAAATTAAATATCAGACCTATTTCTGGATATCGCCACAGGTAGATTTAAGTTCAGCACCAATTCATTCGTGGCAATAGCAAGAAGATCGAACTCTACAAAAGCAAACATAATCCTATATAATATCATGCCGAGTATCGCACTGATGTGCAATATCGATGTAATATTGTGCGCTGTTTATTTTTTTATCAGAAATGCGCATCTGATAAAATAATGTGCATTGTTATATTTCGCATATATAACATAAAATGATATATATCTTGCATCTTATTTCAGTATTTGTTTTCACTATACATGCTATATGTGACATGACAACAATTATTAAGTATTTATTCGGTTAGCACTAAATCTTGACGAAATTGAGATGCGGAACACAAACATTATACCATTAATAATTTTTACAAACCTTTATATTGAGTAAATCACGATTTTATATTTCATATTGCCATATATGTGTGTGTAATATTCAAATTTGAAATGCATATTTAGTAGACTTATAATTTGAAACTCTGAATAAAAACAATTCCATATCAAAGATAATAAAAAATATGATGATAATCCGTCAAAATATCGAAATGCGTGATTTTCGACAGTCTTTCAGATTTTACGCTAAAAATGATACTTTCACGCAAAAGTGCACTTGGCATCCGCCCGTACGCTATTCCTCAGTATTTCCGCAAGACTTTTAGCTGGGATGCAAGGAATTGACAAATTGTGCTATGCAATTAAAATCTCGCTTTATTATGGACTTATACATGTAAATAAAAACTCGCTTTAGTATGTACTTTAGTATGTAATTATGTACATAATGTACGGTATTTTCAATTTTTCTTTCAAAATGCGCACCTGGTAAAATGTACATTGTCTCCTTTCGGATAACATAAAATGAGATATCTACCATCTTACTTGAAAATTCTTTTAATATTTGTGGCACTAGGACATTTACTATACATTCGATGGATAAACGCATTTAAATCGAAGAATTTATGTTGCGTAAAAAAACTTCAAACTATTGATAGTTTTCTCAAACTTTTATTTCGAGGAAATCGCGGTTTTATGTTTCCCTGTGCCATATGTGTGTGTGTAATATTCAAATTTGAAATGCATATTTAGTAGACTTATAATTTGAAATTCTGAATAAAAATAATTTCATATCAAAGATAATAAAAAATATGATGATAATCCGTCAAAATATCAAAATGCGTGATTTTCGACAGTCTTTCGGATTTTACGCTAAAAATGACACTTTCACGCAAAATTGCGCTTGGCATCCGCCCGTACGCTATTCCTGGGTATTTTTGCAAGACTATTAGCTGGAATGCCAAGCATTAACAAATTTTGCCGTCGAATCCTTATCTAGAGCACTTTTTGAGGTTTGGCCGGTCTACTATTAACCACGTCTCCACAAAAAAATGATAATACTAGAGCTACGTATTATGGTATAGGGGAAGGCGGGGTAAGTTGTGACACTTTTTGCATTTTGCATGTTTGACTAATAATATTGTAGTATTAAGGACCATGTCTTTAAATTTGAATCTTGGGAAATATTTTTCACCTATATATCACTTTCTACCCCACACTGAAAGTCAGTGTGACCTTTGAAATAAACGATGTCAAATGGCTCGACTTGCCCCATCTGTGGGGTAAGTTGAGCCACCTTCTGGGGTAAGTTGAGCCAGCCACAAAAACTGTCTATGAACAAAATGTATGCGGGAAGAACTGGCATGTCAATTTCTTTAAAGTCTTTTCACTTGCTAATTCTCTATAAATAATAACATCCTCTAAAAGGAAAAGAACTCATGTGAATTTGCTCTGTTCTACCTGCATATCAATGGCTTTTTAAGGTTTGTTGGGCTTTTTATTATACATTAATATAAGAATTACCGTGGCTCAACTTGCCCCATGTTGGCTGGCACATATTAGCCCAGTCCCAACTTAATGCGATAATTTTGCATCCACACATTTCTTATGCATCCATCTTGTAAAAGACCATGACAAGAATGAGAATACAATAACTGGACTAACAATATTGTTCTTATTTCTTTACTATATCTAAAGACGTGTGGGTAAAAAGCACTAATCTATTTTGCACCCTTTTTTACTTTTTACAAAATGTAGCTGAAATTTGTATTTTTCCCTCTAAAAAAGTACTTTTTGTTTCAAACTTGAAAACAATGTGGTGGGGTTAAGGGTTATGTAATGGGTCATCAATGCATGACACCACCACAATGTCTGACTCATTCATTATTGGTCGGGGTGGTGGCTCAACTTGCCCCTATGCTCATCTTACCCCGCCTTCCCCTACATATGGATTTGTACACCTCAACTTTTGAAAAACAATCAACATAAGACAGAATGCCATGTACTGAAACAAATTGAAGATCAGAAATTATTTCGATTGATAAATCATAATAACGTTATTGATTTTTTCAAGTGTCCTCAAAAGCACCATATTGCAGTTCAGGAGAAAGAAAAGGTCACATATTCAAAAAATATATAGTTCCGCTAGATGTTTCCTTATATTATCATACAATGACACCTCCTCACAAAGTCCTTTAACCATTATTATTTCATATTAAAAAAATGTTAACATATAGAAATTAATTGTATATATGTGTGTATTTTATGTGATACCAACAAATGACTTAGGCATTTTAAGTGTTAACAAACAATGTACAGTAGTTTAAGTATGCTAGTATATCAATGGTTTACTCAAGTAGAGTGACCGACTTCATCACTGTCATACCAACAAACAACTCATAAAAAAATCATGAAGAGAATTTTCAACCCATTTTACAAAGCCCTTTACTTCTGATTAATTGTATTGTCTATTCTATTCGTCTACATGTAGATTAACACAAAATTGCCAAATAAACAATTACTCCTGCTTTCTACAGTAATTACAAGGCAACAACTAAACAAATTCAAAAGCAGTACATGTCAGCCATAGCAAATATTCCTTGTATAAACTAATTATAGTAATTACAATTGCCATGACGATAGAGGATGTAAAGAATGGCATTGGTATTGATGGAGAAAGAAACCTAACAGGAAGGGAATACATAGTTCTATTGTGAAGCACAGCCATCACATGTTGTCATGACAACCATGACAGAGCACTGCAAAGTAAAGTAATTGAAAAGAAACTTGTTGAATACAATGTAATTTAATCCACATGCATGTAATATTCTCATCTCTATTCCTTTAAAATTTGATTCTGACAAAGAATACAAATATAAAATGAACTCTTCCATTCACAGAATGTAGATTTGTGTAGAGTGATGCATAAAATGTTGAAAAGAATGATGCAAGTAGACTTCTGTTTGTGTCTTTTCTGTATTTGTTATTACATTACAATTCATGTCTTCTGACGACATCAAATATCACACATCCTTCTTCATCTCCCACTGGTTGCACTTGATCATCTAGAACGATCATCTAGAACTATCACTGAAAGGTGATTAATACCCCCACTCTACGCCGTTACCAAGGCAACAATTTCCAACACATGGAAAATATATATATTGCATATCTTTACCTCGAAACGAATGTTTGAGCCAAATTTCATGAGAATTGGTAACTTTTTTTACCCAATTTTTGCCATATAATGTTGTTACAATGGCAACATGATTTCTGACACACAAAACAATATGTCTTGCGCATCTTTACATCAATACCAATTTGTAGTTTAATGCGCAAGATTTGCAATGGACCAACTGCCTGACTGACCGACCAACCATACAATGATTCCTATATACCCTCTTCAAACTTCATTTGGCGGGGGAATAACAAGTTTGCCCAAAAATGCAGTTCTAAACAATAATTGAAACCAGACACTTGCGATCAAGCAAGTTTTTCTTCTTTTATAAAAATAATTGTCTTCCAAAGTGCAAACTTGAAATGATGTACACATGTAAAGTGTGTGTTTTGGAAAGAGTTCTGTAGAACTACAGACAATAAAGGAAAAAACTGAGATTTCACTGATGAATCTACTATAGGCCTTCTGGTTTGAAAATGCATTGAATGCAGACCAATGTGGACTTTTTACTTTCCAACTAACACTCACTAAACTGCAATATGTGGTGTAAGGGGGGGGGGGCTTTAAAGAAAGGGTCCAAATGAAAGTGATACAGAAATAACATGTTTTGCATTTATGTTTTGACTTTTGATTCTTGTTTGTGAATGCTCCCTCTGGGAAGCTTTTCATGAAAGGACTTGTCAGACGTTTCATGATCATCTGACAAGTCCAGTTTTATCCGACAGTTACCATTGTCACAGTGCTTCAGAGCCAATCAAAATCAGGGAAAGTTGTCAGATCTGACGACTTGTCGGACAAAATGTTGATGAAATGCTCCCCTGACATACCTCTCCCCCTTCCCCATTCCCATTATTCTTTTCAATCTCTTCTCATCCTACTCCAATCCTCTCTTCACCCTATCCTTCCTGATAGTCATCATACCTTCCACTGTGTTGTCGGTCTATTCTTCATCTCTTTGGCCTTTTCCTCCAGCCTCTTGGCCATGACAGCAAGCTCCGAGTTCCTCTTTCTAATCATCTGTCTTTTATCTATGGATTGCTCGTCTCTTCGTGGTGATGGAGACCCATGCTTCAAAGAAAAACATCAGAAAGAATAATTATTCTACTCCTACATGGGCTTTGTTTCATCATGGTCCATACTAGTAAGATCTATGGTTTCATTAAGTTACCCATAAGTTTACATATATTGCAACATGGCAATCCATCTGGGTTCCTCATATGATATAATTGAATGTACTCACATTAGCCAAAGTCTCAAAACACTGAATTATGCAAACTTACTTTGCCCACACATGTTTCTTCCATGTGACTCACAGTGAAATATAATCAATTTCTGATAATTTAGACGATTCTTCCACAAATTTATCCCATGAATCAATCCCTTCACCAGAACTTAGTTTATAAGTAATCAGAACTCAGGTAGATGAGTTTTACTGGAAAGTCTTCTGATTTTTCCCATACCTTGTTTTGAGGGGATGTGTCCTCCCTTCCATCGATGCTTCTCATGAGTTTATCTGCTTCGTCATCTGTGTCTTGTGACTTTGACCTGGATCCACTTCTCAATCTTGAACTCTGACCTTTGACCACTGAACCTTCACCCTGCTGTCTCTTGTCTTCATTCTGGACATCATTGGTAGCATCATTATATCCTTGATTGTCAGCTTCTTTCAATGTCCTTGACCTTCTTCTCTGCCCATTAAAGTCATCTTTATTCTCTGATCCTCTCTTTTGTTGATCATCTTGGACCTCCAGGTCAATCTCATTTGACATTCGTTCTTTATCCTTTCCTTGCAGATGAAAGTTGTACTTCAACCTCTTCTCATCATCAGCGATGTCCTCCAACTTTCTTTCTGAATCTTTGTCCTGCTCAACTTTCAACTCGCTTCCAGTTTCCAGGTCAATTACCTCAAGACCCAGGTCATTCCTTGGAGACAAGTCCTCAAGACTTGAATGCTGGAAGACCAATTCTTGTTTTACAGAATCCTGTCCATCATCATCATGTTCAGGCTGTCAAGACAAAAATAAGAACAAAAATATTTTTCATTATTTTTCAAAAAATGAAACACAAAACTAAATTTGTGAATGGCTACTGTTAAAATACAAAATAAGTGTATTTTACAAGAAATTAAATATTAAAAAAAATATTAAACTTGTCATTTGAGTGTTCCTGATGCGCACAATTAGTCAGAAATATTGAAGGTGATTTGTACGAGTACAATAATGGGATGATATGACATATGCAGTGAGAGAATTATAAAAACTCATTACATCATGGTTGCCAGAATTGTAGCATGTGATCAAAAAAAATTTTGTAAAAAAAATATATGTATACATATATGTTTTTTAATTTACAATCCTCAATCAGAATAAATACATTTTGGCGAATCATTTTGGATCTGGTCATGTTGACCTAACGATTGAAATAAGTATAACTTACAAAGTTACATCCATGTAGTTTATTGCCCTTTTTACACAGGATTTTCTTAACCCCGGACTATCGCTAACCCCGTACTATCCTTAACCCCGTACTATTTTTTTTCCTTTTCACACATGCCAAATTGTTATTGCTAACCCCGGATAAGGAATGCTTGCTTTTTACACACGAAACTCGCTAACCCCGGACTAGTGGATTTTGTCGATCATTCGTAGTACAAGTACTTCACTCGTACACTTTTTACACACGCTACAATTTCCTTAACCCCGTACTATAGGTGGGGCCAAATTGCCATTTAGCCCCACCTATAGTACGGGGTTAAGCTTAGCCCACTTTCGTTTTACACATGCGATCTTAACCCCGTACTATTGCTCTTAGCACCGCAATTGGTGGGATAACCCTGCTTTTCTGCAGGGCCAAATAATCCCGTACTATAGGTGGGGTTAGCCCACTTTGCAAAAACGCTGTGTAAAACGAAAGTGGGCTAAGCTTAACCCCGTACTATAGGTGGGGCTAAATTGCCATTTAGCCCCACCAATAATACGGGGTTAAGGAAATTTTAGCCTGTCTAAAAAGGGTATTATTTACTCCATTGGCTCTTTTTTTAGATAAGCAGTTTTCAGCAGCTTCTTTTTGCCAAACAAAGTCATTGAATAAAGATATCTGGTGGTTTTCTTTTTTTTATAGGTTTAGTAACAAAAAGATAGTCCTATGTACATGTACGTGTATTCCATTGTATCTATGTTATCCTCTGATCTGAAAATCCCAACTGAAGCAATACATGAAACTGCACATCTATTAAACAACAGATGGCAGCAGACAACTTTGAAACCAACTAGGATCAATCACCAACTTTGTCCAGGAGCAACTGAATGTACTGTATGTTCTCAGTATACATAATAATTTGCATAAATCATTTGAACGCTACATGTACAGTGTATGTCATATCGGAGATGCTGCACAGAACTAGACATTGTAGATAGAAAATAAGGGTAAAGATATAAATCCATAAGATGAAGTTGAAGGGATAGTGCTTTGATGTTCTTGGATTTTCATACATGTACATCGTTACCATGATAACAGTATCCAACATAAAGAAAAAAAATATGTCTTGCCTATTATTACCCCAAGACCAATGTATGAGGTAAATAAGAGAATTGGTTGAAAACTGATGAAGTAGTTCAAACTGCAAGATTTTTGATAAATATATGTTGTTAGCATGGGGACACAATTTCCGACCTATGGAAAAATTTGTCCAGCACATCTTTCCCTCAAGACCAATGTGTGAGCCAAATTTCATGAGAATTGGTTGAAAACTGATGAAGTAAATTGCAGTATAAACCACAAGATTTTTACCTAATTTGGGGTATATACATGTTGTTACCATGGGGACACGATTTCCGACATATGAAAAAAATATGTCCAGCACATCTCTACCTCGAAACCAATGTGTGAGCCTAATTTCATTAGAACTGTTTGAAATTAATTCACACCACAAGATTTTTCCAATTTTCAAAATGTCATTACCATGGCAACATGATTTCTGACACACACAAAATAAGTCTTGCACATCTTCACCTCAAGACCAAAGTTTTTGCAAAATATCATGAGAATTGGTTAAAAACTGAGGAAGTGGTATGAACTGCAAGATTTTTT
The DNA here is from genome assembly GCF_018143015.1 of Lytechinus variegatus. Classification (NCBI taxonomy): domain Eukaryota; kingdom Metazoa; phylum Echinodermata; class Echinoidea; order Temnopleuroida; family Toxopneustidae; genus Lytechinus; species Lytechinus variegatus. Next base: position 75,039,285 of record NC_054741.1, on the reverse strand, counting down.
TAACCATATTTTTGCCAAAATATACCATTACCATGGCAACATAATATCTGACACATGCAAAAATGTTTCTGCACATCTTTACCCCAACATCAATATATGTTCCAAGTTTCAAGTTTCAATTGGTAAAAAACTAAAGGAAGTCGTTCAATGCGCAAGATTTTCTATTTCTTTATTTCTGTATACCCCTTCAAACTTTGTTTGGCAGGGTTAAAGTACATTATGAGTGTGTAAGGTCAGGGTGAGCCAGAGGAAAGCTGATGCTGATTGAAAAGGGAGCATTTCAAGTAGGGTTGCAAAATTCCTGGGAATTTTCACGGTGGAAACTTTCCATGGGAATAAAGAGGAATTTGGTGAATTTTCAGCAATTTTAAAGAAATTATGGGAATTTTCAAAAAGTAACAATTTTCTGATATTCATACACAGGAATTGAAAGGAAAACCCGGGCAGATAATGCTTGATTATGATTTTCAGCAAGTTTAAAGCCAAATATTATGCTAAAACAGCCAAATAGGGCAGAATTTTAATGAATTCCAGATTAAGTTGATCTACTGTATTATGGTACCAGTGACGGCAGTACATATGTACACTGCACATGCTTTGCACAAGGGATGATTGTTCATGGAATGATGCCTATTGCCTATTCAGGGGCCCATTTCATGTAGAGTTGTAACAACTGTTGTAACTTTGCCATTATGGTAACTACCATGGTAACCTTGATTATGATTGGCTGCTGAGCAGTGTTGCCATGGTAGTTACCATTATTACAACAGTTACAACAGTTGTAAATCTTTATGAAACGGGGCCCCTGATCTTATTGCAGATGATGAGAATCAATAATATGATTAGTTAATATTAGCATTATTATTATTATTTATATTATTTTATTATAATCATTTTATTTCTCATTTAATTTTCTGGACAGCAGAACTGACAACTTGGTGCTGTTGGCGGTGTCAATTTGATGAGTATAATTACAGATTGCTGGTTCAAGGTCAAAGTTTATTTTAGTTAGGAACAAATATTTTGATCAAAATACTAGATCAAATTAAATGAAACTAATATGAGTTTGTCATTTGATGACACAAACAATTTAATAACAAGTTTCTCAATGTTCTATTAACAGGTTATTATTTAATGGGAAATAGAAGGCACATTCTTAAAATGTAAAACCCTCGACACTTTATTACAGAAAATGAAAAATATTGTAATGCAAATGTTGTCTTTTTTTCATGTTGATTTGCTAAGAAGCTTCATTTTGTACATAATGCACCATCATGTACATGTATGTAGTTTGATGTATGTTTTAAACCCTGTGCAACTTAAAGAATGGAGAATAGATTTTTATACAAATGGAAAGTATCATATTTGAGGAAATATTTTCATGATTCTGTATTTAAAAACACAATTGATCACTCTTTTTGAAAAAACTGAAAATTCCCAAAAATTGTCGGCAGCTGAAATTTTCCAAAATTCCGGAAAGTTTCCAGCACTTAGCAACCCTTATTTCAAGCAAGTCAATTTAAAGATTTAAGGAGGTATCTCACAATGCTTGTGAAGGTTTTATGATTTTTTTCTCCAATTTAATGTACCAACTTCTCAAACATGTGTTGCAATCAAACGCTTCAGACTCTTTAAAAAAAATGCCTTTACAAGATGAAGTACTGACGAAAGCATCTCTTTCAATTTTGAAATATTTAACAAACCCTGATAGAGCCCAAAATTCTACATCAATTCTCTATGTTCACAAACTTGTTGCTCAGTATTGGATACCGCCTTTATCAATCAGTTTATTCATGTCACAGGTCACATGTACGCCTACATACATGTACATAATTTAAGTTTGAGTTCCCCCTATGTACCGTACTTTCATTCCAATTACTGTACAATTTCACACCGCATATGTTTAAGATTAGATCATAACCACTAGAGTGATACATGTATATTCAAAATGTTCACATGACTTTATCATCGAAGTACAGGAGACTAAAGTGATTGCCTTCAAATCCCACATGCTAACATGATTTTCAAAATAACTTGATCCCATCTTCTAAACCTGGGGTATCCCTTACACTAGAAAAAGCATATGAGCAACTTGAGGACTCACAAATTAGATTTACTCATGGAACATCCAGGGGAAGTTTCTATGGCAACCATCAACAGTTTGAAGGCAATTGAAGGAATAACTGATCAAAGTCCAACCACTTAACATTGTTGGGTAAATTAGATTTGAGATTTGGCTTTCTATAACAGTGCCTGGGTTTACAATGGCAGAATCTCACATGTAGGCCTTCATGTACATAAAATCACAGAATTAAAATTCCATAATTATCAAATCTTTCCCTTCTTTCCCAAGGCACATCTTTATTCATGTATAAATTGAAATATTCTATGTTACCAGATACTTTTTATGACAGTTTTCATTTGAACTCCGATTATCACTCAATTAATACAAGAAAAAGGGGTGACTTTCGTCTTCTAAAATTTACAAATTCTATTTTACAAAATAGATCAATTAGATTTCAGGGATCAAAAAAATGGAATTCGCTAAACAGTGATTTAAAGGGTACTTTGAATTACACTTCATCCAAAAATAAATTAAAGAAAGAGCACAATACTTGCCACTTATTGATATATTCAAATTATGCTGAATGATTTCTTTAATGTTAGTTAATTCTTAAGTTTTCGTATGACTTTATTGTTATATTTCTATTGTTATTTATTTCATATATATTTTTTGTATCTAATGTAATTGTATTCTCATTGTATTTCATCATTTTGTATGTCGAGGGTTGCTTGTTTACAAGTTTTTAACTTTTTTAGCAATCCTGGTATTTTTATGTACAACGTTGTTTATATACATTATTGTAACTTGATTTGATCTTATACCAAATAAATGGTAATCTATATCTGAATCAGATTCAAGAAAAATGTCATTACACATGTAGGTCAAGTAACCACAACAAAAGGTTGTCATAAAGTAAATTACATGTTTATGCCCAATATCATGAATAGAGTTCTGAAGAAGAAGTTCAATCCATAAGATTTTTACATACCATGCAATTATCATGGCAACACAGTTTCCAACACATGCAAAAAATGTGTATTGCACATCTTTTTACCTCAAGATTAATGTGTGTGCCAAATATCATGAGAATTTATTAGAAACTGAGTATTAAAGTTGTTTGATCCAAAACATTTGCAATGAACCAACCGTTCGCATGCTGATTCCTTGATGTAAACCCTTTCAAATTTTTGTTTGGCCTACATGTACATTTACATGTAGGGTTTATAAAAAAAGTTTCTCTAAAAATATTGTTTAGTACTGGGAGAGATGGTGCTTGGATCAGCTGGAATGAAATGAGATCACAAATTACAATTTTTTTTGAGCAAAACTGTCAAACAAGTGGAATGCCTCTGGCTGTCTCACCTGCATCACGCGTATCAAAATAGCAGCAGTGCTGACTTTGAAAACTACTAACTCGCACAAGATGTTCAGTGAAACTTGGTTACTCTTATTTCCACGTTTTATGAACTACATGTAGACCAATACACTTTACAGAGGGGATGCAGGTCCCCAAATTAGGCCTACATCTACCATCCAAGTTTTGTTGAAAATTGACTTACATTTGCGGAGTTAGGTGTCATAAAAGAGTCTTGCATGTAAACTTTAACGTTGACCTGAAAATGACCTTTGACCTTACCATGTGACCTCCAGCTGCAGCATAACATGCAGGTCCCCCAAGTCCATCTACCATCCAAGTTTGGTTGAAAAGTGACTTACGGTTGCGGAGTTAGGTGTCATAAGAGAGTCTTGCATGTAAACTTTAACGTTGACCTGAAAATGACCTTTGACCTTACCATGTGACCTCCGACTGCAACATAACATGCAGGTCCCCCAAGTTCATCTACCATCCAAGTTTGGTTGAAAAGTAACTTATGGTTGGGGAGTTAGGTGTCATACATGTAAGAGAGTCTTGCATGTAAACTTTAACGTTGACCTGAAAATGACCTTTGACCTTACCATGTGACCTCCGAATGCAGTATAACATGCAGGTCCCCCAAGTCCATCTGCCATCCAAACTTTGTTAAAAAGTGACATATGGTTGGGGAGTTATGTGTCATAAGGTTTGTGACGGACTGATGACAGATGACGGACAACATTTGGATCCCTAAAGTCTTGCCTTCACCTCTGGTGGGCGAGACAAAAAAAAATGTAATTATGTAAGTCTTGAAAGTAACTTTGTACATGTTAGGAAGATCATCTAAAATTTCACTTGTATGTACAGTATGATTTCACATGAATTTAGACTGGTATATACTATATGAATTGTACACACGTTTGCAGGTTTGTGTAGGCCCTAACTGAAAAAATCTGATGTTGCTGAGGTTTCTTTTTTATAAATGACATTTGTGGGCAACTTACTTGTATTTACACTAGGCTCTCTACTTACAAACTTTTATTTACCTTGGTTAATGTAGGATGGTAAAGGTCAATATTAGAGTTAAAGTTACTGACCGAAGCTATGGGATTTCAACATCTGGGCTTTAAAGGGGATAGTTAACCCTGATACTGTAGGCTGATACTCACTTTAGGACTAAGGAGAAAACTTACATTATCAGGATCTATTGTTTAAATTGTATTGTAGATTATTCTAAACTACATGTATTTTTCATATTTTGACAGTTTAATGTTAAATTACGTTGGTTACACCATGGTTACATTATTTTTTTTTGGGGGGGGTGAGGAGACAGAGTGGAATATTTTTCTGCTCTGCCCTTGACTCTTGTACCATCTGTAAATTTACTTTAAAGGAACATTAACTACACTGTTTATGAAAAAGAAGAATCAACTCTTTGTCTGATATTTTTTGTTGAACCTTATAAACAATCATATACATAGTTTTGCTATATACATGTAGCATAGCAAGACAATTGAGGCAAATATAGCATACTGTGTAGATTTTTGCTTTATATCTTATCATTCAATAATAAAAAACAAAAGGTGAAATAGAAAAAAACAGGGGTTCATGTGCTTGTTTTCAAACTATCATCACTTGTATTAGAGCAAATGTGCTTTATAAAACACCAAAAACATGCCAAATGCGTTGTCTGCTACATGTATGTATGTGAAGAAAAATTCAGAACCATTCTACCATTTATTCAAACTCAGGGGCATACATGTATTTGTCATACTTTGCAGCACTGGAGAGCTAAATATTTTGAAATTGTCTGGGTATTTTTAAAAATGGTCCATGGAACAATTCAATATTTTTAGCCTCATAAAATAATGCATCGGATCTGCAGTTAGAGAGCAGATAATGAGAAAAATCAGTTCATATCTACAGCTAATTAATCACCCATTCATCCATTGTGACATCAGCGCGCATAGTGTAAAACATGCACAGATCATAATGCGCACGCGTAACTGTGGAACATCCTTTAATAGATATATTCAATTTCAACAGATTTATCAGAGCTTAATCATAAATGTCAACTGTAGTAACAAAAGATCCCAATATGAACATGCAAGGGTTTGTGCATAAAATGTGTGCAATAATTCTGTTAGAATATATACTTAAAGAAAAGATGAAAACAAACAGCATTTCTGCATGTAGACATGTCTTTTTCCAAGAAATAATCAATACACACTTTTTATTGGCAATCTTCCCCTTTTTCGAAATTATGCTCAACTCAGAGAATACATCCTTAAATCTATTAACTCAGTGCTAATTGCATAGGAATACCTCTTCCTATTATGGTCAAATCTTTTCAATCTCTTGCCAAATAAATTTTCACTTTGCCAACATGCACAAAAGTGTTCAGAACCAATATGGGCATTGTTTCCAGAGAATATTGAAGCTAGGACTTGAAAAGAATGATTTACCCTTTGTAATTCAAATGAAGAGTAAAACTTTTTAAAAGCCTACATTGTAGAGAAAACCTTGTGTTCCCTTCAGTAGTCAACTACAGAGAAATCAATTTGTGTCTCCTGTGCAATAACAATAAACAATGCTGAACAATAAAGAATGTTCAAAGAACAAAAGGGTCTTAGAAAATAAGATTCCCACTGTTGTAAAGGCCTGTACTCGGGATATCACATGCAAGGTTTTCTTTATTGCAGATTTTTTGAAATTCAATAATAGAAGGAAAAATTGCATACAATATGCTTCTTATTTTAATACACAGTTAAAGTGTGATCATTACATGTAGGTCATATTGACGTTTGAAGCAAGATTTTCATAGACAGCAATGAATTCACTTTCATGTCTGGCTGGAAGGACACAAGTGTACAGATGTACTATACATGTATGTACCATGAAATTGTAGTTTTATTGAAACAAGTGTTCAAACTCCCAAAATTATAACGTGTGAGGTACACAACCAGCATTGGACATGATTATCACTGAACTTGTTGTTAACTGTATAAGGCATACTGTAACCCCCACGTATAAATCACCCAGTCACTTTTATTTCTTTCAGTAATCATATTCTCAAATTTATCCTGGTAAAAATTTAATTAAATACTGATATCCTACACACCATATGGCCACCACTATGTCAACATAAGGCTATCATAAAAACTTGTGCAATACAACCCTATTCAAACACACCCATAACAAACAGACCCTGGGAGGGTTTGTGTACACACAATACATATTTTTTTCGCACATGGTTCTATGTATGAAAAGTGATATCATGAATGACCTTTTTTCAAAATGGGAATTTTAATATGGAAGACACACTCACATGCAGAACTTATTTTCCCCTTTGATGGATTTTCACCCAAGACACCATGTAATTGATATCTTTCTTCTTTTCTAATTACGGTAATCATTATTTCTCTAATCATTTTTTTCATCTTATTTCCTATTATTCATTTTATTTTATTTTATTTATTTTTTGCTTTATTTTATTTCATTTTACTTCTATTTTATTTAATTTTCTTCTTTTTTCTTCTTAAAGGCATTTGAACTTTCCAATAAAATTCTTTGATAATTATATACATGTACATGTTATAGCATGTTATGATTGTGCAGACTGATGCAAACCAGGATGTACAACCGCACTGCCTGGAAGTGAAATCTTCCACTTTTTCCACGCAGCTGTTCACTTCATATTGCTTCTTAATGAAAGTGGGAGTGATGCTCAGATAATGCCTACCCTCAAAATAGCATCACTTCAATTTGAGGCAATTGTGCAAGACTAGATTTGTTTGATTCAATAAAAACCCTCCCATGTAGGAATGTACTGTAGTGAACAGTGTACCACAGATACCAATACGCCATATAATCTGTATGCAGATTTCTTTCTTAATTTCTTTCTTCATTTTTAATAAATTTTGCAACTATTGAACTATACATTTCAATTCAAAAGTCACTAAAAGACTTACGGGTACGGGGTGTACACACTTGCTTTACATGAGCAATTCATTTTTTTTTAATAAATAGATAAAAGACATTAAATCCTCACCCAAACCAATCCCTTTTTGTAAATCCCTAAAACAGGTTCTGCAACCCAAGATTGAAGGATGATATCTGTTTTTTGTAATTCAAGTACAAAGGAGGAATTGGTATCATTGGAAAGCTTCATTGTGCTTCTTTTGTGTCATCTGCTCTGATCATGTAATCATGGAATGCTTAGTTACACTTAAATATAGCATATAGGGCAAAGTCAGAAGTGAAATGTTGCCAAAATTTTTGCAACACATTTTTTTCTACCCAGTCTCCATTTCTTTTGCCTAAATAGATGCAGGTCAGCAGGTGACAGTGAATGTTTTGCAAAAATATCATGTTTGGATGTCTTAAAGTTCTTGTGTCATTGATAGAGCAGTCACATTTCCCATATAGTGCTGTTTTAAAATTGCCTTAGAGGAAATGTGACTGAGGTATTAGGTTGAAAGGAATGATTTGTATTGATGAAGAGATGTGTTTTGACTGTTTCATGCATGCATGTTCGAGTGTTTCAGATGAAAATATTGTTTGATTTACATTGTATATTTGCTTAAGTAGAAGTATAAGCTTTAAAATGTTTAACAACAATGATTCAACGTCTTAAAACTACATGTATTAGAAATGACTTTGTTTGATATTATTCTAAACACATTTAACCCATTTTCCAATGAGAATTCACTATAAGTGGTCTTTAACACATCAGGGCATCAACATCATTTAAATTTACTCCATCCTCATAACAATATAAACAAAATTCAGAAATAACAAATTTTGCAACATTTAGGCCTACATTGCTGAATATTTGCTGGAGCGTTGTGGCCCAGTGGATTAGTCTTCGGACTTTGAAACAGAGGGCTGTGGGTTCGAATAATCATGCTTTCGAATGATACCATATTCACATATGATGAAGGCACATTAAGAAAGTTATTACCCCTCAACATGAGTTGCAGAACTTTTGAGGGGTTTACAGTATATACATGTAGGCCAAATTTCAGAATGCAGAGTCTGAAAGTTAACAATATTTCAAAATGATTGACAAATCAGGATTGTAATCTTGTTTTCTATTCTGAGTTAAAATCAAATTAAAAGTAAAATACAAATCCTAGTAAAAGCCATACAAAAGCACTACCAGGTATTCCGGGCTCTTAATGATGAGAAATTAGGGGAAATCTTTTTCCAACATTCAGCTCAGAGTTTTACAATGTAGATGAATATAGGTACATTTGATGTATACATGTATACATTGTAGTTAAGATCATTAGCTGAACTTGTCAGCATGGATGGAAATCCTGGGGTGGGGGCTGGGAGAGAGAATCCTCCTCTTGAATTTCTAATTTTATAAATCTTGAGAGTCGTCCCACCAGAAAATGAAAAGATATATTTAAAGAAATTGCTGGACATGCATGACATACTTTCCTTAAGACCAGGAAGCAACATCAACTCCATGTACCAGTATTAAAACATTACAGTATTTATCAAAACAACAAGTTATTTTTCATTAATAAAATAAAAAGTCTAATTCTCACCTGATGTTGCTTTTGATGGACTTTCTTGCTCTGACTGCTAGAACTCTCAATGTCCTTTCTTTTTTCAGAGTTGGCATTCTTTTTGTTATTCTTCTTCCTACGTGTTCTTTCGCTCACTACACTACTATCACTTTCTGACTTCAAACTTCTCAATTCAAGCTCTACATTTGTGCTGTCTTCATCATAACCATTGCTCATGTATGAATGTTTTGCATCAGATTTGGTTCCTCTGATACCATCCAGAGTGTTTGCACTGTTCTTCCTATCCAATGACAACCCATCCCCACTGGGACCACCTCTTAGGTCTTCCCTTTGGGAGGGGTTCTGTCCTGGAAGCGAAGAGCCTTTTCGGATAGAAGGTATATGTCCTTCATCAGTACTTTCACAAGATATGACCCGAATCATCCGATCTGGGGTAGAGGTCCGACTTATGTCACTGTCATGAGGAGTTGCCTTTGAAGTTCTTTTGTCCATTTTTGAGGAGCCAATACTGGTTTTGGGTGATGAAGACTGAGGTCTTGTCTTCTTGCTCACAGCAGCGTTAGCTTGTTGTTTAATACTGTTTCCTCTTCGAATGGAATTTTGACTGACACTACTATTTGCCTCACTGTTTGGATTTTTTGAAGTTGTTTTAGGTTTTGTAGCTGTAGCTGCAAGTGGAGAAGGAACAATATTGAATGACCTTGGAGAGGATTGTGGAAAACTAGCCTTTCGTTTTGTTGAGATTCCGCTTTTGATCAAGTTCCTTCTTGGGTCATTCTCACTCATTCTACGTACAAACTGAGGAGTACTAGTGTTTACTGGTGTAGGTGTAGACTGTGGTGAGTCAACCCTGCTGTTACTACCACTAGTATATGCCCCAGTTGGCATTCCACTTTTGGGCTTAGCACCATTTTGAATCTGAGGGTTAGAGTTTTGTTTCAATCGCTCAAGGCGTCGCTTGAGGACTTCTGTCTGAATAGTTCCTTTTCCACCTCCTGTAATTTTCTTAGCTGTCCCACTAACACTGGAAGCACTTGCCTTTGGTGCCCTCTCCATAGATGTTGCTGGAGAATTTTTTTCACCATTGGATCTGCTGGGTGGAGCCCTAAAGGCTGATTTCCGTAGAGGTGAAGACATGGTGATCTGAATAGCACCACTTTGAAGTAATACTAGTCGGTGAAGTTTACAACAGGAGCATTATGCATTCATTATGTCCATCCTGAAATGAAAATAAGAGTCATGAAAAGAAAATTTACATAAATATATTGAAAATATCAGTACACACAGGGGAGGAGACAGGATTTTCCAAAAATGGGGGCACATTTTTGAAAGGAAAAATTTGACAAGAAAAAAAAAATTCACAAAAAAATAAAGATATTGCGTCCCGGTAAAAATTAACAAGCAAAAAAAAAATAGGTCTTAATTTTCAAAGGGGGGAGGGGGCACACTTCTGTTTTAACAGCATATTTACATTACAAATTTAAATTTTGCTTCTCAAAACGGGGGGGGGGGGGGGGGGGGGGCTCGGTCCGGTTGTACCCTACCCGGGATCTGCCAGTGAGTATACATGTACACTGTAGAACATCAATGATGTGGTGCTCATTCAACATCTGGCAGAAAAAAAAATAGGTAAGAGTTCCATCCCCACTAAAATTGAAAATAAAAACATGGAGTAGGTTCATAATAATATATTTAGCCCTAATATAGAACAGTTTTAGGGCCTTTGCTATTCTTACTGTACATCAATGAACTTCCAAAGATAAAGTCACATGTTCGACTCTTTGCAGATGACTGTATACTTTACCGTGAGATAAAATCACAGGATGATGGGAAAGTTCTACAACAGGACATAAATACTCTGTGTAATGGGGAAGCTACATGGCAAATGAGATTTAACACCGATAGTGTCATGTTATGCACATCACTCATAATAGGAAACCCCTTCTAACCACCTATGATATGAATGGGAAATGTCTAAATGTTGTCACAAGTCACAATTACTTAGGTGTCGAGATAAATAGCAACTTAACCTGGTCGGACCATGTTAATACTACCATATTTAAAGCGAATAGGGTTTTAGGCCTCCTTCGAAGAAACTTGTATAGTTGCCCCCGAAATGTAAAAGAAACAGCCTATAAAGTGTTATTACGTCCAAAGTTGGAGTACTGTGCTTCTGCGTGGAACCCATACACTAAAGACCAGATTAGTAGACTAGAAGCAGTTCAACGAAGAGCCACTAGATTTGTCTGTAAAGATCACAGGAGAACCAGTAGTGTTTCCCAGATCCTGAAGTTACTTGAATGGAAATCTCTCGAAGATAGAAGGGCTATCTCAAGACTTACACTTTCATATAAATCTATAAATCACAGTGCTTCGATCAACGTAGGTCAATACTTAATAGCTCCCTCTAAAAATTCTGTCAGGACACAGAAATCATCGTCAATCTCTTTTTCCCAACCAACAACAAAAAAAGACTGCTTCAAGTACTCTTTCCTTCCAAGGACCATGGCAGAATGGAATCTGCTACCAGTAGACATACGTGAAGCTAAATCGGGCGATGGTTTTAAGACAAGGCTAAACAAAATTCAAATGTCTACTTTCATCCGGGGGGCACATCATTAATTCAATTTCACCACTAGCCACACACGCCTGCAGCAATTATATCCCGATTGAGGAGTTTGCCTGCAGTAACAGGAAATAGAATATGATGGGGAAGTGGAAATACATACCAAAATATGGCTTTATTCTGTCAAATTTCGAGCAGGATCTAGTGCGTGTAATTGTCCATAGACATCGGTTTATTTAGTCAGTAAAGGGTCTGTGAGTCAAGACTAGTCGAACTATCGGCTGATGATCGTTAAAATACCCCTTCCGGTATCAGCGCTTCTCGCTAGCATAGCGGGAAAGGTCTTGACTGCAGATAAATCGAGGTGAGTTCGATTCCCAACTCGGGTAAGCAACAGTAAAAAAATGATAGAAAAATCTGAAGTGAACGAACCGGAAGTCTCAACAATCTTGTTATTTTTAGTGGGGGGGTGCATATGGAACTCTTTCCCAAAAATAACACACTTCTTAATAATCTGTACCCAGTTGACACTGTAATTAATAAAAAAAATTGTTTTTTTTATATTAGTGACAAATTGCCTATTAAAAATCTAATCAAAATATTATTTAAATGAGCAATAGGTATATTCGATGAGAATATTTAATGAGTCTGACAATATGCAATAATGCACAACAGAACATCCCTCAACAACAGTAACACTAACAGAAATGAACTTGGATCAACAAAATAAAGATGCATTTTTATGATAAAAAATAAGCACATAAATTAACATATATAAACAGTTAGGCCAAAAACTTTGGTCTCTCTTATGTTGGTTGTTCAGCTGAACTCCGTTGGCTTCACTCACCAAATAGAGACCGAAGTTCTAGCGCGATATGTACAGGGGACTCGATGGCCATATTTTTATGTACTATAAGTTCGGATAAAACAGAAAGTGAAGGTGCGCGACAACCGAGGTAAGTCACTGTTTTTGTTCCTTTTAACCTGATTTTTTCCCCGTTTTTGGCAATTAATGCCAAGAGTGAATATTAATTTGCATTTCTGTCACGTTAATTTTCAAAGGTTTGATTCATAAAAGACAAAAATTGAAGAGCCCCGACGGGGGGATTTTGCATTGTATGTCCCCTAATGCCTGGTGGCTGCACGATAGTAAGCCGTCTGTGTACGAGAAATAAAAAAAAAATGATAAAAATCTCTTCGAAACAGACAGCTGCCAGCTGTCTAGTAAACAATGAGTTTGAAAAATTCTGTATTTCAAATGTTAGACCTACATGTACCGCACATGTAAGTTTTGTAACATTCTATCTAACTTTTCTAAGGAACATGATGACTCGACCCGGCACGTAAGGCCGTATCACTCATTCAGAGAATGGTGCAGCACAGTGCAGTGGATGCTATATATCAATTCGCATGCTAGATAGGAATAACCATCGATCCTCAGGATTTCTTTAACAATTTCTGACATTTTATAACTCCGGTTCAAGTATCCAGGCCGCTTGTAGAGTAAAAATCATTTACTGACACAAGGTTACTCTCAATGGAGCCAGGTATTCTTATATATTCATCTGCGTGTAGGCCGCCAAAACCCCAGAGATTTCTACTTTCCTTCAAAAAGATCTAGCCCTAAATCATGTAGGCCTACATGGGATAAAACTTCATTCCTGACATTTCTACACTCTCGTTGTTATTTTTAAACAAGCATTCACGCGTCTGTAACGTTGGCGAAGTTCAATAGGAAACAAGATGGCGGCGTAAACATCGGGCAAGTCTCTTCAGTCTTATCACAATATTTTTCTAATTTTTTTGATGAATTCTTGTTTAAAAATAACAACCAGAGTGTAGAAATAACAAGGAATGAAGTTTTATCCATTTACATGATTTAGGGCTAGGCCTATATCTTTTTTAGAAGGAAAGTAGAAATCTTGGGGGCGAAAGTTTCAGGTTTCGGCGGCCTACACGCATGTGAATATATTACCAGGCTTCATTGAGAGTAACCTTATGTCAGTAAATGATTTTTAGTCTCTAGAAGCCGCCTGGCTAGGTCCAAGCAGGTACGCAGTCTATATCAATGTTGTTTCTATTTCCCCAACTTTGGAAACCATGATCATGAAACTGTAAGGATTAAACCACTGACAAATTAATCGCAACCTATGTTCAGTAAAACATAGACCAAAAGCTTCAGTCTCTGTTTTGTTGGTTGTTCAGCTAAACTCCGTTGGCTTCACTCAACAAATACAGAGACCGAAGTTCTAGCGCGATCTGTACAGGGGACTCAATGGCCATATGTTTATGTACTTACATGTAAGATCGGATAAAACGGGGAAGTGAATTTGCTCGACAGCCGAGGTAAGTCACTGTTTTTGTTCCTTTCAACTTCATTTTTCTCTGTTTTTGGCAATTAATGCCAAGAGGGAATATAAATTTGCATTTTGGTCGAGTTAATTTTCAAAATTTTTATTCATTAAAGACAAAAATTGAAGAGCCCCGACGGGGGGATTTCGCATTGCAAGTCCCCTAATCTAATCATGGCTGCACGATAGCGAGCCGTCTGTGTACGAGGAGAAATTAAAAAAAAATGTTACACTGTCTTTATGTAAGGCCTCAAAGCTCTTCAGTCAATGTGGTGAATTTAGCCAGCACAGTTCAGCGGAACAAGCATTACAGAAACTGAAGGCGAAGCAGTTTTGGTCTATTCGCAAGCATGCCATAGTGACGGACGACGCCGAAGCCAGGCTGTGGCTTCGGGTGCAGTGCAGGGGGCCGTGGTCTAGCTAGCAAGCCGCAGCGCAGCGCTGATGTCAGTGACGTGACGCGAAGACATATACCGATTCAAAGTCCAAATTGCATTGCATTGAACAATCCTATGCAGTTTTCTTACAAATAAATAAAATGATGTGATTTTTCTTTCAATTTTAGATATATTAATATGTTCCTTCTTACCATGAAAGTAACAAATATGTAATGTTTTCCTAGCTAAACAGCATTCCTTTACACGTAGTTACAGCCTACACAAATCAAATCAATCAACAGAAATTGCCTACGGTATATGGTATCGTGAAAAAGTCAAATCTCTTTTCCGAATTCCTTGAATTCTGAATTTTCTGATAGCTTGTAGAAATTGTCGTGAGGTCTTGATCTGCATGCTTGGGGAGCGTTTCATGAAAAGGCCTGTCCGTCGTTTTATCCAGCAAGTCTTGTTTTAGGAACTGAACGTCTCGGTCAATGAAAATTGAGGAAAGTTGTCGATTCTGCTCTGACAGAATCGGGGCAGAGTCATTTTGTTTTCAGTTTACATGTTATTCCCTGAGCCCAGGTTTGTTTGTATGTATGCAAAACAAGTAAATTAATATAAATGATATATATATATTTTAATTTCACCTTTTATGAACTTTATAAACATTTTCAAGTCCTTATAATGAAAGAAAAATAAACATGCATGCGTGTTACACGTGCCCTAAAATGTAAATTTCTCATATCAGAAAATATAGGCCTATTATTTTCTCGCCATAGCAATAAGACTGCAATATGATATCTTAATGTAATAAATAATCCAATTTTCCTTTTTAAATAAATAGCCCTCGCCCTTACAACGCCTACCCCGAGAATCAAAATACTAAGTTTTAAATCAGAATTTTAATCATTTTGGTCAAAATCGTGCCGATTCTTATCACTCTTTAGTTAACATGTTGAGAACATTCTCACGAATCGGACGCTATAATGCTCTCTGGACTTGGGTAAGGTGATTAAAAAAGTTAAGAGTGATTTTCACCCTACAATTACATTCTCAGATCGGGGGACATGTTCCTTTGTACAGTACATTCAAGTTTTTTTTAATCAATTGACATGAGTTGAATATCAATAATAAAATGCTCCAAGTGCTATGGGTTTCGTTTAATTTTTTTACGATTACCACATGCAATCATAGATAATAACGTGAGGAAGGGCTGTTATTGACGTTAAAATCTGATTTTATAATGTTCAAAGTTCTCGTTCTCGAGGGTATGAATAATGAAAACTCTGAGTGACAAGGTCGAGCCGAGGGGCAACACCGACCACGATTAGCAATCTTGCCCCTCTCCCTCAACTCTTATCAAATGTAGGCCCGAACCCTGGGTTTTCTGTATTTTAGAAAATGATGTGGGTATTGTTTTATATTACCCATTTCCTACTGTAAGCTCATTATATTTTCCTTAGTTTTTTCCATAATTGATTAGTATTTATGATTTTTGTTTTATTTTTACAAAATTGATAGAAATGAAATAAACAAAAAAATCAATTCAATAAAATATCTGTAGATAAAAGTATTGCTCTAAAATTCATTCTTAAACGGAAAGATCACCCTGAAATAGCAGAAAAATAAGAAAAAAAAATGATAGGTGAAGGTTTGAAAAAATCCGTCCAAGTTTTAAAAGTTTTTTGTTCATCTTTTGATTTGTGAAGTCATTTTTTTTAATAATGAAATGTAATTTTCATTAAAAAAAAATGAAAATGGGTTTTATATGATCTTCAATATTACAAGAGACAAATTATTTCACATCCGCCCCTGAAAGATTTTTTTTTTTGGGGGGGTCATCATCCTACCATTGTGCATAGCATTATGGGGCAGCTGCTCGTATAATTATTATGATGTCACAAATAAAAAAAAATGACATTCTAACTTTCTTAATCTTTGAGAGATTTCCTTAAACCTTCACCAATATTTTTTATCATTATTTTCTGGTATTTTACAACAAACTTTTCATCAGGGTGAACTTCCCCTTTAACCAGTGGCGGACCGTGACCCGGAGGCGCCGCGACCCGGAGGAGACAAAGCATTGGAGGGGCACAGCATTGTTCACAATACAGTGCCCCTGTCTGCTCCGGGTCACGGTTCGCCACTGCCTTTAACCCTATCTTAACTGAGCTATTTGAGACCAACATTGACGCCCCCCCCCCCCCCAGATCTCGGCCGTTGATTGCGCGATCGCCGCGAAAATTTGCCCGCGCTTATAGCCGGATGATGTGAACTGCAAGACTATAGTAATGTTTTCACAAAATTATTAATTGCTTATATTTTTTAAATTAATTAATAATGAATATAGACCAATTTCACGGCCGGTTTATGTATTTGGCCCTCTATCGGCGACGCCATTGCTGCGGTGGGCAAGTGCGCTGACCGCGATTGGCTCTGTGTACAAATTTAATGAAAGATTACAGATAAGCTGTGATATTGTGTCATTAACATCATCATAAATCAATAAAATACAGCATGGACACCTGGGTAGACGATGTAAGACAATGGCCATATCTGACCGATGAAGGTATGATGAATTTTTGCACTTTGGCTACTTTTCCCCCTTAGTTTTGTCAGTAAAAGTGAGTTGATGATGACCAAGAATCGCTGTTGCTTTTCATCAGGGAGCTCACTTCTTGTTGCTAGTAAATTGTGTGTTAGAGTAGCGGGAGAGTGAACGAGACATAGAGTGAGAGAGAGAGAGAGAGAGGATGAGAGAGGGGAGGGGGGGGGAGAGAGAGTATGTGTGAGAGGAGGGGGATAGTGAGAGGGGAATAGTGGGGGGGGGGGGGTAGTGAGAGAGAGAGAGGGGGGGGGCTAGCGAGAGAGTGTGTGAGAGAGGGAGAGAGAGGGATAGTGTAATACAGAGAAGGGGATAGTGAGAGGGAGAGAGAGGGATGGATAGTGTGAGAGGGAGAGGGAGTGAGAGGGACTGATATTTCCATCTAAGCATGATCAAATAAATCTCCCCTCCCTCCCCCCCCCACAAAAAAACCACCACCACCACATTTTATGCAGGCCTATAAGTATCCAAAAGGAGGGGGCAAGGCAAGAGAATAAAACAGAGAGGAAGGATAAGGTAGGAAGGGGAAGAGAGATCCACTGGCGACGCATTCCTTCATCACGGCCTTAACCTATGCAGGGATGCAGGGAGTACGGCTTCACACACAAATAGGCTTCACGAGTCCAAGGCGAGTGAATTTCACATTCACTTTGTTTCCAATCCTGAAGCTTTCTCCAATTGTTGTGGCAATTGAACACAGCACAGCTGCGACCTGAACTTCTCCGATTAATGCTCATTGCGAATCTTACAAGAAATCTGCTCAATTGGTCTAAAATAAAAAAAATCAAACGAATGTACCAAATACCCTATTGACTTGTGTACTATAAAAGTTGATTCGCCCACCGCAGCATGGCGACCAGTCTGCTGCCCTCTCACGTTGTGAAATTGGTCTATACGCGTATGAAATTTGCCCTAATTTTGTTGTTTGTGTCATGTTTTTACCTTTAACTCAATTTATGTAGTTAGTAGATTGCTAATTTATGGTGAATTTGAATTAAATTGAATTTATTTATAAAAGTATATATATACAAATAGAAAAACATGTCTCGGGGAGACAACAAAGGTTAGATAACCCGTACAGGGTTGCTCCCCGGAAAACCATACAACTGAAATGAGTATAACATAGATATTTACATAAGTAAAATAACAATAAAACATTAAAAGCATTGAATGAATGAAAAAAAAACAAATACAGGAACATGAACATATATACTTTTACATTTCTAACAAAAATCTACAACAAAAATTACAGAAAATTAATTAATTTCCTATGAATCTTTTTTTTTTAATTCTCATGTATTTTTTGTTCAAACTTGTTTTATTCATTTTTTGTGAACTTTGTCGGGGACCCTTTTGCGATGATAAATAACATAAAATAAATCCATCATCTAAACCAACAAAAGTAAAAATGATCATACATTTATGACTTTTGGTTGAAAAACTCAATTTGCATTGTCGTAATCACGTTATTTGAGCAATTTTGGGACCCACATGAGCTTACAAAATATCGCGTAATTTCGGAACCGCGTATACCGGGCACTGCAAATCATTACCGTGTTTTCATGTGATCGACTTTTGCATACTAGACTCACAGTTCTGAACCAAAAGTCGATCACATGTAAACACGGTAAATGTGAAAGATGCTCAAGATTTGAAAGCGAGCGGCGCGGTAAAAAAAATTGCGCGGCAGCGTAGCGGCAAAATTTGTCGAGGGGGTCAAATTTACCCACCCCTCCCAGTTTAAAGGGTTAAACAGTTGCACGAAGTGTGTTTTTTTCGCTCTGTTGCTCCCTCGCAAAAGTATTGAAACCAATAAAGAAAATATGCGGCGGAAGCGGGGGGGGGGGGGGGTACAGGAAATCCCAGGGGGGACAGGGGGACGTGTCCCCCTACTCCAAATAGTAGGGGGGACACAATATCAAATGTCCCCCCTACTATTTGTGGTCTTTTATGATGGTAAGAAAAAAAACATTCAAAATTGAAATAAAACATGTATTTTAGGACGAGATGACCTCTCTTTTTGGATGATAGCCTTTTTTTTTGTCAAATTTATTTTCGTCGAAATCACCTTAAATTTTGGGGGATAACTTTGTTTTTTCTTGTCAAACTTTCCAGCCTCTTGTCCCCCTACCTTTTGGGAGAGATTTCTGCCCCTGGGTACAGGTCCCCCTAAATTTGAGGTGGGGGACGCCCCCTACATTTTTTTGTTGAGAACCTTTTTTTTTTTGCTTGTCATTTTTTTCCTGCGCCCCCCTCAAAATTCAGGTGGACCCCCCTGAATTTTTGTTGTGTTTCTCCCTCTAAAATTAAGTTTGATAACTTTTTTTTTTGCTAGTTATATTTTTTACCTGTCTCCATCCAAAAATTTCTGGTGGATCGACCCCCCCCCCAAAAAAAAAACTGTGTGCCTTCCGTCGCCAATGTTAAAGTATCGCCTGGCTGGGATCGCGGGGCAAGAAGAGCTGTCATTACAGAATCGTCAATTCCAA
Source organism: Lytechinus variegatus (assembly GCF_018143015.1). Classification (NCBI taxonomy): domain Eukaryota; kingdom Metazoa; phylum Echinodermata; class Echinoidea; order Temnopleuroida; family Toxopneustidae; genus Lytechinus; species Lytechinus variegatus. Next base: position 75,019,935 of record NC_054741.1, on the reverse strand, counting down.
GCTGCATAACTGAAATGACCACCTAAGTAGTCATCCGAGAAGTCATCCCCGCCCCATAAAAATTTGAATCTATAGAACCGCCCCGAGAACCGCGCTTGCTCAACAGTTCAATCATCCTCACGCTGATGTGAATTGTCTTACTCCTCCTCCCAGCTATTATAGAGAGCATCAAAAAGGGAAGAAGAACATAAAGAAAAGTGAGAAGGGTAGAAGGGAAAAGAAATACAAAGGGGAAAAAGGAGAGATCGAAACACGTAAAAAAGTGTGCAGAAAGGGAGAGCATGAAAGATACTATTTGGGGAGTTTCCCTTTCGCACGGTGTGATGACGTCATGGTAAATCGGGTAAACATTCGGCTGCTATCTGGGTGGGATTGGGATGGATTCGTATGTTGCCTGGATTGTGGGTGGATCTATTTTCTTCCCGTCTGTCTTTTCAACTATACGTAAATGTTTACCTTTATTGTTCCCAAAGAATAACATTGCCTCCGAAGCGTCCTGTGCAGCAATTGCGTTAAGGTAAGTTACGCTGGTCTTTTTTTTTCGTTTCAAGTTGCTTCTCTTCAGTCCCACTAACTTACCCAATCGGACGAAGTAACCACGTCGCCCGCTCGCTCGCTTAGCTTGGCCTATATAATATACATAGTGGTAATAATAGCCCATTCATCCAAGGGTGCTTTTGGCCTAAGTTAGACTTAGTGTCACTGGTTAATGTTAGGGCGTCATCTACAAGTTCAAGTTCGACACTTACCCACCACCACGGCACCAGGCTAATTACCGTAAGGGCACTAGTAATAAGTACTAGTATTCAACCCGGCATAATTCAAAGATTTTGACATATTTCCAAAAATATTTAGAAATATGGAAATTATCTTAATTTCATACCTTTGTTATTTCCAGGGTAATCTGTTGTCGGTATTTTCTTTATCAATCTGTCGACTGTATGCGCGTAGGATCGAATTATGCGCCGATGGCCTTTTGCACTGAATTGCACTAGTATTCAACCTAGTGAGGATAGATAGCAAATCTCAAAAGGGTTTATATTGCTAAATTAGATTTAGATCTATGTAAGTATCTGGCTTTGATTAATTCCCTGTTTGGTCTCATCTCAAATGGTCTAGTCCATAGTCAGATGGGACAAGGGCAGATTGAGAGACAGGACCATCTTTCATCGCTAGGTTGAATACTAGTGCAGACGGGTTGAATACTAGTGCAAAAAACCGTCGCCGTATAATTCGATCGCCCGCGCACACAGTCGACTGGTTGAAGAAAAAAATAACGAAAAAAGAATAACCAGCATTTGCTCTTGGAAATAAGACGGGTCTGAAATTCAGGTGAATTCTATATTTCTATATATTTGAGGAAACTCTCCAAACGGGTTGAATACTAGTGCCCTTACGGTATATAACCTCGACATTTGACGTAGGATGAGTGATTCCCGGTCACTCTGAGTCCATCTGTCGTTTAAGTCTGGTGAATTTATTACTGTATGCATGCAGCGGAGTAATGGAAGTGACATGGACAGACATGTAGATCAAAGCGATGATGATCCCACCATTCACTTTATTTTTCTAGTGTTTTAGAAAAAAGTAGGTTCACAATTATTTTTTAGGATATGCAAATGGTTGAATTAATTTCTTCTGTTTTACATTTTCACAAATAAGGCTGAGCAAGATTAAGAACTGAAGTGAAGAAGAGTGAAATTTCTAATCAGTTTATCCTCATTCTCATTGCATCTTTGAAAAGATTTTAAAAAGATTGAAGACTACTTATCTATCTGCATATTACTGATCCAATTTCAAATCAAAGAGGAGATTTTTCAGTCTTCTAATCTATTAAAGGTACCAAGTTTGAACCCCCTCCCCCCATGATGATTTTTGTTATGCTTGTATCCATGTGTGTTTTTTTTTTAATCTGGAATGCACTGCTATCTAGACTATAGTCTAATGACTTTCTGTATTGCAAGTGGTAAACATGGTTACATAATTATCAATCATTTTTAGATTTGCATGTAGACCCAAGTTGCTTCACACTGATGATGAATATGCTGGAATTAATAAGGATTTTAGTATTAAAAAGAAATCTTTATTTATTTCACTCTCTCTCTTAAACTATGTTTGTCTTTCTGCTCTCCCACTCTGTGTACTAGATGTACATCTATAATTCAGGCCCTTCTTGCTGTAGCGGTTGGTTTCAATATCATCAGGGAAACTCATCAGGATGTTATTTTCAGCCGGTAGGTGACACAAACACACACACATATGCCTACATCCTATGTAAGGGTTCTATGAATGGGTTTATTCCGTCTTAATACACATATAGATGTAAAGACGAAGGTAGGGAGCATTAAGGCGCATTACGAACATTGAAAAAATTGCCTTAAACACAGATGTAGAGAAATAATTATCTACAGGCATAGGCGGCGGAAGCGGGGGGACAGGGGGGACGTGTCCCCCCCTAAATCGGTCCCCCCTAAATTTGTAGTTGATGACCTTTTTTTTTTTTTTTTTTTGCTTGTCAATTTATTTTCCTACGCCCTCCCTAAAATTTTTGGGGTGAAAACCTTTTTTTTTTTTTTTTGGCTTGTCAAAAAAATTTTGGTTGTCCCCTCCTAAAATATTTTGTTTCCGCTGCCAATGTCTACAGGTACCCCCATCAATCATCTGATCAGATGAGACTTTGTCTAAGAAGATGACACTTGAAGTACCTTTTACCTAACAAATTTTTTAATTGTGTCACTGTGATTTGGGGTATGTCACACTCTAGATATCATGTAATATTTGGTTTGACTATACTGCTTGAATACTGCCTGATTGTTGCAGCTTTGTCTTAGACACATTGCAATTGTGAATGTACTCTAGATATTTTTATTGAGAATAAAAAAAAATGGAAGTCAGGATAGGTATAAATGAGAGATGCAGAAGACGGGGAACTGAGGAGTATATAAAACGTACATTTTCCAAAGTCATTCCCGTAGATGTTTTTATCACTTTTTTCAGGAAGTTAATATTCATATTATACTGAATTTATATGATATTGAACTCATTCCTTCCTTTTTACATTTGATAGATGCTTACTGGTTGACATCTATTGCAGCTTTGGAGCACCATACATGATCTATGATGTTGGTGCTATGTATATTGTCCATCGAAAGGAAAGGAAGTTAAATGATGTTCCAATTAGAACGGCAGTATCATCATTCTTGAAGGAAAAGTGGGTACTAGTTGCCCATCACATTGGACTGGTGATCATTTTCTACCCTTTTGTTATGGTAAGGAGAAGAGAAATTATTAACCAGTAATAGATACATAGTGAAATTTTTACCAGTAATAGATGCATAGATATAAAAAATATAAAAGTAAAAGTTGTGTTGTCCCCCCCCAAAAAAAAAAAAATCACCCTATTAATAATGACAAAGGAAACCATTCAAATTGCTTTTGGGTATGATATAAAGTGTTGTACAGCACATAGAAATTCAGGAAAAATAGAGCACATTATTATTCCAAATCTTACTTTTTTCTCAGACCTACTTTCATTTTTTAACTGTATTTGACCAAAAATGTTGTATTCATGTACCTTTTTCTTAATTCATTGATTGTATTTGTTTACTGTTGGTATATCTTTTTATTGTAAGTAAAATTTTAACAATGTTTCAATCAGGATGCCGGAATAGTTCCTGTAATTAAAAAAGCAAGGTACAAGTTGTTAGATTTCAGAAATCATGTATTTTTATTTAAAAGAAACAATTGATTCAATGTTTCATCAACATTTCTTTTTTGAATAGCCTACATATTGTGCGCTTTCTTTAAATCTTTGTGGTTTTTAATTGCATTCTTCCATGCATATTGTCCGTTTTCTAGTTTTGTTACTAGACTTTTTTCTGTTTTCCATTTTTTATTTCTTAATTTTTAGTACTTAACTCATTTCCTTGCAGAGCTGTACATAGCAAGAGCCTGATTGGTATCCAAATACCTTAATTTAGTAGATTCTGAATTCATTAAATGACCATTAATTGAATCTTTTTCATTTTGTTCTATAGTATCTTCGCAATGGAAAGGGAGATTTCTTCATAGGTTGTTTCTTCCTGGCTGAGTTAAGCACCCCAGCAATCAATATCAGAATAATCCTTATCAAGGTATGTTTGATGTCCCTCAGTTCTTCTACCTCAACCCCCTAGGTCTCATCGTATAAAGCTTATCATTATGGTATCTTTGCCATCCTGTGCTAACTTCTATAAAATCGCTGATTTTAATTGGATGTTGAGCATTGTGTTACTATGGTGTTTACCACAGGATGATAAAGTTACCATGATAGATTGATAGTACATTTTATGCAATGGGTCCAGTTTCTTCCCTACCCTTACAAATGATGGCAAGTATGTCATTGTCAACCAAAATGGAATCATTGACATTTTCATATTTTGCTTAAGAACTGTGTTAATCTTCTTAGTTAAATTGAATATAAGGATATTTATCCTGCAAATGGATGTTGGGCAAGGTATGGTATTATTACATTTATGTTAGTGTAAAGATAAAGGAAACAGCACTTTTGCAAGTAACACTACCCTTTTCATGTGCTTCCTTTTGTCATTGTAAGGTAGTCATCTTAATGTTGGATATCAGTCATTTTCATTTGAATATTGTCAGTTTGGTGTTGTATGAATGCTGCAATTTAGATATCAACATAAATATTGATGACGCATTGACCTACAGAGATATGTTTAATTCATATTTTGATATTTATCCTGTTTCACTTACTTTTTGATATCAAAATGATATTTTTCCCTGCTGATTTAAGCAATCGATTATTATAACGACATGGTGATCGTAGTCGGTAATGATGATGATAATGTCAACAATATGGAGGATAATTGTAGTACTCTTTTTCTTTTTAAACAAGTTTTTATCAGATTAAATTGAAAGATACAAACATAGATACATGTATGATTTTCTGTTTACATTTTTTTTTCAGCTTAATTTGGGGGACACATTCTTCTTCAGGATCAACAACATAGCCTACTTAGTTAGTTTCTTCATCTGTAGGATTTTACTATTTCCATTCCTTTACTGGGCATATGCCAACAACAAGGGACTTTCTTTCTATGAGACGTTATCATCCATGAAGGCGATATGTCACATTGGTTGTGCTGCCCTTCTTGCAATGCAGGTCATGTGGTTTTATAAATTCTTGAGAGTGGTCCTTCGTGACAGGAATGCGAGGGTTCTGGATCCTTTAAAACACAATGGAAATGGTATGCAAGAAAATAATGTGCCACCGGTAAGGAGTGAAGGTAAAGCTGATTAACATCAACATCAGGGGACTATTTTACCAAGCATTTTGTGATTTTCACTGAAAATTGTTAAAAGCTACTGAAATCTATGTATCTGATTGGTTGAGAGCTATTTTTTTCAGTTTACTTCATGAAACATGCCCCAGGTTTTCCCGGGGAAGGGAGTTGTAATTCATAAAGCTATTTGTCAAATTATGCATTATCTTACAAACAATAATGGAATGGGTAGCAAACCAAACATTTCACTCATTTGCATCTGATGTCGTTCGATATTACAGATGTTTATCAATATTTTTTTCTGTTCAAACACATTTCACTAGCAAACAATATTTTGTTTCTCTTTATGTATTTTGAATTAATTGAAAAATGTTTGATGTCTCACAGGCTCACATCTTGGCTTGCTACAGTTCTGTCATTCACAATTTCATGGCTCACTTGAGGAAATGCTTTATAAAATACCCCCCCCCCCTCCATTGCATGGCAAAGTAACCAATGTTATAACTTTGCCATGCAATGGTAACTTGCATGAATTCTTGATTTTGATTGGCTGTTAATCAGCATTTCCATGGTAGTTACCATAATAGTAACTTTAATGCAACGGGACTTGGTAAGAAAAAATATACTAAGAAAGACACTTTTGTTGCATCTATGTATATATATTCACAATCATTATATTGTACAGTCCAAACCAAAGGCCCATCTTGACCCTCATCAAATCCATTCATTTACAAAAATCTTTTTCAAAATGGTGCTCTGCTAATTGACTACCCTGTTCTAGATCAACCTATGTTGCCATGGTAATACCTGATCCTAAACAATGGCTCAAACCTGGACTGACACAATGGTAGTCTAAATTATCAAGCGTTCATACCAGGGTGTATTAGCCCCATTACCGGTACTTGGTATCAAAGGAGTATTAGATTGCAAACAAAAATGTTGTGGGGAGAAAGGTGTGTCATGTATGCATAATGAAGAAATCTATTATCGATGTCTAATGTATTAAAATGTAATGGGATGAAATTTTAGCCAACACTATGCCCCATGATCAGTTTCCACATGATGTTATACTACCTATGTAATTAAGAATCTTTGTCAAATAGGAATATGTGGGGCATCATGGTCTGGTGTTTATAACTCGTCTCTCAATCTGAAGGACGTGGGTTCGGTTACCAGCTATGGCATGTTTTCCTTCAGTAAGAAATATACCCATTCGCCCCAGGTGAGATGAATGGTACTCGGTAGGAAGAAACTCCTTGAATGCTTCATTGCTTATGAGCATTGCAGCTAAAGTCGGGGTAATAATTGCAGCGCTTTGTATCCTCAGGCGAGAAGCGCTTTATGAATCCAGTAATTATTATTACTTTTGATATAATTTTGAATACTGTATACATGTGTCTTTTTCACAACTAAAGCTAACTACAAATATGTATTGATCAATTTCAATCTGACTGTATCAGTTATTGTGGTTTTTTTTTTAAACATTGTGGTAGAGATTACACAGAAGTTTGTTTATCCCAGCTAATGTGTAAAGTTAAGCATAAGTCAAAGTTTTATATCAGATTGCATCACCTTATGTGATTTTCAACGGATATTGTTCTTTTTTGCCGAAACTGGAATTAATAATTTGTGGAATATGTTCCGTTTCAACGGATGGATAATGAACCATGGATATGAAGGTTTTGACATGGATGATACTAATATCAAGACATTTGTAACTGAATATGCTCAACATATAACAGTCAGGGAAATAAAACATTTGGCATGAATCAATTAGGGTCTCTTTTTATATACCTTTTGAAGTACATGATTGTTTTGACCTATATGTTTTCAGAGTCATATCTTTACACTATACAAGTATATAAAACATGTTTTCATACCCCGTAGGATAATGCAGCTCACCAGAAATATGCTTTATATTGCAATATCATTGTTTATTTAATTCAAATTTCTATACTTTATACCCAAAAGAATACTCCTACATTTGCGTTTAATGTACTTGTGATTTTCCAACATGCGATTGTCCTTTTATGTCAGCAATAATTTGTGGTTGATACAGTTTTATTTCACACTTCTATGTCAAATTTATTTCTATGCAAAGTCATCTATTTCATATGTATTATCTTTTTATTACAATGAAAATTGTCGATTTGTTTTCTTGCAATATTTTCTTCAACTTTGTCGAGTAGGAAAATTGGATATTTATAGATCATTTGATGAGTTACATTTGTATGTACTGTATATTTGATCTTTTCATTCCTTCAACTCATTTAATACTCTCTAAAATTTAGAATTGAAATTATCTAGGTACTAGTTTATGACGAATATGAATCGATATACTGTGTGAGTCCAAAAAAACTTGACACCTCACAAATTCCCAGTTTAAAGAAAAAATATAAATCAGCTCATATATGGCTGGCAAAGTATCTTCTCTTGAATGTCATCATGCTTGGATAATAAGTATTTTTGATTTTTTTTTTTTTACTCACACAGTAGTTATGTTACAAACTTGGATGAAGGTTTACAGTGAAGAGGTATAAAGACTAAATCATAATTAGAATCACAGCTCAAATGTTATATTGTTTGTTGCATTTATATAACTATAAATTATCAAATCCAGTTTCATTTAAAGTTATTTCTTGTATACATGTACCAGGCTATGAGCAAGTATAGCATAGAATTATTCAACAGTTTGGACTGGCTAATACTATTTTTTTCTTAGATTCAGCATTAGCTCCATATAGTTTTCAACATTTTTGCCGAGGAAGATCTGCGCATATTCAAAAATTCATTCACCGTACATCCAAATAGTTTTTCCCCCAGGAAAATGGAGTAAAATATAGTGGAAAAATATATTTTGTCACATGAACAGTGAACACCACCTGACCAAGAAATAACTTTGAACTTGTTCTAACTTCTCTGTCTCTGATCATGTAGTGACTAGCACCTTCAATCATTATAATAGTATCAGTTTTTGTTCAAAAAATACCTGGTGTTTGTCCAATAATAAAGAAGATGATATATTAGGTTTATAAATGTCCACCCCAACAAAAATTTGATTTGCATAAAAAAGAAAAATCCAACAAGCATAACACTGAAAATTTCATCAAAAGCTTTACTTAATTTCACAAAAATAGTTATGTGCATATCCTGGTCAGTATGTAAATAAGGAGACTGATGACATAATCCACTCACTGTTTTTGTATTTTGTTACATGAAATATGAAATATTCTAACTTTCTCCTCATTGTCAAGTGAAACAATGATTTATTCCTCCCTGAACATGTGGAATTAGCATTGTTTAATACTAAATTGGTTCAATCGATTTTGTCCTTATCGTCAAATCTATAAGAAAAGAAATATTGTATAATTCAAACAATAAAAAACAAAAGAAATAGTGGGGACATCACCGACTGTCTCATTTGCATGTTACTGAGTTGTGCACATCACTGTTTTATGAAAAATAAGCAAAACTTTAGAATGTCATAACTTTCTTATTTTACATTCGATTTTGATGTAATTTACAGCATTATGCTAGTTTGATTTTTTCTCTATTTATTTAAATCAAGGTTTTTCTGGTGTGGCCTTGACCTTTAAGTAAATTTTTATAAAATAATAGAAACAGAACCATAACTGATTATAAATGAAAGAAAACCACATTATATTACATGTACCTATGCAAATGCCTTTTTTTTAGTGAGTACAACCACCCACTTGAAGAGGTTAACATGCAATAACTAAGAGCTATGCACACTATATTGAACATGCAAGTCTTCTAGCATAGAGATATATCATTAGCATTTTGGGGGGGATGGTACTTTTATTCCAGAGGGGCTTGAATCCACTTGAGGTAGTGGCCAATCCACCTATGAATCTTATATGACTCCTAACCACAGAAGGTGCAAGGACTCTGTCAGTGATAACCTTCATGATACGGATTGGTGCATTGGCATGCTGACAAATAATTCATAGCAAGCAGTAAAACAGGGTTCCAAAAGGCATCATTCAGTCTTGTGTTTGCCACTTCTCTTTCTTGAATGCTACATTTGTTTGAATGTAGCCAAGTCACCAGACCTTGTCAAGGGCTATGTTTAACTCAAGTGGAGGAGTATATAGGCCAAGTGCAATTGCAGACAATCTTAACCTTGTGATAGCTGCCTCTAGTTTTTAATTGATGGAACACATAAGCTTTAGATCAGGGTTGTCATGTAATGTTCGATTAGATATAGTGTTTGATGAAGATCAAATAAGGATACCTCTCATTTCATGTTTGATATTGCAGCTGCATATGAAATACTGTACTACAATGTTGTAACTATTCTTTTGTGAATTTGATATAGGAGCAAATATTGTACATGCACATGGTATGCGGTTCTGTATTATTAGTTAGTATTAAACTGTACATGAAATTTAAAACAAATCTTCTCAGGTACTAACATGCATGTAAATGTAACATTCATTTATTGTTTTAATTTGTAGAAGTTCATAAAACAAATCTAATTAAGCTCAGCACCAATGGTAAGAATAGTGATTTCCATACTTTCCTTTTCATTCATTTCACTGTTTTGCATGGAAATGTGTGTTTTATCGATTGTTTGATATATTGAAATAGAAATTTTATGTATTCTAAAATTTGGTTTATGTGTGTTAATCATTGACTACATTCCTTTGAATTTATAAATTATACAAAGGTCCGGTCGGGGGTGGGGTATAAGGTAGAGAAAAAAGATGAATGCATACATTTATAATTTAAATACTAGTAGTTTCAAAATTATTGATTTATCTTGGCTTTCTTTGATGATGGTAATCTTTAAAGATATTAATTTGCTTGACCAACGAACATGAATTAACTTTGATTTTAATAGGAGAGGAAGTCTATGATATTTCCTGAATTCATAAATCATGGTGGGATTGAATGCCGATCACAGAAACCATCAAAAGGTTTGAACAAGTGGAATGCCTCTGGCCGTCTCACCTGCATCACGCGGTTCAATATAGCAGCAGTGCTGACTTTGAATACTACTCTAACTCGCACAAGATGTTCAGTGATACATGGTTACTCGTATGTCCACTTTTTATGAACGAGACCAATAAACTTACAGAGATATGATGGTTATTCAACAAAAAACCCCAACATGGCCAAAGTTCATTGACCTTACATGACCTTTGACCTTGATCATGTGACCTGAAACTCGCACAGGATGTTCAGTGATACTTGATTACTCTTATGTACAAGTTTCATGAATCAGATCCATAAACTTTCAAAGTTTTGATGGTAATTCAACAGATAAACCCAATTCGGCCAAAGTTCATTGACCTTTGACCTTGGTCATGTGACCTGAAACGCGCACAGGATGTTCAGTGATATTTAATTACTCATATGTCCAAGTTTAATGAACTAGACTAATAAACTTTCAAAGTTATGATGGTAATTCAACAGATACCCCCGATTCGGCCAAAGTTCATTGACCCTAAATGACCTTTGACCTTAATCATGAGACCTGAAACTTGCACAAAATATTCAGTGATGCTTGATTACTATTATGTCCAAGTTTCATGAATCAGATCCATAAACTTTCAAAGTTATGATGGGAATTCAACAGATATCCCCAATTCGGCCAAAGTTCATTGACCCTAAATGACCTTTGACCTTGGTCATGTGACGTGAAACTCATGCAGGATGTTCAGTGATACTTGATTAACCTTATGTCCAAGTTTCATGAACTAGGTCCATATATTTTCTAAGTTATGATGACATTTCAAAAACTTAACCTCAGGTTAAGATTTCGATGTTGATTCCTCCAACATGGTCTAAGTTCATTGACCCTAAATGACCTTTGACCTTGGTCATGTGACATGAAACTCTAATAGGATGTTCAGTAATACTTGATTAACCTTATGGCCAAGTTTCATGAACTAGGTCCATTTACTTTCTAAGTTATGATGTCATTTCAAAAACTTAACCTCAGGTTAAGATTTGATGTTGACGCCGCCGCCGGAAAAGCGGCGCCTATAGTCTCACTCTGCTTCGCAGGTGAGACAAAAATGAAAGAGAAAAAATCTGAATGGCTAAAGCTCAGTTTTTGTTTTTAACCAAATGAGCATGTGAAAAATTTAACTAGATTGGCTATTGTCATTTCGCAATTGACTTTGTTTCATGGAACAAATTAAAGTTCTACCTTTGATTAAAACAATTGCCATTAATGAGGATTGTACAATAAAAGTGATATCACTATAAAAGCCACCACATAACTAACGACTGGTTCACGATCCAATTTTGGAACAAATCACATTTCGCTCATTTTCTGAAAATGTGAACTGAAAAGTATCTTTTCATTTGAAATTCATATTGACTGAAAGCATAACAATATAACAGTTTTTGAAAATTGCAAGCAAACCTTTATTTTGGAGTAAAGGTAAAATGAGTTTCAAATCATCATTACTAGATATGAAATTAGTCACAGATTTGAACATAGGTTTTCATACTATGATTTAGAACATTACACAGTAAGATATTTCATGTCTCAATATTAATAGCATCAAGATCTATGTTTAATTCCAAAATCGGGTCGCAGACAAATTGTGAGATGTGTGGTGGTCTTTACTTGTAGAGCAGTGTATGAACTATGAAGTGGGCAGAATGAAACATTTTGACATATCTTGCTTTGACAAGACCCATTTATTTTTTTATACATCAACTGATAGGAAATACATGAGGGAAAAATTGCCCATCTCCCAAATATCTAGCCCCTGATATTCCCCCAAAATACAAGCTTTGGGGAGACCATTCTTTCTATAGTCGCCCCAAGATCTGTCAATAAATATTCAAGATTATTAGAATCAATATTCTAATTGTGGCTGAATAATGCTATTTGCTTTTACTGCATAATTACTTGTAAGAAGTAGCCCTTAATATGAAAGAACAAGCCCCTAAAATTCCACAACTACCCCAATGTGGAAAAAAAAGATAGCCCTAAAAATGAAAATTATTTCCTACCCTGACTGATTGCTTAAGTTAAAACTTGATATTAAAGCTATAAAACTAAAAGAAGATTGAACAGAAAACTGCCTAGATATTGAAGGATTTGAATTATTTTGGTTGATTTTCATCCATGATTGACCTTAATAATTGTAGTAGTGTCCCATGAAAATAATTGGTCAATATATGCCATCCAAGCAAACCATTTGCTAAACACATTTGGTTTACTCCAAATTCTTCGGAGGAGCATAGGGACGTTATATCATTATGTAATATGTGCTATACAAGAAGAGTATTATTTCATCATTGGCCAACTTTTGGTCTAATAGACTCTTGGCCCAACTGCCATTTCGTCCAATAATATGAGTCTAATGCAACTAGACAGAACTTCACATCATGGTATCATGGCTCAGCAGCCAATTAAGATCAAGATATACATGATAGATACCAAAACTGAAAGTCTTATGATAAAGGGCCCAGGAGGTTACTATTAGATGAACTAGTTGTAGACAAATAGAATCTGTCTTGCCATTTGCTTATAGAGGAAAAGAAGCCATTATGGTCAACAGGAAATCGAGAACGAGTCTATAATTGACCACTCCCACATAAGAAAGCAGCATGTGATTCAATATTTTACTTGAAATTCTTTCGCTTCAAGGGGAAGGTCCCTGAGCTACACATTTGTATAGATCTGTTCATGATCTACTATATTAATTCAGTAGTGTTAACAATCATACACAACTTGTATGCCTCTGAACCTGTGTAAAAGTCTGCTTGAGAGTAGTATGTGCCAAGCAGATCATGCAGGGCGAAATTGACACGTACGATTTCACAAAGATGGAAGCTCTGAAGATCTTAGATTCTAAGCATCCTCTGCCAGCTCTTTTTAATGTAAAGCTCTAGGTACAAATTGGTGACTGTAGGTGAGAAATGCACAATAACATATGGAAGAGTCTCTGAACTTGATCATAAATATTGCCGACTTCTACGTTCCTGCAAGACTTTCAATATCCCATGCTTCTTCGAAACCCGAGCAGATCTTGGCACATGTGAGGGCAGCAGACAAAGGGTACTGACTAATAGCTACATCTCCTTCTGTGTAGTCTGGCTCCACCTAGGTGTTACAAAAAAAAATATTGGTAGGTTACATAAGTTTTCATTCCACACTTTAACCGACTCTCCTAAGAAGAATTGTTTCCGACTATTGGAACAATGCAAGACCCTGATATTTGACTTCCATTAAACATACACTCTTAATTTACAGTCTAAGTCTTATGTGCGATCCAGACCAAATACATGGCTAACTTTACAGCTGGTCCTCACAACTAAAGTCAACCTAAAAATGTCAGAATACAACTTAATCCTAGACTGTATACTCTGTATTGAAAGAAGGCTGGTGTTAGAGCAACATCAGCTACATTGAAGGACAAGTACACCCCCCAAAAAAGTTGATTTGAATAAAAAGAGTAAAATCCAACAAGCATAACACTGAAAATTTTGTCAAAATCAGATGTAAAATAAGAAAGTTATGACATTTTAAAGTTTTGCTTAATTTCACAAAACAGTTATATGCACATCCTCGCTGGTATGCAAATGAGGAGACTGTGATGTCATCCACTCACTTTTTCTTTTGTATTTATTATATGAAATATTCAAATTTTCTCCTCATTGTCAAGTGATACAACGGTTAATTCCTCCTTGAACATGTGGAATTAGCATTGTTTAATACTATATGTTTCAGTCAAGATGGTCCTTATTGTCAAATCTATAAAAAATAAATATTGTATAATTCAAACAATAAAAAAAAAGAAATAGTGAGTGATGGACATCATCGACTGACTCACTTAGTTGTGCATAATACTGTTTTGTGAAAAATAAGCGAAACTTTAAAATGTCATAAATTTCTTATTTTACATCCAATTTTGATTAAATTTTCAGCACTATGCTAGTTTGATTTTTCTCTATTCAAGTCAGCATTTTCCTGGGGTGGAATTGACCTTTAACAATTCACTAGGAGATGTGTGCTTTCACTTTGCAAATTGGTTTGCTATGCACTAATGAGCAACTATCGTACCTTCCCATGAGCCATTGCACCAATCACTATGACAACAGGCTCATCTGACTCTGCTAGCTCTCTTGGGTGGACACACTTCTCTGCACTGAAGGAAGTACATATCTTGCGACAGCCTACTGGTAAGTGGTCCGTGATAGGATTCTTGATGACCTTTAAGAGTTTTTGAGGACCATCTGCAGCATGGATGCTCAGCTTGTGAAGGAGCTGGACTGCATGGAGCAAGTTGATTAATGAGCAAAAGAGGATGTTAACACACAACATTGAACCCTGTCTTTCAAATAGTACTGAAAGATTTAACTTAACCAGAGAACTGATCACAATTATCTGTTAATTAAACAATTTGAAATCAAGCTTGGTATTTAATTCTATGCTTGCCGTTTCTGAAAGTCTAGGTAATGATTATAACAACTTGCTAGCCATAGACATGAAACATCCCCACTGGATAAGCAGTCACATGGTAACATTAAAGGGAAGTTCACCAACAAAAAGTTTTTTTGTTGAAGCAAAAAAAAAAAACCTAACAAAAAACGTTGCCAGAGATTTGAGAAAAATCCATCAAAGAATGTAAAAGTTATTAAAATTTCAATTATTTTATTTGTGATGTCATATGCCAGCAGTTTGCTACATATCGTAAGGTAAAAAATCAATGAAATGTCATTTTCTCAGAAAATTGAAAATGTTTTTTATTGTACCTTCAGTATAACACAAGACAAATCATTTCTCAGGTCTGCTCCTAAAAAGAAAAATAATCATCACAAAACATAAACAAGTGGAATGCCTCTGGCCGTCTCACCTGCATCACGCGATTCAACATAGCAGCAGTGCTGACTTTGAAAACTACTATAACTCACACAAGATGTTCAGTGATACTTGGTTACTCTTATTTCCACGTTTTATGAATTAGACCAATACACTTACAGAGATAGGATGGTAATCCAACAGATACCCCCAATTCGACCAAAGTTCATTGATCCTAAATGACCTTGAACATGTGACGTGAAACTCATGCAGGATGTTTGGTGATACTTGTATAACCTTATGTCCAAGTTTAATGAACTAGGTCCATATATTTTCTAAGTTATGATGACATTTCAAAAACTTAACCTCAGGTTAAGATTTTGATGTTGATTCCCCCAACATGGTCTAAGTTCATTGACCCTAAATGACCTTTGACCTTGGTCATGTGACATGAAACTCTAATAGGATGTTCAGTAATACTTGATTAACATTATGGCCAAGTTTCATGAACTAGGCCCATATACTTTTTAAGTTATGATGTCATTTCATAAACTTAACCTCAGGTTAAGATTTAATGTTGACGCCGCCGTCGGAAAAGCGGCGCCTATAGTCTCACTCTGCTATGCAGGTTAGACAAAAATTGAAATTTATGCATTTTACATAACATATATGGCAGCTGCTCGATAATGACATCGCAAATCCAAAATTTAACATTCTAATAAATTTCTTAAAGGGGAATAAAACCTTGGAACAAGTAGGCCTGTGTCAAAACAGAAAAATCCAAGAATAAGAACAAAGAAAGTCTGAGAAAAATCGGACAAATAATGAGAAAGCTATGAGCATTTGAATATTCCAATCATTAATGCCATGGAGATCCTCCCATTGGCAATGCGACAAGGATGTGTGATGTCACATGTGAACAACTTCCCCTTTGATGAACTATAAAATACCCCCCAAATGTCTCTTTTTGCTTTTTCTTATGGTGATACAAACACTTTATCAATGATGTATTCTTTAAAAATATGTATTATATTCACTCCTATAGAAAGAACACATGACCTACTGATAGATGTGATAAAAGAGGCATTTCAAGTGAAATATATACTAAAGTAATGGGGAGAGTTGTTCACAAGTGACATCACATATCTTTGTCGCATTGCCAATGTGATGATCTCTATAGCATTAGTGATCACAATATTCAAATGCTCATAACTCTCATTATTTGTCCGATTTTTCTCAAACTTTCGTTGATCTGTTTCTTTGATTTTTCTGTTTTCACAAGCCATTTTGTTCCAAAGGTTTCATTCTCCTTTAATGGATTTTCCTCATATCTTCCCCAATATTTTTCATTATTTTTTCTGCTATTTTTACAACAAACTTTTCTTCATGGTTAACTTCCCCTTTAACCACAAATTTGATGATAAGAAGTTAGATATTGATGAAAAAATTGTATTAATAAGATGTTATCGCCTTACCCATCAAACCACAAAATCTGTCAAACGTTCTTGGAATCCTAGTCTGAGGGCTGATCTGAATCAGAACATTGCGCTGTGTGTGGATGAAAACCTGAAGAAGACCCGCTCGATTGAGAGGACTATCAAACAGCATCAGCAAACACTAAAAACAAGAGAATGAGATGAGAATGTATTGGAGTTTAATGGCACAGGTATTCATACAGATATGGGTAAAGTGAACTAAGAGTCTGGGATTATTTTGGTGAAAGACATCAGGGCTCCAATGCTTTAAAAATCAAGGACAAGTTAGAAATTGCATTCTGCTTGGTTTAAAATAAAGTTGCAACCAATTTTAAAGTTGTGATTGATGGTAAAAATTTTTGCAACAGGACCTTCAAGATTTTTTCAAAAAGAATAAATGAGAGTCTAAAAAAATTACACAATGAGAAAAATGTGTCAAAAGTTCTTCCCTTGAGGGATAGGGAATTAATCACAGACATAGAGACTTTATAAGAGTATATATTCATACATGTTTATATCGAAGTGTTCCATGTCTACATGTATATACTATCAAATTTAACAAAATTTTCAGTAACTCTAAAAATCATTAATTAAATGCCTGTCTCAAGCTTTGGCAAAGGGTTAGAATTATATAGAGTACCTTCTACAGCGCGTATAAAAAACGGGACAGTTTCAAAAAGTATATAAAATATTTGTTTCAAATTATTATATCTATATTTTGATGTTAATAGATGCTCTAAGATCTTATCTTTGAAATGCCATTTAAAAAAATAGTTTTTGTTCATGCTTGAGCGAACACGGAACGTTTTTGTTGGGGGTTCAAAAAGAGGCTTGCGCCAAAATGGCAGAAATTAGAAATTTGATGATTAGACATTTGGCTAATCAGCAGACTTCCTCTTATTCTTTTCATTATCTTTGCCATAATTTTTGAATTATGCTGTCAAATTTCACTTACAAATTTATTTATATACCTGAATTATATTGTTTTTCATTTAAACTTCTTTTACCCTTGAATTTTCCTTCATAAGTAAGAAAAGAAGAGACTTTTTGTCAACCCAAGTAAGAAGATTTGCAATATTAATTGGGAGAATTTGTAACTACTCAAATCCTTTTATTATGTGAAACAAATCATGTTATGGTACCTTCAATAATTATTATGTGAAACAAATTATGTTATTGTACCTATAAAAGACATAAAACCTATTTTCAAGGGGTTATTGAATAATTCACCAAGTTTAATTATGTGCTTGACAGGACAAACAGGAAAGGATTCTTTTCTTTCAATAAATGGTGTATTGAGTCTATTTTGAAGGAGCAAGATATGGCAGATCGGGTAAAATGTATTAAAAAGTTCTGAAGCGAGCAAGCAAAAATTTCCACTTTTTTATTAAAGTTTTGACATAATATTCAGTCAAGACAAGGCAAGAGCGATTTTGTGTCTCGCCCACCAGAAATATTGTGATTTGTGAGGGCACGCAACAGAATATTGTATCGAAACTTGATTGTGAAATGACTGGGATGATAACACTTGTCATAAGAGCCTTGCACATGTAGTGTAGCCGAATGTTAACATTTAAAAAAAAAAAATTGATGTTCTTGCCTAAAGAAGGAATATTCAAAGCTAAAATAGATTATATTAAAAAGGAACAACAACAGAACTATTCAAGCAAATAAGTAGATTTGGAAATCAATTTTGACCGCATAATTCAAAAATTATGGCAAAGATAATGTAAAGGTTAAGAGGAAGTCTGCTGATTAGCAAGAAGTCCGATCATCATATTTACCATTTTATGCCATTTTGGCGCAAGCCTCCTTTTTTACCCAGACAAAAACATTTCTGTGTTTGCTCAAGCATGAATGAAACTAAATTATTTTCATAGGATTTGAAGGATAAGACTCCAGAGCACGTATTGACACCAAAATATATCGATCATAATTTGAAACAAAATTTTTTATAGACTTTTCAAATCTGTCCCATTTTTTTTTGATACGCACTATATAGACAGACTTATCTAGAAGTGTTGTGTTGCGTTAAGGCAACCATTTGAGATAAGCCCCCATCCAAAATATCACCCCAAATTTCATAACTGTAATAATAAGAATATGTAATGTAACCTTGGACTTTCAATCCAATAATTACCTTGAATTCGTGCTCAGCCATTGCTTCTACTGTAACTGTAATTCCCTCATTTCTATCTAAAAATCAACCACTGTGACTTAACTTACATGCAAAATTTTTCATATGTAATTGATTATACCAGCTTGGCCTAATGTAGGAGAAAGCTGTCCTGCTAAGATCTTATGGGAGTTACTGTAACAGAAACTGAGAGGGAGGGATTGCAAGGTAATGAGACTTACCTGATGTGTAATGTCTGGTCTGCAGTCTGAGGGCTCTCTTTTATGCTTCTTCATCAAATGTTTGTGATGATCACAATTCATTAACTCATACCCCTTTGAGGTCTACAGGTAGCAGTAAGAGAAATATGAAATAAAAGATTAAAGATAAATACAAGTTGTGCCACTGAATCCAATCAAATGACTACCCAAGTGTCTGTGTGTGCCAAAGGATTCTGGAAGAAATTGTGTAACTGGTGAGAAATTAGTAAAAGCATGAAAATCTAGCCCAATGCTGTGTCTTTCTTAGAGCAATATTAGTATAATATCCAGCATTTGATTATCCGTGTTGGTGATATTCAGTGTGACCATTTTACTACTTAGATTTCATGATTTAACAAAGTTCAGTTAAATTAATGCAACTGTATCAGATCTATCATATAGTGCAATTACCGTAAGTAACGGTGTATTAACCGCACCAGTGTATTAACCGCACACCCAACTTTGGACTTCAAAAAAAAAAAAAAAATCTTCTCACATTTACATGCATATTTGAGGTACGAAGAAACAAAATCTAAGTTTTTAAGATTTCAAAGTATCCAAAGAGATTACCGGTTATGCAGAAATATGCTGTTCTTGATCAATTCATCTACAAATGTTAGAAAGAAAGAACGGTCCCGACAATATTGGCAACTTACACACTCGCTCACCTCACAGTCATAGTGTACACACACAGCACTGCCATTACATTGCAAACTACGATACAGTACAAGTCATGCCAGTATATCTTATCAAATTATGATCTGTGTCTTTCCCAGCGTAGGAGGAAGAAACATTCACATTTCTTGCATCACTATCTCACAATCACTTTCAGAAATTTGATGTCTTAGCATGAATTTTGGATACGGGATTATCTATGGAAGGTTCAAGAAACAAAGAAATTGGCATTTTTTCAGTTGTTTTTTACGGCTTCGCGCCGTCTCTCTCGTGCGTGGTTTACATGGTATCTTATTAAAAGCAAACAGTACAGGAAGGAAAAAAACAAGCTGGCGCGAAACGGGACTTTGAATAGCGCCAGCTTAAGTCGCACTATAACCACATTACAATGCAATCTCTAAGCTCACTCAACTCTCACTCAGCGGTGACAAAATATTACCGAGTATGCTTGGCGTCTCTTTTAAATTAGCCAGGGAACTTCACTACTTTGAATCGAGAATAAAGTCAAAATTAATGTCATGAAGGTGGGTGCGTTTGTTATGGACATTTAATTAATATAGCAATAATCGCTTCCCATTACCCGCGGCTCATATCCCTCTAAACGACATTGCCTGGGCGGCTACGCCCGGCCACTCGATGTGTTGTTACCTGGCAGACATCGTACATGTACGGGAGGGGTTACGGCGGGCTGGCTCAGACCCGTCACCGTGTATAAACCGCACCCCCGACTTTTGCTTCTACCTCGCCGAAAAAAAGGTGCGGTTAATACACCGTTACTTACGGTAACTTTGATTGTGCAGACTAATGAAAAAAGGTGGTTTATGAACAAGTCTCAACTGATATTGCGATCAATGAAATATGCAATATGATCTTTTGACCCCTCAATGACCCTTGACCTTATCATCCGCATGAACACATATGTGGTATTACCCAATGGCAATTTGTATCAAGTGTAAACACAGTTGATGCAGAAATGATATAGAAATGAGAGCAATTTGAACAAAACTTGACCTTTTGACCCCTAGGTGACCTTTGAACCTATCATTCTTATGGACTCATATGTGATATTACCAACTTGTTCAATGCAACCACCCTGCCTGGGGAGGGGGATATCTACAAACTATGGTATGGCACATGGGTCCGAGCTCAGACCCTCACACATGCGAGTTTTTAAATCGGCAGCTAATTATTTGTATGTGTGAAAAACTCTATGTTGGCTCTAAATCACCAATATTGAGACTGATAGACGCATGGAAAAGAAGTGAAACTTTTTGTAAAGTAAGAATATTAGTTCTAATTGTATTTAAAGATTGTGAGTTTTATATCCCCCCCATAAAATCCCACCTTTGCCACTCGGAGTATCTGAGCGAGTTCATATCCTTGATGTTCAGGTAGGTAAAGCGTAGTGTAACGGTAGTGAAGTTGAGTTGGAGCCTGCACGAACATCACTTGAGGTACTCTTCTCATTGATAAGATATGGATCCATCTTTTAATTTCCGAAATTTGTTGTCTAATTAACTAAAGAGGGCGCAATTTATCTCCATATCAAAGGCCAAACAAGACCATAACCTTGTTCATTGAATGAGTGGGTAGGACTATGGTATGCCAATGTTGTACAGAACACACACTTTAAAAATATCATTAAAATATCACTTTTGTGAGAAAAATTACTAATTTCCATACAGTTGCAATTTATTTTACATTAGTAACTTGGGAATACTTTTTGTATTCACCAGAGTGCTCAAAAACTTGAATTTTGGGCATATTTTTGTGTACACCCTCTATTGGTCGAAAGTAATATGGCAAGAAATTTTTCATTTTTTGATCTCTATTTTTAATTAAGAAAAAAATTATTTAAAGTGTCAAATTTAAATAAGAGCCAAGGTTTATGAATAATAGGTGTAATGGAAACTGTCGGTGTAAAAGAAATCAGACATTCGCCCCAAACAAAAAGAGAAAATAAGTCAAACATTGCCACCCTTATTTTGCCACACATGGAGATACATATAACTGAGAACAAGGTTATATCATAACCTTGACCTTGTTCATTGAATGAGTGCTTTGGAGTTTGGTGGAATGCTCGTTGACAAACGGTAGCACTGCTGGCTCCATTCAAGGGTCCATACATGTTAATGCAAAAATATGTAAAAACATATCATCACAGAGTCCTCAAGACTAACAATGTACAATGTAGGCACATGTAGCCTGGGGCGTTTTGGGGAGTGAAAGTTATATACTGTACGTATGGAGTCACTCCCCACTAACGCCTGGTACTCCTTCCTATACTTCCCCACATACGGGTACAAAACCAGAAACTTTCGCCCCCGAGAATTCTACTTTCCCTCTAAAAGATCTAGCCCTAAAACATGTACCACAGCGACAAATTGTGTACAACGGATAGCGGAGCGTGAACGTAGCGGTCGTGTACATTTTTGCTTATTACATGACGTCATCCAGCCACTGCCGAGAACCAATTTCTGAATGAAAATATAGTGAGCATGCGCAGTGCAAGCCTTTTATTTCCCCACACAGAATTCCACCAAAACAAGTGTGCAATTCTCTATCACCTCGTACCAAAATCGACCTAGAATTTCACTTTCGCGTATTTTATATGAATTATGAAAGGTATTCTCGGAGGATCTATTTTCTCACCGATACCGCACAGGTAAGAGAATTTCGATTACTTTTTGCTTTTCCGTCAAAATCTTACAAATTAGCGTCTATATGTCATCGTGTTCGTTGGAATTTGTAGAGTCTATCGCAACGTGCACAAAGTCAATTGGCTTCCGAGTTTCGGAGCGTCGCGTGAATATGCATGAAATTGCTGAGTTTCGATAATTTTTGACGATACCGTAGCGATCCGATCACGAACCAAGACCATTTACCGCGTACACATCGTGACCGGATATCGTTATCGCTATCGATACTTCCGCACGCAGTCCGAAGGAATTATTTTTCGGACCACGTGATCATGACGTGATCTGCGCGATTGACCAATCAGCGGTCTTAGAATCGCAGTGCGGAGACGATCTATCCGTTGTACACAGTCTATGGACAATTTGCCATTGTGTGTACATGGGGTCCAACTTCATTTCCAACATTTCTGCGATATTGATTTCAGTTTTAAATCGCGCGATTCGCGTGCTGTCACCAAGCGGAAGACAAAGAAATCAAGATGGCGACGTAAACACAGCCGTAAGCTCTTCCTATCTTTTCATAACAAATCTCTCGTTTTTTAATGAATTCTTCTTTAAAAATGAAATCAATATTGCAGAAATGTTGGAAATGAAGTTGGACCCCATGTATGTTAGGCTAGATCTTTTAGACATGTTAGAGGGAAAGTAGAATTCTCGCCATCTCGGGGGCGAAAGTTTCTGGTTTTGTACCCGTATGTGGGGAAGTATAAGAAGGAGTCCCAGGCGTTAGTGGGGAGTGACTCCATACGTACAGTATATACTTTCACTCCCCAAATCGCCCCAGGCTAGGCAAATGTCGCGATGTCGATCGTCGAATGCCGAGCGTCTTACTCTTAGTACTCTATCCATAAATACACGTATAGTCCAGGATAGGCCCCATAGAAACTTGACCAAACCTTGTTTTTTTATATATACAATATTTTTTGATGGTTTCTTGTCAATTCGAGGGTGCTGATTACGAATCTGGATGATGCCACTCGTGTAACCTTGAGCATTTTCCGCAAATTGACAAAATCCAATATGGCCGCCAAAATATGCAAATTTACCCATAAAAATCCTAAAATTGTCCGCACATTGGCTATGAAATGCATGGAAGCGTGTGGCAGGAGTAAAATACACTCTGAAAAAATAATTTTTGACAAAATATTTATTTTCCTGATATTCAAAATGGCCGCCATAGTCCATTGTATACTCTATTATGTACAATATGAATAGGGAAAACTGATTTTTACAAAAATGAGCACTAGACCGCAAAAAGTTACGATATATGAACGAAGTAATATTTGCAAATTATCATTACTAACGAGATATATCATTTATTATGTCATAAATGGGAAGATTTCTGTATTTTGATGCCTAAAATGGCCGCCACGGGCCCAAACAGTAATGCGTACAATGGCAATGGGGGCCAAAAAATTCACAAGAGTGATCACTAAAATGCATATTATTGAGATTAAACGTGTGGAATACTGACTAAAAACATAATTGTTAACGAAATATATTATTAATATGCCATGCATGTGATGAATATTGTATTTAGATATTCAAAATGGCTGCCAAAGGCCCTAAAAGCATTATCCACAATGAGAAAGAGGGGCAAAGAAATCACAAGAGTGATCACTAAAATGCATATTATATGTGATAAATTCATGGGATACTGTTTAAAAACGTATTTTCTAACGAAATATATCATTCAGGTTTAAAGTTTGTGTTAAATACTGTATTTTTACTTTCAAAATGGCCGCCAGAGACAATAACAGTGTTATGCACAGTGCAAAGTGGGAAACCAATATTCACAGGAGTGAGCACCATAAATGCAGGTATTAGTAATCTATGAGTAAAATATTGTCTGAAAGCATAATTTATAACAAAATATATGATATCTTATGTAATTTATGTGATAAATGCTGTATTTTGACATTCAAAATTGCCGCCATAATCCCTATATTTATCATGTACAATGCGAATGGAGAAACTAATTTTCACAAGAGTGAGAATCATGAAATGCATATGACTGTGATATACGAGTAAAAATATTGTCTTAAACATGATTTCTAACTAAATACATCACATATTGGTTGTGGAGGTTATGAATGCTGAACTTTGAAATCCAAAATGGCTGCCATAGGTCCTAAAAGTGTACTTTTGAAAGAATTTGGCTTTGTTTGACTCTATATATTGCCTATAATTGTGAATTCTGATGCAAGGGTGAAATATTGTCTAACACCATGGTTTCTAACGAGATATATCATAATGTTGTGTATTTAAGGTGATAAACACTGCATTTTTAAATTGAAAATGGCCAACATAAGCCCTTATCGTATAATATACAATTTGAGTGTAGACAAATAATGTTCACAAAAAGGGCATATGGCAGCCATTTTGTATGGTGAAATACAGTATTTATCACATAAATTGCATAAGAGATGATATATTTTGTTATAAATCATGTTTTCAGACGATATTTCACTCATACATCACCATTTAGCCATGCAAAGCCAAATTCTGGTGAAAAAATTTGTTCCCATTCACATTGTGCATAATATCGTAGGGCCTGTAGCAGCCATTTTGATTTTCCAATAACAGTATATATCACCTTACTGGCAGAATAAATGATATCTCTTAATAGAAATCATGCTTTCAGACAATAGATCACTAATACTTGCATTTATTGTGCTAATATTGGTTTCCCACTTTGCATTGTGCATATGTCTCTGGCGGCCATTTTGAAAGTAAAAATACAGTATTTAACACAAACTTTAAACCTGAATGATATATTTCGTTAGAAAATATGTGTTTTAAACAGTATCCCATTAATTTATCACATATATATGCATTTTAGTGATCACTCTTGTGATTTTTTTGCCCCTCTTTCTCATTGTGCATAATGCTTTTAGGGCCTTTGGCAGCCATTTTGAATATCTAAATACAACATTCATCACATACATGGCATATTAATAATATATTTCGTTAACAATTATGTTTTTAGTCAGTATTCAACTCGTTTAATCTTAATAATAAGCATTTTAGTGATCACTCTTGTGATTTTTTTGGCCCCCATTGCCATTGTACGTAATACTGTTTGGGCCAGTGGCGGCCATTTTAGACATCAAAATACAGAAATCTTCCCATTTATGACATAATAAATGATATATCTCGTTAGTAATGATGATTTGCAAGTATTACTTCGTTCATATATCATAACTTTTTGCGGTTTAGTGCTCATTTTTGTAAAAATCAGTTTTCCCTATTCATATTGTACATAATAATAGAGTATACAATGGACTATGGCGGCCATTTTGAATATCAGGAAAATAAATATTTTGTCAAAAATTATTTTTTCAGAGTGTATTTTACTCCTGCCACACGCTTCCATGCATTTCATAGCCAATGTGCGGACAATTTTAGGATTTTTATGGGTAATTTGCATATTTTGGCGGCCATATTGGATTTTGCCAATTTGCGGAAAATGCTCAAGGTTACACGAGTGGCATCATTCAGATTCGTAATCAGCACCCTCGAATTGACAAGAAACCATAAAAAAAATATTGTATATATAAAAAAACAAGGTTACGCCTCTTCCAGGGTGACCAGATTTCACAAAATGAAATACGGGACAATCGACAAAAAAAGATCAACAAAGAAGGAATACACAGTGTTACACCCAGTGGTGTACCGTGAGTCACGGCATTGGGGGGGCACCAGCAAAAATTTTGATTCACCTAGTGAGCGCGCGAAGCGCGTTCTTTTGGTAGGTATACTGACTTATAGAGACATTTTAAGGACAGTGTCATTAAACGAATATGTATGTTACTGATCACATAATCCGAGCGCGAAGCGCGAGCTGAAATTTGTGTATATATTGACCCCAAACGGACACTTTAAGGACTATATTGTAGGAATCTATAAGAGTATACATATCTCACCATAGTAATCTAATGCGAGTACCAAGCGCTTGCTGATTTTTTTAGAATTATATGCATCCAAACACATAAAGCACCTGTAGTCATTGTAATCATGATTAACATGCACTTCTCACTAATCAAATATTGCGAGCGCGAAGCGCGAGTTAAAAATTAGGAAATTCACACCTGAAGAGGGGCATTCTAAGGCTTGTTTGTTGGAATTCACGTAGTCCATGCGTATTTAACTAACCAAATGATGCGAGCGCAAGCTGAAATTTTTTATATTCGGATCAGAAAAAGGGACATTTTAGGGACTGGTTTTAGGAATTCATGAAGAGCGGACATATCTCACTAATCCACTAATGCGAACGTACGTGCGGACGTGAAATGTTTGATATTAAGACCTTAAAATGATATGTCACTGCATAAAACAATAATAATTCGAAGTGCGAGGAAATATATTTGGTGTATATTGACTTGAAAACGGGAGGTTTTAGTACAACAGGATTATATATCTCGTTAAACAGACAATGCGAGCTTCAGGAACAATGAAGACATAGGCCCTGAGCAAATTATGTTTCATAAAGTTATGATATTTTTTTTATTTTTAAGTAATATAACATAATTATAATATAATATAACATAATCAACAATAATTTTTCCTTCCCACTACGTTTCTCTCACTTTCTCCCTCTTTTTCTCTTCCCCCCCCCCGTTTTTTTTTGGGGGGCCAGCCGATTGGGGGCACGTGCCCCCCGTAGTTACGCCACTGGTTACACCTGTGAATAATTATAAAGAATTGGAAGGGTGGGTGAACGAAAGAATGAAGGAGAGAAAGAAAAGACGAAGGAAAAGAGATGAATTGAGAAGAAAGAAAGAAAAAATTAAGGGGAAAATGAAGGAAAATTGAAAAAAAGAATAAAAGAAAGTTAGAATAAAAGAGCGAAAAATGTTACCGTCATTCTTTGAATTGAATACAGAAAGAAAAAGAAGGGAATGGAAGAAGAATACAATGTGTGAAAGACAACATAAAGGAGAGAAAGAAAAAAAAGTAAGAAAAATGAGGAGGAAAGAAAGAATGAAGGAAAGAAAAATGTTTCCTTCATTCTTTGAAAGAAAGAAGCAAACAGAGAAAGAAGGGAGGAGGGAAGGAAGGAATTAAGAGAGGGAGATAAAGAATAATGGAAAGAATTAGAAGGAAAACTCAAATGAAGAATGAAAGAAAGGAGGAAAGAGAGGGAGAAAGAATTTAAGTGAGGAGGGAATGAAAACATAATGGAAGAAGAGAAAGAATTTAAAGAAAAAGGAGAGGAAGGGAGGGGGGAGAAAAAAAGTTTTAAGAAAGAAAGAATATAAAACGGGAAATTTGATAAAGAAGACGGGTAAGAAAAAGGGGGAAAGAAAGAAAAATGAACAGAGAGAGAAAGGATCAGGAAAGACAAATAGGAAATAAAGATAGATGGAACAAAAACGGGCAAGCAGGAAGGATAGAAGGATGAAGAAAGAAGGATAGAAAAGAAAGAAAGAGGAAAAAATTTCAAACTTCAAGCAAAAAAAATCCAATCATCTAACAAAAATCATAATGATATTTGGTGTTTTTCAAATATAATTTTAGAATTAAAAATAATGTTTTAGAAATGAATAAAATTTCAAGGTGATTTTTTTTTACTTAAAAATTAGATGAAACATCGCGGCATCATACACAACAAGACTCAAATCGAAAGCTGAAACAACTAGATCTAGTTATGAAAACTCAATAACTTAATTGTTCCTCCGAGATTACATCTCCAAATCAGTAATCTGAGAACCCATAATATAGTCATACAAATTTCCCGCCGATTTTGTGATTATTTTGGCATGTTTGGTGGAGAGAATCTGCTCAGATCCTACATGCCTAGCTAGTAGCCTGCCACACAATGGCAGGAGGCCAGTTAGTTTACGATGTATTGGGTTAGCAAGAAAATCACCGTAGAACTTGCAAATCGATTTTATTGTTGTCTCTGCTTCGTCATCTGTTGGTTATTTTGATGAAAATTCGTCACTTTTAAATACATTTTGTTCAATATTCTGAAATACGGGACAAATATGCGTCCCGGGAAGGGTTTGTCGGGACGCCGGGACAAAGAAGCAAAATACGGGACAATCCCGGGAAATACGGGACGTCTGGTCACCCTGGCCTCTTCTATCCTGGACTAGTACTACATCATTTTGAATAGGTGGGCACAGGATTAAACAATGGGGCTCTACTACTATATTTTACGAGCATAAAAATGATTAAATGCGTCCTACCTTGATAGTTTCCAAAGAAGACTTTTCAAGAACTACAATAAGTCGCTTCTTCTGTTTCTTGTCATGAATGGTTTTAATGATTTTCTGTTTTTTTCGTTCGCCTTCGGCTTCGTCGTATTCATCTCGCTTGCGGGATGCCATGCTTGTAATTTACAAATATTTTGTGACCTGCCCGGTACGTAAATAGTCTTAATGTCAAGTTTTTATAAGTAAAATACTCAGGCAAAATTGCGAAAAAGGCTTGAATTTTTATCTTATCAATAAGGTAACATGATTTTTTCTAAGTTTAAAAATACAAGATTCATCAATCTAAATTAAGCATCAAGTCCTCAGCTAAGACAAAACTCTCAAAAAGATCTTGATTTTTGTGTTTTTTTAATCAAGAATCTAGGCGGTACTGTCGCCTGAATTTAGTCTTGAATACTGTCATGCTTAACGCATAACAGTCGGAGGAGGAGGGGGGGGGGGGGGAGGCTACAACCCTGACAGATTTCACCGGAAAAATAAGAAAAGACGGGAAAAGAGAAAAGGGAGATAGAGATAAAAGAAGAGAGGGAAAGAAAGAAAGAAAGAAAGAAAAAAAGAAAAAAAGAAAGAAAGGGAAGAGAAAGAAGAAGGGAAAAGGTGAAAATAGCCTAATCAAAAAGGAAAGAAATAGAAAGAACATTAAAAAAGGGGAAATGGAAGGAAAGCGGGAAAAGGAAGGAGAAGAGCATGTGAGAAAGTACAAAATAACCTAAAATACTACTAGTAATACATTAGGCATGATTGGCAAGAGAGGGTTATAAAATCAAAAGATATGACTCAACGGCACGGGCAAGCAATGGCGGGAAATCGGAAAAGGAGACAGGAAATACAGCTGGAGCAAATAGCTAAATTGGAAAATCAGAATATGAAGATAAGGGAGGAGAAAAAAGAGATCTTGTATGAAAATTCATAGTCCAGGATAGAAGAGGCGTAACCTTGTTTTTTTTTTATATATACAATATTTTTTTATGGTTTCTTGTCAATTCGAGGGTGCTGATTACGAATCTGAATGATGCCACTCGTGTAACCTTGAGCATTTTCCGCAAATTGGCAAAATCGCATACATTCGTAATTCCGAAGCTTCGTAATTCCGAAGGTTCGGTTATTCCGAAGGTTCGTATTTCCGAAGGTTCGTAATTCCGAAGGTTCGTAATTCCGAAGGTTCGTCAATCCGAAAACGAAATAAGGTTCGTAATTCCGAAGGTTCGTTAATCCGAAAACGAAATAAGGTTCGTAATTCCGAAGGTTCGTTAATCCGAAAACAAAATAAGGTTCGTAATTCCGAAGGTTCGTTAATCCGAAAACAAAATAAGGTTCGTAATTCCGAAGGTTCGTTAATCCGAAAACGAAATAAGGTTCGTTAATCCGAAAACGAAATAAGGTTCGTTAATCCGAAAATTAAATAAGGTTCGTATTTCCGAAAATGAAAATAATTCATTTTGGTAACGAAAACGATGTTGTCATTACAAGATTACACGATATTATGCAATGATAGTAATAACGATCGATGATGTGTGTTGGGGCCAAAGCATGTATTTCATTAAGAATGGCGCCCTGATCAAGCATAGGCTAATTTCGATTTTATCTGAGCAATTGCTGCCTATAAGCAAATGGTTTAATTAAAGATGCAGGGGATCAAGTGTGTTGGAAGCGTGCGAGCAACCTCTAGATAATAGGATTTGTATTGGAGGGGATGTCATTTTTAATAGCAGCTTCTGCTGGTAATAAAAATAAAAATAATACTAATAATGATCCTTGTGAGATGTTGAAAGCGCGAATCGCAAGCTGAAACTAGTAGACATTTCATGTAACAAGACGTGAAGTGAGCATTCGGAGCATTTTTTGTAATCGTGAGAAAGATGTGTAGGCCCTATCTTTCTAAAGAATTAATGCGAGGGCGAGTTGTAATTTGTTTATATACTGACCTGGGGCCCGTTGCATGAAACTTTTTACCTGAGAAAACTCAGGTTGTTTTTACAGGAGTTTTTGCCCTGTGCTAAAGTAGTTGGCGGAAATCAGACTAACCTTAGTTTTCAGTTTTTACCGGAGTTTTCTCAGGTAAAAAGTTTTATGCAACAGGCTTCAGAAAGTAATCTTTTAAGGACTGCATTTAGTGACTCATGAATAGAATATATATCTCACGAACTAAATAATGAGAGCGCGAACCGCAAGCTTAAAATTTGTGATATTCCAACCTGAAAACTGGACATTTCATACTTCTTTTTTGTAACCAGGAATAGAATGAGTTCCTCAATAAACAATACTTGATGCGAGCGAGAAACGTGAGCCAAATTTTTCCGATTTTCCAACCTGAAAACTGGACATTCTATAGCATTCTTGTAAAAAAATAATAATAGCTGGGAGAATAGTTTTCAGAACTGAAGTGGCTTCCCTGGGTAAATGATATCTTTATCAATATCATCATTCTAGGCCCACATGAAATTTCCAAAAGTTTGAGCACGTGATTCGCTCGCAACATCTCACAAGGATGCCCTTTTCACAGTATTGACCAAAAAGGTGAATTTTACATCTTCAGATTTGACTTTTTCCCCCAAACCGCTTGCTCTCTACGCTCGCAGAAATGATACGTAAATATATAACTTTAGCATGTTTAGTGATCACTTAAAAAATTGTGCTCAATTTAGTTACTACAAAAACACACAACCTCTTTACACAGATGATAATCTAATGGTGAAAATATCCGTTTGCACCAAATTGCCCCTATTGGCCCCCTTTTTTTACTTTGCCACCCACCCCCCAAAAAAACAAATACGTTCCGCCGCCATTGGCTAAAACACGATCGTCTTCATGGCTAACTGCAAAAAGTTCTTAAAATGTCCCCTTTAGATCAGATCAGAGCTTATATATTTAAAAATTCTGTTCGCGCTTCTTGCTAGCAGTTATTATCTAAATTTAGTTACATAGGCATCTCGCTTTGAAGATCACAAACATATTGCCCATCATATTAACAAAAATATAGCTCGCGCTCGCATTATTTAAAAAGGGTTTATCATGTTATTACATATTTACTTTATTTTATAAGGATAAAGCTAATTATTGACTGTTAGGACTACCCTTTCAAAGAAACAAACAAAAATCAACTTTAAACTGCCGATCAAGGAAAATATGGCTTAAAAAAAAAATTCCCCACCCCCCCTCTATTTGACGAAAGTTGGATCCGCCGGGAGGGAGGCAGGGGGCATCAAAAATGGAATAAAAAACAGGGGAATTAATATTTTCCAAAATGGGAAAGTTCCCTTTTCAAAAACAAATATGCCGTTTTTCATGTTTTTTCGAAATAAAATACTCTTTTTAAAGTATACAAGTTAAGTTAAGTTTTCAGGCTGGAATATTGAAAAATTTCAGCTTGCGCTTCGCACTCTCATTCGATTGGTGAAATATGCATCCTAAAGAGGTCACTAAACAGGTTCCTTTTCTGGTCAGTATGTTTAAGCTCGCGTTTTGCGCTCGTGTTAATTCTTTAGTTAGATGCACATCTTTTTAATGACAGCAGAAATCTGCTCGGATTTTTAAAAACTAATTTTCATTTTTCATTGAAATAACCTAAAGTTTAGATTGTGATTCACGCTCGCAACACCTCGCAATAATGCCATTTTAAGAATAACTGACCACAAAAAACGTTATACAACTTCACCTTTGAATTTGTTTTACCAAGCCGCTCGCTCATTATACTCTCTCCCGAAAAATAAAGCCTAAATATACATTTTGCCATAATAAGAAGTCACTTCAAAAAAGTTATTCTCTACTTAATCACTATCAAACAGACAATGACTTCAAGCAGATGATAATCTTAAGGTGAAAATATCACCACAGTCCCAATTTTGACGTATGAGTTTCATTTTTTGGCTTTACCCCCAACGAAAATTCGTTCGGCCGCCCTTGCCTTCCCATCCTCATATGATAATTGAACGGCAACAGTGTCCCCCGCCCCCCTCCCCTTGCCTCTGCTTTCCCGGTTTTCATTTTTCGGATTAACGAACCTTATTTTGTTTTCGGATTAACGAACCTTATTTTGTTTTCGGATTAACGAACCTTATTTCGTTTTCGGATTAACGAACCTTCGGAAAAACGAACCTTATTTTGTTTTCGGATTAACGAACCTTATTTCGTTTTCGGATTAACGAACCTTCGGAAAAACGAACCTTATTTCGTTTTCGGATCAACGAACCTTCGGAATAACGAACCTTTTTTCGTTTTCGGATTAACGAACCTTCGGAACAACGAACCTTATTTCGTTTTCGGATTAACGAACCTTCGGAACAGCGAACCTTATTTCGTTTTCGGATTATCGAACCTTCGGAATAACGAATCGTCGGAATTACGCCACAAATGTTCGGATTAACGAACCCTTTTTCGTTTTCGGATTAACGAACATCGAGGTATAGGCAATTTACGTGTTTCGGAATTACGAACCTTCGGAATAAAGAACCTTCGGAATTACGAAGCTTCGGAAATACGAAGTGTAACCGGCAACATCCAATATGGCCGCCAAAATATGCAAATTACCCATAAAAATCCTAAAATTGTCCGCACATTGGCTATGAAATGCATGGAAGCGTGTGGCAGGAGTAAAATACACTCTGAAAAAATAATTTTTGACAAAATATTTATTTTCCTGATATTCAAAATGGCCGCCATAGTCCATTGTATACTCTATTATGTACAATATGAATAGGGAAAACTGATTTTTACAAAAATGAGCACTAAACCGCAAAAAGTCGCGATATATGAACGAAGTAATATTTGCAAATCATCATTACTAACGAGATATATCATTTATTATGTCATAAATGGGAAGATTTCTGTATTTTGATGTCTAAAATGGCCGCCACTGGCCCAAACAGTATTACGTACAATGGCAATGGGGGCCAAAAAAATCACAAGAGTGATCACTAAAATGCATATTATTGAGATTAAACGAGTGGAATACTGACTAAAAACATAATTGTTAACGAAATATATTATTAATATGCCATGCATGTGATGAATGTTGTATTTAGATATTCAAAATGGCTGCCAAAGGCCCTAAAAGCATTATGCACAATGAGAAAGAGGGGCAAAAAAATCACAAGAGTGATCACTAAAATGCATATATATGTGATAAATTAATGGGATACTGTTTAAAACACATATTTTCTAACGAAATATATCATTCAGGTTTAAAGTTTGTGTTAAATACTGTATTTTTACTTTCAAAATGGCCGCCAGAGACATATGCACAATGCAAAGTGGGAAACCAATATTAGCACAATAAATGCAAGTATTAGTGATCTATTGTCTGAAAGCATGATTTCTATTAAGAGATATCATTTATTCTGCCAGTAAGGTGATATATACTGTTATTGGAAAATCAAAATGGCCGCTACAGGCCCTACGATATTATGCACAATGTGAATGGGAACAAATTATTTCACCAGAATTTGGCTTTGCATGGCTAAATGGTGATGTATGAGTGAAATATCGTCTGAAAACATGATTTATAACAAAATATATCATCTCTTATGCAATTTATGTGATAAATACTGTATTTCACCATACAAAATGGCTGCCATATGCCCTTTTTGTGAACATTATTTGTCTACACTCAAATTGTATATTATACGATAAGGGCTTATGTTGGCCATTTTCAATTTAAAAATGCAGTGTTTATCACCTTAAATACACAACATTATGATATATCTCGTTAGAAACCATGGTGTTAGACAATATTTCACCCTTGCATCAGAATTCACAATTATAGGCAATATATAGAGTCAAACAAAGCCAAATTCTTTCAAAAGTACACTTTTAGGACCTATGGCAGCCATTTTGGATTTCAAAGTTCAGCATTCATAACCTCCACAACCAATATGTGATGTATTTAGTTAGAAATCATGTTTAAGACAATATTTTTACTCGTATAACACAGTCATATGCATTTCATGATTCTCACTCTTGTGAAAATTAGTTTCTCCATTCGCATTGTACATGATAAATATAGGGATTATGGCGGCAATTTTGAATGTCAAAATACAGCATTTATCACATAAATTACATAAGATATCATATATTTTGTTATAAATTATGCTTTCAGACAATATTTTACTCATAGATTACTAATACCTGCATTTATGGTGCTCACTCCTGTGAATATTGGTTTCCCACTTTGCACTGTGCATAACACTGTTATTGTCTCTGGCGGCCATTTTGAAAGTATACAAATACAGTATTTAACACAAACTTTAAACCTGAATGATATATTTCGTTAGAAAATACGTTTTTAAACAGTATCCCATGAATTTATCACATATAATATGCATTTTAGTGATCACTCTTGTGATTTCTTTGCCCCTCTTTCTCATTGTGCATAATGCTTTTAGGGCCTTTGGCAGCCATTTTGAATATCTAAATACAACATTCATCACATACATGGCATATTAATAATATATTTCGTTAACAATTATGTTTTTAGTCAGTATTCCACACGTTTAATCTCAATAATATGCATTTTAGTGACCACTCTTGTGAATTTTTTGGCCCCCATTGCCATTGTACGCATTACTGTTTGGGCCCGTGGCGGCCATTTTAGGCATCAAAATACAGAAATCTTCCCATGTATGACATAATAAATGATATATCTCGTTAGTAATGATAATTTGCAAATATTACTTAGTTCATATATCGCGACTTTTTGCGGTCTAGTGCTCATTTTTGTAAAAATCAGTTTTCCCTATTCATATTGTACATAATAGAGTATACAATGGACTATGGCGGCCATTTTGAATATCAGGAAAATAAATATTTTGTCAAAAATTATTTTTTCAGAGTGTATTTTACTCCTGCCACACGCTTCCATGCATTTCATAGCCAATGTGCGGACAATTTTAGGATTTTTATGGGTAATTTGCATATTTTGGCGGCCATATTGGATTTTGCCTATTTGCGGAAAATGCTCAAGGTTACACGAGTGGCATCATCCAGATTCGTAATCAGCACCCTCGAATTGACAAGAAACCATCAAAAAATATTGTATATATAAAAAACCAAGGTTTGGTCAAGTTTCTATGGGGCCTATCCTGGACTATCATAAAGAACGGGAAGAAAGGTGGATGGCGTCTCGGGAAAAAAAAACCTTAGCGAAGGGCTAGCTATAATTATCCCCCTATTATATCCTAACCTAAGTTAAGCTTTACGCTGGTTAGATTCTCATGAAAAAGTGATCTTTTCCCCCTCAATTGCTTTGCTCGATCACGATCAGGACTTAAGCAATTCTTTACCGCGCTCTCAATGCTGTGCCCCCTATTTGTACTTATCACGCACTGAGCTTCGCCCTTATGCTCAGGGACAATAAAAAAAGTCCTGTTCATACTACGATATGCCCAGGGAATGTATGGCTCGCTACGCGCTCGGATATTTTTTGCAAAGTATTATTTTCGGGTATTCCATAAAATCATCAAAATTTCCTTTTTCAGGTCTGATCATCAAAACATTTCAGCCAGCCTGTGAGTCAACATTTTGCTTGGTGAGGTATGTATACTTTCATAATAATTCTATTTCAAACTACTAAAAAAAAAACCCTACCCATTGGCTCGCGATTTGCGATATATCAACCCATGCATTCTATTCATTAAAATGATGCAGTTTTCGGGCCTTAATAGGCATATTAACAAAACTTGGCCTATCATTGTGGTTATTAGATTAATAAGTTAAGATTTTAACATTATCATAATTTCCTTATGTCTGAATTGACCCCCTTTCAGACAGTGGCGTAGCTAGGATCTTTTTTTCCTGGGGGCACTGGGGGTCCTTGCTTTTTCAGGGGGCACCATTTTCCCGGTGTGTGTGTATATGTCACAGGGGCGGATCCGACTTTCTCCAATAGGGGACGGGCCCGAAATTATCTTCACCTATATTTTCCCCGATCAGTCACTTCTTAGTTTTATTCTTACAAAACAACACAAACATGGAATAATCTCATAAGCCTCATAAAAGTGCGAGCGCGAAGCGCGAGTGATTTTTTTTATTTTTTTAACTTTCATGTATTTTGTCCCAAAAATTTAATATTCTGGGCAATGTTATGTGTGATCCTGAACAAGATTCGTTTGTGACTGGATGGTTACTGCGAACGCCAAGCGCGAGCAGAAATTTTTATTAACTGTTCTAGCATTATCGAAAAGGGACCTGTAGGACTGCTGTCAGTTACCCACGAAGACGGTATATGTTTCAATAATGCGAGCGCGAAGCGTGAGCAAATTTTTTTGACATTCTAACCTAAATAAATTTCATTCTAAGCACTTTTTGTTTTAATAAATGGGATAGGTATGTAACTAAACAATAACAATAATTGATGCAGGCGCGAAGCGCGAGAGGAAGAAAATTGAGATTTTAGACCTAAAAGCTGAACATTCTATTCATATTTTGTTACTTATCAATAGGATATAGTTAATTGGGTATCATTAACAATGCGATCGTGAAGCGTGAGCAGACAATTATTGATATTCTGATGTGAAACTGGATAATTTAAGTACACTTTAAATAAAGAGCATGCAGGCTATCCTGCATGTTTTAGATTTAGACCTAGAATCTTGGTATTCTGAATACATTTGTTTAATGGAACATTATGGAATACACGTAGACAATAGGAACTTGGCAAATAAAACAATGTGACCACGCAGCGTGAGCTTAAAATGCTGATATGTAAGTGTAGACCATAAAACGGACATTTTACAGAGCACTGAAATTTGTTAATGAAAAAAATATTGATGATAGCTCGATGTTCGAGCTAAAATATGTTTTGTATATATATATTGACTTCAAAACTTGCTCCATATCAGCCTATTGAGCAAGAGATGAATCTCATCGAACAGGCAGTTCTGGCGCGAAGCGTAAGCAAAAATTTTATATAGTAACATGAAAGTTTTTTTTTTGCAAAGTCTCACCCTCACATTATTTCATTCACTCGTCTTCCTCCTCTTATTTTCCTCTTTTGTCTTTCTTCTTTCTCCTTTTTTTTGCTCTTCCAATTTTTTTCAGGGGGCACCTGGGGGGCACACCAAATCTCAGGGGGGCACGTGCTTCCAGTCCCCCCCTCCGTAGCTACGCCACTGCTTTCAGGATGGAATATAGAAAAGTTTCATTTCCGTTTGTGCTTCGCGCTCGCATCAGTTGTAACTTTCCCGTTCATGATTACAAATAGCGCTAAGAATGTCAATATTTTTTTTTACGTCGGAAAGGCAAAAATTTTCAGCTCGCGCTTCCCGCTCGCATTATTTTATGTTGAAATATGTAACGTCTTTATAGCTAACTGATAACAGTCCTTAAAGGACAAGTCCACCCCAACAAAAAGTTGATTTGAAAAAAGGAGAAAAATCCAACAAGCAAAACACTGAAAATTTAATCAGAATCGGATGTAAAATAAGAAAGTTATGTCATTTAAAAGTTTCGCTTAATTTCACAAAACAGTTATAATCCTAGTCGGTATGCAAATTGGCAGACTGATGACGTCACCATAGGCGGCGGAAGCGGGGGGACGTGTCCCCCCTAAA
Organism: Lytechinus variegatus; assembly: GCF_018143015.1. Classification (NCBI taxonomy): domain Eukaryota; kingdom Metazoa; phylum Echinodermata; class Echinoidea; order Temnopleuroida; family Toxopneustidae; genus Lytechinus; species Lytechinus variegatus. The sequence continues at coordinate 74,981,872 of NC_054741.1, read as the reverse complement.
AAATTATTTGAAAACCTTTTTTTTTTCTTTTTTTTTGCTTGTCAATTTTTTTCCTGCGTCCCCCCTAAATTCACGTGGACCCCCCCTTGAAACGTGTGTTGTCCCCCCCTAAAATTTAGGTTGATGAGCTTTTTTTTTTTTTTTTTTTGCTTGTCAAATTTTTTTGGTTAGCAACTCATAAAAAAAACTTTTTTGGGGGCGCTTGTCCAATTTTTTAACTGTGTCCATTCCAAAATTTCAGGTGGACACCCCCTAAATTTTTTGTCTTCCGCCGCCAATGGACGTCACCCACTCTAAATAGTAAGTCACTACTTCTTTTGTATTTTATTATATAAAATACTCTGATTTTCTCCTCCTTGTCAAGTGAAACGCAAAGTTTTATTTCTCCCTGAACATGTGAATTTAACAGTTTATGGTTACTAAGTTGGTCCTTCTTGTCAAATCTGTAAAAATTGCAATATTGTATTATTCAAACAATAAAAAACAAAAGAAATAGTGAGTGATGGACATCATCTACTCTCTCATTCAGGGGCGGATCCAGGATTTTGAAATAGGGGGGCGCCAGCGGCGAGGGAGCGAAGCGACCGAGCGGGGGGAGGGTGTGGGAGGGGGGTACCCCCCTCCCACGGCAAGGACTTTTTCAAAAAATCATGTCCAAAAGTCGTATTTTGAGAGCACCTTTAGAAGAAAAATGCACACTTAAATCACTGTAACTTCATGAATAAAAGACACATACTGACTCATTTAGGAGCTGGTTTCCAGTCACACACCGTATAAGCGGTCATTCAAAACATACATTTGGCAAAGGCTCTTCACTTGCTTGCATCGTGTGATTGAAACGTCAAATTTAAATGATACGAAACTGAGACTTGTAATCGATAAGTTCCGAATAATCCATTCTGTTTATTGTCATTTGTGTATTTACATTGTGTGTTTCAAACGAGAATTGTTTAGTCGTATGGCAACATGCATAAAATTTGGTTCTTTTTTCCCCAAAATGCACAGTAAATTGTTACAAACTACAGAAAAAACGACATCATCCTCTGGTAATCAACCTTTTCCCTCGTATTATTTTCAAATCATCTTCAATAATCCAGTAATTCTACACAACCTCAAAGTAATATAATGCTTCTTAAGGGGATTCTCATCATTTTTATTGTTTACGTTCAAAGTCTCTCATCGCGTTGCCATCTTAACTTATGACCAGCCAGGATGAAATTGTATTTACATTTATTTTAACATAAGATAATCAATTTTTACGAAGCACTTGTTAAAACTATACCACAAATAATTAAATAAGGTCAATGATAAAATGCTAGAAAATACATGTAAGGAGCTTTGATATCCAGTCCATAATTGTATAAGTTATAACTATCAGTGGCAGACAATGTAAAATAAACCGAGGCTCGTCTTCGGTATACAGAGTTCAGAAGGCATTTTGTAAGCTTTTCATTTATGAAATTACAACTTGTTTAGACCATGAATTCATATAGGCTTCCAATTTGATGTTTTTTTCTACATGTTGAATCAATGTATACTAGCTTTCCAACCAACAAAGTAAATGTTGTAAACTGTATTGATTGCCTTCTGTTGGGCAAAGCTATTCCTGCCAAGTTTGAGCTCAATCATGACTTTTATTTTTTAAAGATGAAAATATGGAAAGTTTATTTATGCAAGACAAACGAAGAACAGACGAAATAGTGGAATTTAATTACTCACACTATAATATATAAGGGATATACTTTTAAAGCTCAGTGGGGTCGACTGGTGATTGAGAATATACAATTTTGCTCCTTGATAATTCGTTGGAATGATTGCTTCGGCGAAACTTAAGCCCCAGTCACATATAGACACGGATCCTCACGGATCAACACGGCAATGCCGGCATGATCCGGGGAGGTCCGGGATAGTTTTGCCCCGGATGACTGTAAACACGGCATCAACACGGCAGCTTCACACGGATCTACACGGACCATGCCGGCAGAGCACGTCGTCAACACGGACCAACACGTCAGCAACACGGACCAACCCGTCAGCTACACGGACCAACACGTCAGCAACACGGACCAACACGTCAGCGACAAGGACCAACACGGACCAACACGTCAGCTACACGGACCAACACGTCAGCTACACGGACCAACACGTCAGCTACACGGACCAACACGTCAGCAACACGGACCAACACGTCAGCTACACGGACCAACACGTCAGCTCAAGGACCAACACGGCAGCTATATTGACCAGCACGGCAAATGAAAATCTGTTCATAACAATGAGCTGATATTTATCTAATTATTTATTTATTTATCTATTTGTTCATTTTTTCTCATCCTTGTCGCAAAATTATCATGTTGTGTTTAAAAATATATCAAAACTTCCTTAACCAGTAAAAACGCAGTTTTTTTTATACAACACAGTTTACTGTTTTAACAGTAGTTGTTAAATGTTAAGTACTTTAAATCTTGAACGACAAATGTAATTTCGATTTGATTTGATATCACTTCATTGAAATCACAATAAAGGAAAGAAATTTACAAAGTCTATACAAAACATAATAACAATTAAGATAGGCCCAGGTTATGACGCATATTACTGTCGATGCAGGGCAGTAGTATAAAACTTAATGTACAATTTCGATGTAACAGGTACATAACATATACATATAAAATATATATTTAAAAATGAAATGTGAAATAATAATAACAGACAAAGTAGTGGGTAAATATTAGGAAAAAAGAAAAAAAAATATTCATACATGCACTAAGTTTACAAATATTAGGTTGGGGCCAATCTCCAAAGCGTAAGAAAATATCCTGAATCATTTAATCATCCACTTGAATAAATTAAGCATGTTTGTGTCAACTGTTTACTAACTACTGAAAAGTTCATAAAGTAAATAGCGCTGTAATGATTTTGATGGGGAAAAAAGAACACGGACTGCCAAGGATACTCCAGGCAGCCACACGGACCTACACGGCAGCCACACGGACCTACACGGACCATCCCGGATGGCTTTGCCAACACGGCAGTCCACGGATGACGCCGGATGTTTTTGACAGTCAAAAACTGCCGTGTTGGCCTCCCGGACGTTCAAGGACCAACACGGACCACCCCGGACCTCCAAGGATGCCCAAGGCGCCAACACGGATCTCTCCCCGGACCACCCCGGATCAGATCCGGGATGGTCCGGGCTCTATATGTGACTGGGGCTTTAGTTGGGGCGCCCTGGATAATATGCCTCTGAATCTACCAGAAAGTGTAAAAGTTAGTTCTATACTTTAAAGCCCCAGTCACATATAGAGCCCGGACCACCCCGGACCATCCCGGATCTGATCCGGGGTGGTCCGGGGAGAGATCCGTGTTGGCACCTTGGGCATCCTTGGAGGTCCGGGGTGGTCCGTGTTGGTCCTTGCACGTCCGGGAGGCCAACACGGCAGTTTTTGACTGTCAAAAACATCCGGCGTCATCCGTGGACTGCCGTGTTGGCAAAGCCATCCGGGATGGTCCGTGTAGGTCCGTGTGGCTGCCGTGTAGGTCCGTGTAGCTGCCGTGTAGGTCCGTGTAGCTGCCGTGTAGGTCCGTGTAGCTGCCTGGAGTATCCTTGGCAGTCCGTGTTCTTTTTTCCCCATCAAAATCATTACAGCGCTATTTACTTTATGAACTTTTCAGTAGTTATTAAACAGTTGACACAAACATGCTTAATTTATTCAAGTGGATGATTAAATGATTCAGGATATTTTCTTACGCTTTGGAGATTGGCCCCAACCTAATATTTGTAAACTTAGTGCATGTATGAATAATTTTTTTTCCTTTTTTTCCTAATATTTACCCACTACTTTGTTATCATATGTATATGTTATATGTTATGTACCTGTTACATCGAAATTGTACATTAAGTTTTATACTACTGCCCTGCATCGACAGTAATATGCGTCATAACCTGGGCCTATCTTAATTGTTATTATGTTTTGTATAGACTTTGTAAATTTCTTTCCTTTATTGTGATTTTAATGAAGTGATATCAAATCAAATCGAAATTACATTTGTCGTTCAAGATTTAAAGTACTTAACATTTAACAACTACTGTTAAAACAGTAAACTGTGTTGTATAAAAAAAAACTGCGTTTTTACTGGTTAAGGAAGTTTTGATATATTTTTAAACACAACATGATAATTTTGCGACAAGGATGAGAAAAAAATGAACAAATAGATAAATAAATATATAATTAGATAAATATCAGCTCATTGTTGTGAACAGATTTTCATTTGCCGTGCTGGTCAATATAGCTGCCGTGTTGGTCCTTGAGCTGACGTGTTGGTCCGTGTAGCTGACGTGTTGGTCCTTGTAGCTGACGTGTTGGTCCGTGTTGTTGACGTGTTGGTCCGTGTAGCTGACGTGTTGGTCCGTGTAGCTGACGTGTTGGTCCGTGTAGCTGACGTGTTGGTCCGTGTAGCTGACGTGTTGGTCCTTGTAGCTGACGTGTTGGTCCGTGTTGCTGACGTGTTGGTCCGTGTAGCTGACGGGTTGGTCCGTGTTGCTGACGTGTTGGTCCGTGTTGACGACGTGCTCTGCCGGCATGGTCCGTGTAGATCCGTGTGAAGCTGCCGTGTTGATGCCGTGTTTACAGTCATCCGGTTCAAAACTATCCCGGACCTCCCCGGATCATGCCGGTATTGCCGTGTTGATCCGTGAGGATCCGTGTCTATATGTGACTGGGGCTTAAATACAAATATGTCTGACCTATACATTTCAGTGAAAACGTACATGACCAAGGCTGAATGATAATGCTGCGCACGTGGCGCCCGATAATAGGGCTTCATCTTTGAGTGAAGAATAATCTCGGGGATAGACATTATCATTCGCATCGTTGACACTTTCTCTCGCGATCTGTTACTTACAATTTACATGTATTTGCCATAAAGACGGACAAACGCATGTTACAAAAAACACAAAATTTCGGGAAAAAATGATATCCAATCCAACATCTTCACACTGGTCACTGCACTGCAGCTCCCTATTACAAGTGGCGCAACTTTCCAACCAATCGACTTGCGCGCCCTGGAATTCCGGAATTTACATATTGCAATACAATTACCGTGTTTACACATTGACTCGGCTCGGGTGTTGAATCCGCGAGCCGGGTTGAACACTGCGAAGAAGGGATCAGAGATCGCGTTTATACGTACATATAAAAAGGCGAGTTCAACACGGCTCGCGGATCTCGAACGGAAGAAGAATTATGACGTCGCAAATTAAACGCGGGAAATTCACCGCCGGAATCGAATCTTGTCCGTGCGAACAACAACAATGCCAAAAGTGAAAGCGCGCGCAGTGACCTGGTCAAGAGAGTTCGACACGGCTTTCTGTTTACATACGAAAAAATTGCCGAGTCTGCTTTGTGCGAACACAAAGGCCATGAGCGTAAGTTAAAATATAGTTTTGACTAGATCTAGCCCTTGAAATTGACTACATTGTACCAATCCAGTAAATATAACCATCCAAAAAAAAAAAAAAAATCCGGCGAAAATAGGGGGGGGGGGGGGGCGCGCGCCCGGGGCGCCCCCCTCTGGATCCGCCACTGTCATTTGCATATCACTGAGTTGTGCATTTAACTGTTTTGCGAAAAATAAGCGAAACCTAAAAATATCATAACTTTCTTATTTTACATCCGATTTCGATGAAATTTGCAGCATTGTTTGTTTCATTTTTGTCTATCGATTCAAATCAACAATTTTCTGGGTTGGACTTGATCTTTAACAGGTCCTTTTTTATCAGACCAGGGCCCTGTTGCATAAAAATTTAAGTCATAATGACATAAATTTCGATCATGACATAAAATCATGCATAGCTTATGTCGTTGACATAAATTTCGTTGCATAAAAATATTTATGTATTGTTTTAGCTTATGTCAAGTTATCACGCGATATACATAAACTGAATAGTCATGAACGAGCCTGTTGACATAAACTCACGTACGTGAACCACCTATAGGCTATGTATCAACTCAGTGGAGCCCGCCATTATAAAAGCCCTCTCGCGGTAGGTCGCCAAGCAATCTTGTTAGCGACGCATGTGAGCACCGTCTTGCTCACTCTCCAAAATGTATGCGATATTAAAATCCTAAAAACTAATGGAATCGTTAAAATTTAGTAAGGCTATGAATACTTATCATTTACATTGACTATCAGTGTATCAACCTATATCAGATTTACAAGCAAGTGCGGATAAGATTTCGAATTACCAGTAATTTTGATGAGTGATACAATATGCCAAAATTTATGAAAATATAGCGTAAATTTCATATAGCATTTCAAAATCGTTATTTTCAATATCTTCACAATTTTTCATTGTTTTAAAAAACATCTTATTACTTTAACTATAATTTTCCCGAACTGATAACGTTGGTAGGCTATTTTCTCCATCGCTTAAAATGGAATGTCGGGCTTTCGAAATCAGGTTAATTTTTGTTATATTTCTAAAAGAAAATCGTTAGATTCGAGCTACTATACCATTGTTCTCCCGAAGAAGGGTTATCATCTCATAATGTTGTGTAAATGATACATAACAATAAAACTTACGAGTGTAGCAATCCATGTTGGATAACATTTTTCAGTATGAGTTTCGTAATGAAGAGAAAAAATAGGTTCATTCTTAGCACGCGAGCCGCAGATTAATAAATTTTAGCGTGTGCAGACAGGGCTGATCGCCTTGACTGTCCGTTCGGATTATCCAGTCCGATACCGCGTCGGGTTGTATATTCCACGTACCTTTTCCCCTTGCGATGACCACTGTGCAGTTTTAGTGTTTAATTTTGATAATCAATCTGTGAAATTAATAGTTTACCGATATCTAAAAATGCTTGGAATCCCGGCTTGGAATATACCTGACACATAAATTATTTTATTTTCGGTAATTATTATTTCTTTCCTGAATTACAAAAAAGTCAAACTGCCTAGTGTCAAGAATGTGTAACATTGACTGTATAAAATTAAAACATTATCAAGGTTTGGGAAATATCTTGTTAAGTTTGCCCAATGTCATCAGTATCTCACGGTATATGTTAAACAGAAAATATAGAACAAGTGTATATTTTGTAAATTCCACGGCCACCTATACCATCATGCGACATTATATGAAACCGACGTGCATGGCCGCCGGGGGGGGGGGGGTACTCAAATTATTTTAAAATCAAAGTAATAGCAATTTTATAGATCTGCAATATTCCTATCCATGCTCTCGTGATAATGACTTAAAATCATGGTGAGTTGCAATGGGGAGGGGTCGATGAGGGATACTGAAAAGGACCAAAATGAGATTGCAGGCCGGTAGAAATAAGAGGGGCAAATATTAATAGGTTAGTTTTATTGGAGGAGAGCTTGACCATAACAGAAGGGAAGGAATAATATGAGACGGTTGAAATTTAGATTGGGAGAGCTGATCTTTGAGATATAAAATGTCACAAACACAAAAACAAAAAAAAGAGAGAGAACAGGGAGATAGGAGGAAAAGAGAAGCTCTTGCAATAAAATATATCAAACAGGCACTTGTCTGGGGCGAAAGTGAGTGATGATAACTTATGCCCGCCCCCCCCCCCCCTCCCTCCACTCCCTAGTCAATCTTGGTAGCAGAGACACCGAGAAGATGATTGATGAAAAAGGGGCTAATGGGACCCGCAGAAAAAAATCAGTAATCTTGAAAACTTATAGTAGGATCCTCATATTGTATAGAATTATAATTATGATAAAAGGTAAAATTCCACGATAAACAACAGGAATTAATATTAGAAAATAAGGTTATTTGAAAGAGAGTGGGAAAAGGACCCCCCCCCCCTTTCTCCCGATCCGCTTGAGACACCTGAACCCGGCTCCCGGCCCTTCCTCTTCTTCTGTATATACCATCTCTTTAAGTTCGTGAGGCGGCCGTGGAATTTACAAAAAATACAGTTCTATATTTTCTGTTTAACATACAGTGAGATACTGATGACATTGGGCAAACTTAACATGATATTTTCCAAATCTTGACAATTTCTATCATGATTCTTGACCTATAAGATTGACGTTTTGTAATTCATGCAGGAAAGAAATAATAATTCTCGAAAATGAAATCATTAATATGTGTCAGGTATATTCCGAGCATTTTTCGATATCGGTATTTCACAGATTGAGTATCAAAATGAAGCACTATATAACTCTACAGTGGTCACTGCAAGGGGACAAGGTACGTGGAATATACCACCCGACACCAGTATGGGACTAGATAATCCCGCGCGACACACCAGGGGTCAGCCATGTCTGCGCGCGCTAAAAATTATCGTTCTGCGGCTCGCGTGCTAAGAATGAACTTGATTTTTCTCTTCATTACGAAACTCATCCTAAAAAATGTTATCTAACATGGATTACTACACTCCTAAAATATATTGTAATGTATCATTTACACAACATTATGAGATGATAACCCTCCTTCTGGCAAACAGTTGGTATAGTAGTTCGAATCTAACAATTTTCTTTTAGAAATATAACAAAAATTAACCTGATTTTGAAGGCCTGCCATTTCCTCATAAAGCCGAGAAACAGTAATCTATCAACGTTATCAGTTCGGGAAAATTATACTAAATGTGATAAGATGTTTTTTAAAGCAATGAAAAATTATGAAAATATTTAAATTAAGGATTTTGAAATGCTATACAAAATTTACACTATATTCTCATAAATTTTGGCACTTTGTATCACTCATTAAAATTGCTGATAATTCGTAATATAACCGTCACTTGCTGGTAAATTCGGTATGAGTTTGTACACCGATAGTCAATGTAAATGATAAACATTAATAGCCTTACTAAATTTTAACGATTCTATTGGTTTTTAGGATTTTAATATCGCAGACATTATGGAGAGTGAGCAGAACGATGCTTACATGCGTTGCTAACGGGGTTGCTAGGCGCGAAAATCCGATTTAGCTCCGCCCACTTTTTACACTGAGTTGGAGGGATTCACGTACGTGAACTTGGCATAAGTTGTCATTTTTCAGCCGCAGGAAGCTCTTGCGAAAAGGCACTCCTAGTACCAATGAGGTCCAAACATTACTGCGAAAAGGGGGTCTTCGGCTTCCTATTTGGACGGGAAAGAGGCATATTTTGGTATGTATCAAATTTTCATTGTTGTATATCGTAGATCATAGATATATCTCACGTTCTGACCAAAATTCAAAGATTCTAAGTATGAAGAGATGTTTTACATAAATCATTATCGCCGTCAATTTTATGTAACGATTGCTCGGATACTCTCCGGCTGCTCTTAGCCGTACACCGCTGGCAGTGCTAGCCGGAGGTTCCGGCGTCTGACAAAGACAAATAATGCATGGAATCAACACCAACAGAACAGTATTAAATTATCTTCACGACATTGATTTTAAGGTTCCGGCGTCGGATAGACACAAATAATTCATGGGATGAACACTGACAGAAAACAGTTTTAATTAATCTTCACTACATTTTATTGGACATTTTCATTGATTTGAAATTAAAGTTTTTTTAAGAGCATCCCTGCTCTCACTGGAATTGGAAAGATCTAGGCCTAGATTAACGGTACTTGTAATGTTAGGCCTAGCCCAACGTTAGAGCCGGACTGTCTAACTACGATTAGACTAGAAGTCTAGACTAGACACTTTAGAGTCTATACAAAAGAGCTCTGTCACTCACCGTGAGGGCCTAGCCCAGGCCTAAATAATTAGTTGTGCTGAGCCTTGCCCCGGGGACCCCGACACGTCTTCAGACAGTGTCACGTGTTCGGGCTGCCGCAGTAATGCTGAGCCTAAGGCTATGGGCTATGTTCGGAGATTTAAAAAAAAACTGAAATTTAGGCATGTCACTGTCAGTGTCAATGCAGGGCTAGGCCCTAGCAAGTAATAGCTTGGCCCCGTTATTAAGTTCTTGTGTAGCATGAACCATCTAGATCTCTCGTTATCTAGTTATCTATCTAGGACTAGATTAAGTCTAGGGTCTAATTTAGTCTTTTAGACTTAGTCTAGCTCTAAAAATATCTAAGTTAAACTTATCTTACCTAGGTGAGCTGAGCTGGCCCTACAATTGACTAGGCCTACCCTTGTTTGGGCCTTGGTCCTGGCCAGTGAATGAGGTGGTGCAGCCCTGCCCCTGGACTGAGTCTGGCTGGGGCTCCTTCCATTCATGCTTTTATTAAAAGATCAAAATCGAGACCTAATCTAGTAACTGTTTAGCAATACAAGAAATCCAGAATAGATCTAGCTCAGGCCCAATATTGAAACTGTGTTTACATCATTTATAGTAAGCTAATCATTTGTTGGGCCTATATATCATCTATATGAAACAAGTAATATAGATCTACTAGAACTACAAAAGTTACTTTAGATCTATTCTATGTCTAATCTTAAGCCTGACTTTTTAACTCTGACATCAAAATTCAAATACAATTAAACTTAGACCTTTGGGAGACGGGTCCTCCACTGCCGACGCTACGGTGATGGAGCCCCCTAGGTTTATGGTAGAGCTACATGTATGGAATAGGGTGTCTAGCTCTAATATAATATTGTTTTCTAGTGCCAGGAGTAGAGGCCTAGATGATTCATTAGTTGGTAGATGTGCACTACAATAACATGTGTAGAGTATAAGACCCTAGCAGCGAGTGGGGGGGGGGTCCCTCTCCGTTCAGAAAAAAACAACAAAGTGATTGGTGTGTAATAAAGAAGATAAAATAATTTAGAAAATCCTGGGTCACCCTCTGTGTTAACGAAGACTGGAGACTACTGAACAGGAAGGGAAAGAAGGGGGGGGGGGAAGAAAAAAAGAATTACACACTGAACTAATTAAGTTAAACATTGAACTGAAAAGACATGTAACTTCACGAAAACTGATGACTACGTTGTATGTTAATATCTAATAAAGATATTAAAGTACATCTATGATAGATACACATTTTCGTTCCTTGATTTGTTAAACAGGTTAAAAAAATTATCAAATGCCTTTTCTATTAATTTACAAAACAGTGCACAAATAATGTGCTTGGAGAAAAGGCATTTCAATTACTGGTAACTACAGGATTTGGTTTCTGATCTGTGGATAAAATAACCATGATAAATGAAGTTCTCTTGATGACTGTTATTAAGAATTCCTCATAGTACATTCTATTCCTTTTACCTATTTACTGTAAAGAGGATTTTTTTTAGATCAATTATTAGAGGAGTGCTTTTTTTTAGAAAACAAACCCTGGCAATTTGAAGTTAAAGAAAATTCCTAATTGTATAAATAATAGAATTATAGGGCCTACAATTTTCTTACCTATCAAAACCTATCTTCATTAGAAGTATTTATCTATGGAGTGTGTGAATCATTTTTCTAACATTTAAAAAAAATAAAGCCTAAATGAATCACTTCTACTATCCTTTTAATATTGCACCCTAAGTGATAAAGGTGCAAAAAAGTTGCCTTGCTATTGTTTGCACCCATAAAGTTTGTTTAAACAATAAAAGGGGAAACATTTAACCTTTTATAAAGGTGCATAATACTTAAGATTAAAAATGTTCAAATTTTTAACCTCTATTACATGGTTCAAATCTGCGCCCTATAATCCACAAGCCCGAAGATGGTGATTAATATAACTTATGCTTCACCCATAAAAAATTAGCACCCCTTATTGTACCAACCCCTAAGGTTAAAATTTGAATCCCGATTTTAAGTGTATTAATCAAACCATTTCAAGGTTGATAGACTAGACCTCATTTGCCTTAAAATAAAATATTGTGTATAGCTGTACCAACACCCCTGTCAAATATATTTGACAAAATCTGTAATGATAAAAATATATTTTTTTAAAGAAGGGACTTCAGTTGTTTTTTATACAAAATCTAAATATGAATTCATTCTCATCTGTTACTATATGAAAAATTTGATATTCACTTTTCTAACAGGTGACCCACACAAACGGTGAGAAGAGGTACATGTATAGAGAGAAAGGGGCACAGCAACTGAAAGGAGAGGGAAGTCCAGACACTCGACCACGGTCTGCCATTGAATAAGAAGTCTCTCTTTGGATCAGGGGGTCAAGCTCCTAGTATGAAGGTGAGTCTTTATGTAAAGTTGAGTTTATTGAACATTCTACTTGTAAATACAAGTCTACTACTGTACGGTAATATTTATTCTTGTTTATTTTATTGTTCTTAAGAGCAGTTGTAAATGTGATGTCCTGTTATAGTAATTTTCAAAGATGAATCTCTTAAAATTCATCCACATCTTGTAATAAATTCATCTTAACTTTACTCACAAAAATGAATAATATCAATCTCATGAATTTTTATAGAAATTCAAGTTTTAATGGACAACTGATCCCTCTTAATATTTCAATTAATGATAATATTATTGTGGAATGCATTTTCAAAAATATGTAAGAGCAACAACAGTGTAACTCGTCAAAGTGAAAACAAAATCTAGGAAGGCTATTGGATGCATCCTATTGTAAAATTATTTTCCACTTAACTTTTGCAAGAGATTCAGATTTGGTTGATTTATATTTTATTAGAATCTCAACAAAGAGACTAACAATGAGAGCTTACAAGCATAAACGCAATTTAAGTGCATTTAAGAATAAAATGATAGTAGTAGTAGAAGGGTATATTTTCATTTTCAAGTAACACCACATATGAAAATTTTCTCAAATGACTTGATTGAAATTAAATATATTCTAACTTTAATTATAAGGATATAAAAAATAATATTCGGAAGCTATTTACCCAATTTTTATTTAACATTCTATATTTTTTTAATTATGCTTGTGACTGCCATCTCAAAAGGCTCTTTCGTAATCTTTTAGAGATACATCATACATGTAAATGTATGTGAACACTCTGCTATTATCAAGTTGAGTTGCTAAAGTTGTTTTCACGGATTCTTCTTATTTCAGATTGTTCAAGAGTCAAGACTGTTGAAGAGGTGACGTCATGGACCTGGTAGCACCTGGCAAGGGAACTATATTACTGTTCATAAATCTATTACTCAAGTATCCTAAAAACGCTTTAAAAATTTGAACATTAACAAAAGTACTAATTTTCATTTTTCAAAGATAATAATCATTATATTGACATTGTGAATATATTTTATGATTATCATAAAATTATTATAATGTAAATGATGATAGGTCATACTAATACAAATAAACAATAAGTAGAAAAGAAGACAACCAAGAAGGAGGAGGAGAAGAAGAAAAAGAAGAGGGGTGGAAGAGGAGAAAAGGAGAAGAAGAATAAATAACAACACTGAGTTCCTCTTCATGATATTACAGAAATCTTCATCTTTAAGTGGAAATATTTATGAATAGTATAATATATAATGTATGAAAAAAAAACATTTTATCTAAATCCAAGTTCCACTTTAATCATGTTTATAAAAGTCATAGGACAGGTGACAAGATAACATTGTTTCACAAAATTTTAGTGTTTATTTTAAAAGTAATAAATTTACATGAAATGTCATTCTTTTTGCTTCATCTCTTTGTTTATTTTATTGAATCGGGGGTGGGGGGTGAGGGTGGTCAAAATATGATTTGCCCCTCAGAACAAACTTGTTTCCCTACTAAAAATAGTATTAATATTTGTAGAAAATTGTAGGATTGTTTTTATCAAATTTGGAAAGTAATTGAGGTCTAGAAATGAAAATGAGATAGATCTATATAGAGATGCAATGTATAAGTAATAATGAGAAAGCGCGGGCGAGGTGAATTAGAAAGGGAAAAGAGAAATGAAAAAGTATAAATGTGAAAGAGTCATTAACAGAGAGGGAGAGATGTATAGAGAATTGTAAAGATAAATTTCGTGAATGATAGTGGCCTAATCTCGGAGGGAGGGAGATAATGAAAGCGATAAAAGGATAAAGCATCTTTTTTTCGGGGGGGGGGTTACATTTGATGAGAGAGAGAGATAGAAAGAAAATGTCCTGGTGCTCAAAGATGAATAAATGTAAATGATTGGTGACAGAGGTATGGATTAAGGGATACAGGTGGTATGAACGTGTCCCAATTAAGGCACAAAGCCGTGATGAGTAGTGGCCCCTCATGTGCACTCTTGGAATTTGGGCAATAAGTGAGCATATTTTAAAGTGGACCCCCCCCCCAATCGCCCCATCTCTAATCGCCAGTTTTGGGCAAGGAATAAAACCCGTCTCTTTTCTTTTTTATTTAGGCTTGTTTGTTTTTTTTCTGTCAAATATTTTCTTGAAGAAATTCCCTCATTGTGCTTCCACATTTGTAACCCTCGCCCCAACTGCATTGGCAAGGTGGTTCCATGACATGCTTATAAAATACGAAATTTAAATTATAAAGAAAAAAAATAATCATTGATTACAGGGATATATGCATGGTTTGCAATCGGTGTTCATGGTTTGGGAATGACTGATACAAATATTGTTCTCTGTGAAGGAGACCTCCACTAGCAAGTCATGAGCATTACTTATGAAGTAAGCAAGATTTTGCCTAATTTCTGACATATATATTGTTACCACGACAACACGATTCCGACACATTAAAAAAATATGTCCTTTACTTTTTTACCTCGAGACCAATGTGTGAGCCAAATTTCATGAGAATTGGTTGAAAACTAACCAAGAAGCAGGAACCAATAGATTTTTACCTAATTTGGGGCAAATAGTATGTGGTAACCATGGCAACATGATTTCCGACACACATAAAATATGTGTCTCTCACATCTTTACCTCAAACTCAATATATGAACCAAATTTCATGAAAATTGGTTAAAAATTGATCTAGTAATTAAAACTGAAAGTTTTTTACCAATTTTATGTCATATAATATGCCGTTACCATGGCAACATGAATTCTGACACACAAAATAGATTTTAAAGCTACGGGAAGCAATTCAAATTCCAATACCAACGCCAACACCGGACTTGAAATCATCTAGTGTGCGTACCAAATTTCTTGTTTACTCACATTTGAATTAAGCCAAAAGGGGATATTCTAGACTGAAAGTCAGAGTTATTATCATTATTTTGGGAGGGAGGGGTTGTGCTTGAAAAATATGTGGCGTTGATATAAATTATGTTATCATTCTAAGGAAAATGTCCTATCCTCAACGAAGTAAACACATTAACTATTATGCTTGGGACTAGTTTTGCTTATAAAAATAAGGGAAATATTTATGATTGTTAGTTTTTCAAATATTGAAAGAATACATCATACGCTATCCAATGACACAAAAATTATTTCGAAAGTCCAAGTAAAACTCAAAATATCATCAAATTACAGAGGACACAATTATAGAAAATAATCGTAAAAGTACCCTTAAGTCACTTATTGCGGAAAGCCGCCGCTTATGTCTTGATTTTAATCACGACATAAATTTATGTCATTCAAATGGATTTATGTCATGATTTTATGTCATGATTTCAGACATAAAGCTTTATGCAACGGATTTATGTCATTATTTGTGTTTATGTCATGATTTATGCTATATGACGTAAATTGTGACATAAATCATGACATAAATCAATACATAAATTTTTATGCAACAGGGCCCAGAATGTACTATAAAAGAAAATTGCTTGTGCTTCATAGCGGTAATTATCTTATTAATTTTTTAGGATTACAAACATTGCCCAAAATGTTCTATTTTCAGTAAAAAGTACATAAAATTTCTAAATGTGTATATACATATATATTGACTGGCTCCTTCAATACGCCTTTGAATGTTTTATGGCGCTATACAAAGGCTGTTCATCATCATCATCATCTTATATATTTATGACTATAGTAATACCCGATAAAAAAGGACAAAGGAAGCGATACTCTATTAATATCAGAAAGCTAGAATTTCTCCACAGTTTTTTTATCATACTGTCATACATGATTCAAACAGTGTAAAATATTTGTTCTGACTAGCACTGGAGATGTTTATATCTCAATAAATAGAGTAAAATTCACAGAGCAAAAAGCTTAAAATTTGATCAAAATCGGATAACAAATAACAAAGTTATTGAAGTTTAAAGATATGCATTATTCCGGTGAATTATGCAGTTCGAGGGACTTTATTCGCTTTGTTTGATTCTTTACCCAGCAAAGTGAGTTAATGACCTCTATTATTGCCTCGTAGTCCGAAAAAAATAATCTCTCTTTCACATCAAAATCAACCCGCCCACCCACCCTCACACAGATGCCGCAACTTCATAAACACTTCATAAAGGAGTATTTACATTTCCTCATTTCCATTTATCTCATTGGTTATGTCTTTTGTTGATCAACAACGGCCAACTGTTCCATTGTTTTACTCCAAAAATGGATTGCTTGATTTGGAAGCAACTAATGTTGAGCCCTTCTCAATATTGTGTATGAATGTGTTGGTGATGGTCCCGGGGTGATGCTGTTTTTGTCTCGCCTGCATAGCAGAGTGATACTATAGGCGCCGCTTTTCCGACGGCGACGGCGGCGGCGGCGTCAACATCAAATCTTAACCTAAGGTTAAGTTTTTGAAATTACATCATAACTTAGAAAGTATATGGACCTAGTTCATGAAACTGGGACATAAAGTTAATCAAGTATTATTGAACATCCTGCCAGAGTTTCAGGTCACATGACCAAGGTCAAGGTTATTTAGGGTCAATGAACTTAGACCATGTTGGGGGAATCAACATCAAAATCTTAACCGAAGGTTAAGTTTTTAAAATTACATCATATTATGGACCTAGTTCATGAAACTTGGGCATAAGATTAATCAAGTATTAGTGAACATTCTGCTCGAGTTTCAGGTCAATGGTCAAAGGTCATTTAAGGCCAATAAACTTTGGCCGTGTTGGGTGTATTTGTTGAATACCATCCTAACTATGAAAGTTTATGGCTCTAGTTCATAAAACTTGGGATATAAGATCAAGTATCACTGAACATCCCCTGTGAGTTTCAGGTCACAAACCAAGGTCAAAGGTTAGTTATGGTCAATACACTTAGGCCATGTTGGGGGTAATTGTTGAATTGCCATCATAACTTTGAAATCATATGGATAGAGTGAATGAAAATGTAGATATGGGTGTAGTTGACAAGTCTTAGGTCACCGTTTAAATGTCATTTATGGTCAGTGAACGTGGTATTATGTCATATGAATGGTGTTTTTGTGAATGATTATAGTAGGTTTCAAAGTTAGCACTTCATGCTGCTATATTAAATCCCATAATGCAGGCGAGACTGCCAGAGGCGCTCCACTTGTTTTTCCCCTTACACACAAGTTATATATTTTTTCACCGTTGCTTGATTCTTCTTCACCCAGCAACTTGGCGCAACTTTCACGACCTACTGTAGATTGTCTCGCAGTCAATCATCGTGCAAAGATCGTGAACGTTGTACTGGAATTTGCGGGGAGAATAAAGCCAGGCTGACACTTGCACGACTTTTGGCCACAATTTTGTCGTGGCAGGTCGTGCCATATTGGGGCACGAACTGGGAGGCTCCTGCACTGTTTTACGACTTGTTCACGCATAGTTCACGACAAGTTCACGAATGCGTGCCCGTCAGTGTCCACATTGACACGAACTGGCACGACGAGTTCACGCATAGTTTGCGCATAGTTTACGCACTTCCCGCATTGGCACGACGAGTTTGCGCAATTCGGACGGTGTCGTGCTGAACTATTCGTGAACACGACGTGAGCTGTTCGTGAACCATTCGTGACAGTCGTGGCATGGCGCGCACTGCCACGCACTGGCACGCATCCTCCCGCATCGTCCCGACGAGTTCACGAACAGTTTGCGCATAGTTCACGACCCGGTCGCTAAATTTTGTCGTGACCAAAATTTTGAACAGTCACGACATGTCACGACGTGTTTACGCACACTTCACGCCAGTTCACGACTAGTTTGCGCACTGGCACGACTTGAGTCGTGCCAATGCGTGACACAAAATCGTGCAAGTGTCAGGCTGGCATAACACAGCATTTCATGGAAGCACTTGTCGGACGTTTTACTGCAAAGAACTGTTTTATCCGACAGTTACTATGGTAAAAGTGTCTCTCAATTAATCATGTGGAGCGTTGTGGCCCAGTTGATTAGTCTCCAGAATTTGAAAGAGAGGGTCGTGGGTTCGAATCCCAGCCATGGCGTAATTTCCTTCGGCAAGAAATTTATCCACATTGTGCTACGAATACAAACTGATTGTAAATTTTTCTGGCCCACTCTGTAAAGTGCGTTTTCCGATATGAAATTAATATTCGATGGTCACGTATGCATGTCACGGTGCGTCATATCTTGAAATCGCCGACTAGATTGGCGATTTATACGCACAGTTACCGCCTGATGGCGCCAGACTTCAAATCAACGCGATATCGATCGAGTCGATTTATTTTTTCAGTTTGCAAATGACGTCACAGTCTGCGTTTCTGCAGAAAAACATGGCGGTAGGATTTCTGCGTTACCTTTGTGGATCCATAAATAAAGGAGTTTTTATCAAGCAAAGAAGGAAAATTTTATTTTGAAATGGCTAGAGACGATTTCCCAATGCTTCAAAGTACTGTTGGAATGGCTAAGTTTGATGAAACAAGATGGAGAGATCCTGCAACTTCGAGGGATTCTCATGGAACAGCTGGCATGTCTCGGCTCGATGCCTCGCCCAAGAGCCCGTCGAGCGAGACCATACACTCGGGTCATTTTATGGTCAGCAACCCGCACAAAGTGAAAAAGAGCAGCGGCTTCAACTTTGATGATGCGGCCAAGACAACAACGGAGAGTTACTCGTTTTCGAAGGATGATAAAAATCATTTGGAAATAGATTCATCTTTTGCCAAGCTATTTGAATGCATGAGCTTGGCTTATCATGAGTAAGAATTTCCTTGATTTCAATTGTTAGGCTAATCATCAGTCAGGCTAAATTTCCTTGCATGCCTTGTAAATTGCAAACAATGTCAGTCAATGCCATGGCTGCAATTGCAAACATGGCAAAGCAATGTCTGACCAAAAGCTTCACTCTCTGTATTTTGGTTGTTCCGCTGAACTGCGTTGGCTCCACATTATAGTAAAATGTCAGAAAATGTTAAATAAATCCCCAGAAACGACACTTATTCCTGTCTAAGCTAACTCTAGTCTGTCTAACTCTAAGCAATTCCATGTCAAGACATTGTCAATGAAAATCACATTTCAATAAAATGAATGAATTATACTATAAAGTTGGTAATGTTTGGCTTATTTTCTCTTGTTCTTGGGGACAATCCAGGCACTGTAAATGACAAGGGTCAATAGGTGGAGTCTGTCTCGTCACTTATGAATATTCAGAATCAAGATGGCAGCTTGCAGGTTCTAACGAACGATTGAAATCTTACGAGAAATTGATCATATAACCAATGAGATATAAGTCCAAATGGAAGTCATTACAGTGCTCTTGAAGGACAAGTCCACCCCCAAAAAGTTGATTTGAATAAAAAGAGAAAAATCTAACAAGCAAATCACTGAAAATTTCATCACATTCAGATGTAAAAATAAAATTAAGTTATGACATTTTAAAGTTTTGCTTAATTTCCCAAAACAGTTATATGCACATTCTGGTTGACATGCAAATGAAGGGACTGATGACGTCACCCACCCACAATTTCCTTTCTATTTTATTATATGAAATATTCTTATTTTTACCCCCTTGTCATGTAAAATCGAGTTTTGTTCCTTCCTGAACATGGGGAATCAACATTGTTTAGTGGTTCAGTTAAGTCAAATGTCAAATTGGTAAAATTTGAAACGCAGTGTAATTCAAACAAAAAGCCACTTGTTCACTGCTACCATCCACTTGTTCACTGGTACCACCCTGCCTGTGGGTAATCTACAGGTAGGACTATGGTATGCCAATGTTGTCCAGAGCACACACTTTAAAAAGTCATTAAAATATCACTTTTGTGACCAAAATTACTAATTTCCGTACAGTTGCAATTTATTTTTCATTAGTAACTTGGGAATAATTTTTGTATTCACCAGAGCGCTCAAAAACTTGAATTTTGGGCATATTTTTGTGTACGCCCTCTATTGGTGGAAAGTAATATGGCAAGAAAATTTTCATTTTTCAATCTCCATATTTGATTAAGAAAAAAATAATTTAAAGAATTAAATCTACATAAGAGCCAAGTTGTATGATGAATAGCTGTAATGAAATCTGACAGTGTAAGAAAATTAAGCATTTGTCCCATATAAAAAGAGAAATTAAGCCAAACATTGCCACCATTATTTTGCCACACATTCAGATGTAACTGAGAACAAGGTTATATCATAACCTTGTTCATTGAATGAGTGCAAAAGCGAAAGAAATAGTGAGTGATGGACATCATCAATGCTCTCATTCGCATGTTTCCGAGTTGTGCATATAACTGTTCTGTGAAAAATAAGCAAAATTTTAAAATGTTATAACTTTCTTAGTTTACATGTACATCCGATTTTATTGAAGTTTTCAGCATTATGCTTGTTTATTTTTCTCTATTGATTCAAATCAACATTTTTATGGGATGGACTTGACCTTAAATAGGTTATGTACTTTTGTAATAATGAGGGTTTTTTTTTAAATAACTTATCTAGATCTGCCATTGAGTCCCTTACTCCCTTTACTGATCAAGTTAGAACTTCGGTCTTTGTAATCGTTGAGTGGAGCCAACAGAAAAAGAAAAAAAAAAAGAGTTCAGCAGAACAACCAATATAGCAGAGACAGAAGCTTTTGGTCTAGTCCCCACATAAAATTTTGCACTTTCGCAAGCCGATGTCGGACATAATTTTTTTGTCTCACCTGCATAGCAGAGTGGACTACATGTATAGGCGCCGCTTTTCTGGCGGCGGCGTCAACATCAAATCTTAACGTAAGGTTAAGTTTTTGAAATGACATCAAAACTTAGAAAGTATATGGACCCAGCTCATGAAACTTGGCCAAAAGGTTAATCAAATATAACTGAACATCCTATCAGAGTTTCATGTCACATGAACAAGGTCAAAGGTCATTTAGGGTCAATGAACTTGGACCGTGTTGGGGAATCAACATCAAAATCTTAACCTGAGGTTAAGTTTTTGAAATGTCATCATAACTTAGAAAATATACGGACCTAGTTCATTAAACTTGGACATAAGGTTAATCAAGTATCACCAAACATCCTGCATTGAGTTTCACGTCATATGACCAAGGTCAAAGGTCATTTGAGGTCAAAGGTCATTTAGGGTCAATGAACTTTGGCCGATTTGGGGGTATCTGTTGAATTACAATCAAAACTTTTAAATGTTTTTGGATCTGATTCATGAAACTTGATAGTAATCAAGTATCACTGAATATCCTGTGCAAGTTTCAGGTCACATGATCAATGTCATGTGAGGTCAATGAACTTTGGCCACATTGGTTTTTTTTTGTTGATTTACCATCCTATCTCTTTAAATGTATTGGTCTAGTTCATAAAACATGGAAATAAGAGTAACCAAGTATCACTGAACATCTTGTATGAGTTATAGTAGTTTTCAAAGTCAGCACTGCTGCTATGTTTAATCGCATGATGCAGGAGAGACGGCCAGAGGCATTCCACTTGTTTCTAGAAAGTGAATGTTACAATTGTAACAATAACAAAAAACATGAAAATTACGACAACAACACCACAAAACATAGTCCCCTAATGTACAGATGTTATGTGTACAGTACTTTCACTTGCTTTTGCAATGGAACTGCGCATTTAGCAGCATTTGTGGGCTGTTCAAAGCTGAATTGCGGCTGCCACCGGGCTTGGGGGAGCGCTATAGGAATTGTACATCGTGCTGTGCACTGGAGGTAGGGCTTCTGCACTCTGGTACCCCATACAGAGAATGCTATCCTGGTCTGACTTCGTGGTCAATTTGACCTCCATGATTGCTATGGCAAGGCTCCACATTAACTTTTTTTGGTGGTGGCCCGTTCGGGCCACCAAAACCTTCAAATAATTTTTTTGGTGGCCCATTAGTAAAGTTTGGTGGCCCGAAAAATATAAAGAAAAACATTAATTAAAAATGAATAAAACAAACTGAAATATTCTGCAGTCACTAATACCATGTACCACTATTCTTTGTACATCTTGTATGTAAATCGTGCTTGCTGTTATTTTACTTTGCTTATTTTGTGGTAATATATAAATTGTTCTATCATTGTGAACATGAAATGATTGAAAGAGAATAAAAGAATTGTATTGTTCCCAGGTTGTGTGGACTTTTAATCTCCGTATAGACACACACTCATAATGGTAAAGTAAATAAATAGTGCATATAGCAAACTCAGATTGATTTACAAAACAATGATTTTTCCTTTCTTCCTTATTGATCGTAAAACCTAGATTATGCAGGCCCCAAATCCAGTTTATTTTCCAGCATATTATAGCAGGAGAAAATCACAGAAAATATGCTGCAGAATTAGAACAATGTATAAAAGGGGGAAATAAACAAAAATAATTTTTAGAATAGTATATTGAAAAAAGAAACAAAAATTGTGAAAATGAATAAGTGAAATAAAAAATGAAGTAAGAAAAAACAAAGAACAGGGAAAAAAATTGAGAAAAAAACAAAAGAAAATGTAAGAAAAATGAATAAGACAAAATTATCAGAAAAAATGGGGAAAATTATTATTATTATTCAGTAGAAACATGTTCTTTAATCAGGCATATTCAATGGGAAGGGGTATAAATGGTTTAATCACTGTAAAAAAAATGACAGAAAAAAGAAGAAAACGGCAAAAGTTATCTGGAAAAAACAGTGAGAAAATTCCTTCCCTGGGTCATTCCATGCCAATTCACCCAATGAATGTGCAATTTTGCACCCGACCGTCTCAGAATTTGTTGTAATTTGGTATACATAAAATTCACCATGGCCCAAGCACAAAACAAAAAAATTAGTCCAATCGGTCCGTCGGTTCTCGCGCTACGGCCCGTCCTTTTCTCCTTGTTTTGACAAAAATGGACGTGACCTTCAACTTTCAATGGCCACTGCGTTTTTACGTGTTGACCAATTTTCATGAAACTGGTACCATTTGATAGGAAATTCAGAGAGGAATCCAAAACATGCATCGAATAATGTATTGGAGCAATTTATAAGGTCATGACCTTTGACCTTAACTTTGACCTTGAGTTTGACCCCCGGACAAATAATTTTTTAACTTGATTTTTGTTTATGTTAATTATTGGTATGATATTGAGTTGACAAAATATGTTAAAATCAATGATGATATTTTATTTCTTCACCTTTAAAAACTCTTCCAAAGATACCATGAAATTTCACTCTAGTCCCACACACTGATATTCATGTTAGTAAAGTGTCCATCATGATGAATAAGTTGTGGCAATAAATATCTATTGCACTTGATCAGTTGTCAATCAAAACAATTGTTTTAGTTCTTGTTAGAAAATTTTGAATAAACCTAATTTCATATAATAGAATACAAAAGGACAAGTAGAGATATAACATCATCAACCCTCATAATGAATATTCATGAAGACATGTCCTGAACTGTTTCGCTGGAAAAATGCAAAACCTTAAAATTCAATAACTTCAAAGTCTTCAATACTTATCCGATTTTGATCAAATTTTTAGCATTTTGCTCTGTGAATTTTACTCTTATGTAATAAATATCTCCAGCCCGCACCATCCCTTTAAAAATAGAAGTATCTGTTCACATTTGAACAGTTCAGTAGTTTGCTGTGAAACGACCTCTGTAAATACAACATACGATGTAGGCTGATATACATGTAATGCCTGATGGTGATTATTGTTATCAATAGTATTATTATTATAATTATTGTTATTATCATTAATATCATCTTCAAGTAACCGATTGGAGTAATGAATACGGTACCCCCCCCCCCCCCGACCCATTGCTTGATTGACCCTGCCCCTGACAATAAGAATAAATAACTACTAAAAACGTCTATATCTCGAGGTAGACGTAGACTCGACTCCACCAACCTGAGATACATGTACAAATTGGCGATATTTTGTATGCATGGGGGCGGTCCGGGCGGCTGGGATCGGAAGATACAAATTCGCGGAGCCAGTGCCCGGCGCGGCCGAGGTTGAGCTCTGATCACGCCTTTCGGATGGTGACGTTAAAGGTCGGTCCCAGACGTAAATAATCATATCTGATTGGTACACATCTACAGGGTAAAAAAACCCTGAAGTGGCTTCACACTGGCATAGATACTCTAGTCAGAGTAAACTGCGCCAGTGTGTGACCATCAAGGGTTTTTCCATTTTAAGTAATCTTCTTTTTTACTTCTGAGCTTTCAATAAATTTCAGATTTATTTTTTAGAGACACACTGCATGACTTGTATGTTAATAGCAAATGATGGTTGAAATAACATCTCTTCAGTGAATCTTGTTTATGGTTTGTGTATTACATGTACTCTTCATTTAATGAAGATGGAAAAAAAAAACCAGCATGAATCCCTTAGCTGGTTCGTGTTAAGGAATTTTTTGGCAAAATTAAGTAATTTCCAAAATGCCCCATAATAAAACATTAATTTGCTTTATAATGTCTTCTGAAAGACCTCTGAATTTAATCTGTGGTAGGAAGGAACAGGGGAAAATAGACAGAGGAAAACAGATAAAATGATATAGGAAGGTGATATGGGACAATACAACATTCAGTTTTCAAAAGTACATTTATTTTAGACTGTCTGTGTTTTCATACATGTACATGTATGTATGCCAAGATGTATGAACTGTACATGTACTCCAGCTGAGTTCTCCGGTGCTTTTTTGTTTCCGGTGCTGCCAGATTTCTGTTGACCAGTGGACTGATGAAATAAATAAAAAAAGAAATAACATAAGGAATTCAAAACACAGTGTCAAAATCTTTTATTGACTATAAAATTTTCATCAATTAAGTAGGATTAGCAATATGAAAAAAATTATTATGATACAGGACTTCTCAATTTTTTTGCTTGAACTTTTTGGCCAGACTCAGACCTTCATTTTTGAGGAGTGTGATCGCGCCGGCGCTCCTACCGCACTCCTTAAAAAAAATAAGGAGATCAAAAAATCATGCTCCTAAAAAAAAAAAAATGAAAATATTTCACATTTCACATCTTTAAATCCATGAAATGGCCTTCTTTTTTCCATAATTCCTTGAAATTACTTTGATTTAGTTGAAAACTATCAGAAAAATGAAGAATATTCATCTCTTTCCCGACTCTGATTTTAATTTAAACTCAGTAAATATTGCAGTCCAATAATGTAGATTTTCATGGCAACACCATGGAAGTCTACATGTGGGACTACAATATTTTCCGAGGTAAGTTCAAATCAGAGTTGGGAAAGAAGTGAATATTCTTCATTTTTCTGATAGTTTTCAACTAAATCAAAGTAATTTCAAGGAATTATAGAAAAAAGAAGGCCATTTCATGGATTTAAAGATGTAAAATGTGAAATTTTAGCAATTTTTTTTTCAATTTTTTTTTTTTAGCAGGAGCGCGTACGACATCTTGTAAACGTATTAACGTGACCCAGGCCTAGTTTCACCACAGATTAATTAATAGCTAACAGTCCAAGCTATTGCATATATACAATGTTAAGAAAAATCTACAATTTATCATACTGTACATGTATTGTAATGAATTGATTTGAGCTCCTCACGGAGAGCGATTCTGAGGAGCTCAATTGAGCTCCTCAAAAAAATAAGGAGAGCGATTTATTGAGCTCCACGAAATTATAAACGTGAAGGACTGCAGACTTATCTTTCCAATAAATTGTTGCTTTTGCTTTGCCACAATAAACAAACAACTGCTACAATTCTTTGCTTCTCAACCTGAGATGGTGCTGTTTTAGTCCAGCGGTCTAGTGGAGCAATAACAAGTTGCAAACAAATAGAATGAATGTGGTTGTGACAAGTCACCATGCATAATCATACATTTAATGCAATGATATCATAACATTATAGGCATTACATAATTCAAGAAAGAAAATATACAAATTCTGGTTGGTAGTCTACCTGGTTGAATAAAGTTTTTAAATTTAATCTATTCAAGTTTTAGTACCGTATGTTGATCTAAGGTTATGTACCATATGACCACTAGTATCCACCCAACCCCATAACGGCCTTGCCGTGTTCGATGATCAACTCCGAGCCCCCCTAATTCCATCATGCAAGCAGTAAATTTGATGAACATCGACAAGCTTACGGATGTGATGTAGTTATTTGCGCCCAATCACATTGCGCATCGGCGAGGCAAGAATTTATACTGAAAAAATCTTGTAAAATTCGCACCCGGTTTCTAGTAAATCAGACAATATTGAGTTGTGCTTCTCAGTGAGAAACTTAAATATCACCTTCAAATCCCTGTAGAATTACTTGAAAATCTTTTGAAACACATGCTTGTAGAGAACAGGTTGACTAGATGCCTTTGAGATTGTAAATAAGCTCCGCCAATTGTAGAAATGGAATTGAAGGTGAATGTTACCGCCAAGATGGCGCTATGACAGGTTTCCACCGATCTGATTATTACTTGGACTGGCAATATTTCTTAGTTTTCCATGAAACTAAGAAATTCGCTCATTTGAAAAAATAGTCCATGCCAGTCCAACCTTGGATGGATACATGTATGTGACTCCTTTCAAAGCCTGGTCATGTATAAGGCCCTTTATTTTTACATGAAATTAAAAAGATATGAATGCAAAGCAATTAAAGTACACATAAAGATACACTTGTATTACAAGTTCACGTACAAGTGTACAAAAATTTTGCTTTTAATGGACTGTTTCAGATCTGTACATGCACTGTGCATGTACATGAAGATGACTTCATTTCGAAACATCTTTACTATTCAATGCTTTTAGCTGGAAAAAGTGTTATCTTTTTCATTGTAGAAAATATTAGGGCTGTATCATTCTTTATATTTACCCAGAGCAAAGCAACGTGCCTCCCAGGCTATGCTTTAAGTGCTAGTGCTAAAGTTCAAAGGTCAAATTTATCACTCACTCTGCGGGTGTTGTAAAGGACACTGTATTTTGTTCTTGTACCTGTCACGCATATGTACAGTATATACAGCTTTCCTGCATGTTAGAGGTGAATTATTTTTGTGGGGACATTGAAACAATATTTAGCAAACGAACATGTACTTGTAATGAAATTTGTGAAATTACAATACAATTCTTGAAATTAAATACATGTCATATACACTTGTACCCTTATACATATACACATACATGTACATTGATGAAGTGGAGGGGAAATCTCAACCTAATGGGTACTCTCTCTCTCATTCTCTCACTTTTTGCAATTTCCATCCAAGATTCCAAAGATCTCTGTGGGATGCTTGTTGATGTACATACAATATTGTAATGTACTGTACTTGTCATTTGGAATCTACAATTAAGCATTTTAGCACACTATTGTTGATTGATTTTGAACAGGTACTGACTAACACATGTAGGTGTGTACACACCAGAGAAGAAATAAGCCCAGGTCATAAACTATTTAATTGCCTGCCAGGCATCAAAGCTCAAACACAAAAACCACAAAAATAAAAGCAAGACAAAATTATAAAGGTCAAGTTTTCTGCACCATATAAAATTTGAAAACAGGTGATCCATACAGAGATGCTGTTTGTTTTTGCACTATTTTACAGTGTATTGTTTTCATTTTTAATGAATATACTGAAGATTTCAGATACCTTTCCCCAATTACATTTATTGTAATTATTAAGTCATTGGTAGAAATTTGAAAATGCTGTTCTCCTTGTTTCTACCCTAAATGTTTTGTTTTTTTCCATCCCTCAAAGTACTGCATTCTTTTTAAAGGTTGGGAGCACTATACATTGTACATGTACCAAGGCAGTAGAATTCAAGGTGCATACAATAGAAGAGAAAGTGGACCTTTTTACCCTTTAAACGAGGGCCCCCAGTAGTACCACCAAAGCCTGACACCCCCTAAAAAAAGAAAAACTGAAGATTATAGGGTCAGGTCCAAAATGCATGTTAGTGAAATGTAAGAGAATCATTTCTCTTTGGATTGTGATGTAAACGCAGGTATACATGTCAAACATCATACATTCAGGAAAATAAGCAGGCTGTTAGTAAATAAATAGTTACAATGTAATATGCATATTCTGTACATAAAATCAACAATGGCACTCTTTATACATATCTGTGGTGGATGTACAGTGTATACTCAGACCTTCATTTTTGAGGAGCGCGATCGCGCTGACGCTCCTAAAAAAATAAAGAGAAGAAAAAAATGTAAAGAATGAATGAAAACTATCAGAAGAATATTCACCTCTTTCCTGACATATGTAGACTTTCATGGGAACACCATGGAAGTCTACATGTGGGACTACAATATTTACCGAGATTTTTTTTTTTTTAGCAGGAGCACGATATTGATCAATGAAGTTTTGTAAACGTATTGACCCAGGCCTAGTTTCACCGCAGATTAATTAAAAGCTACATGCACACAGCTATTGCATATACGATGTTCAAAAAATCTACAATTTATCATACTTATGCATTGTATTGAATTGATTTGAGCTCTTCAAGCAGAGCGATTCTGAGGAGCTCAATTGAGCTCCTCAAAAAAATAAGGAGAGCGATTTATTGAGCTCCACGAAATTATAAACGTGAAGGTCTGTATACTGTATGATGTACATGTAAATGCACAAGCAGGACTACATGTACATTATGTACATGTACGACTGGTATACAAACATGTACTGTGTGAGGAGAGGTAAATTAATCATTGCATTTCCCTTTATGAGCATACGTTGTAGAGTTTGGCTGATATCCAAGGGATCTGAATGCTTGTCCTCAAAAAGATTCAGGTCAATTCCCTGCAACGTATTTCTCTACACGCCTGAGGCTCGTTCACATACATGTAAGACGTAACCAGTGGCACTGGTCTGTAGTTCTGGAGGTTCTATAAATTTTCAGTCTCGCCACTCCTGCCGGTTTATTTCCAATTCGTCTAATGCCATTTAGCCCAATTGCCAACTCGTCATCTATCACGTGGTCTACCATCAATTCATCCACGTACCACATGGTCTTCTTTCATTTAGTCTAATGCCCTTCCGTCAAATAACCGGTTGGTCCAATAGCCAATAGTCCATATACCATTTGGTCTAACTTGACTATAAAGTGTTAAATTGTGCAAAATGAATGAAAATGAAATGGATATTAGACCAACTGGTTATGAGACAAAATGGTCATAGACGAAATGGGGATTAGAGTGATTGGACCAAATGGTTGTTGGACAAAATGTCGATGAACGGAATGGCATTAGACTAAATGAAAGTAGACCATGTGGTGAGTGGACGAGTTGGCAGTAGACGAATTGGCAATTTACCCTGCTGCCATACATGTAGCCTGTAATCTAGACGACTGCAGCTTTTGTCTTTGTCTCTATGAGCCTGATGCTGTCATGCATAATGTCAGATGCAGGATATTGTACCGTGAAGCAGCCACTGTCAATACACTCTGGTCTTGCATTATTATTTATCAAATATTTTTCTAAAACTTAATCAAATAGATATTTTGTCAATATCCTGATTTTGTAAAGAACTTTTGGATGAATGTTGTCATAGCCTGGGCTCTGTGAAATATTGATATAACATTTTCAGTTTCTGTGAAGGTAGTATGATGTTTTATCTTTGATCATTTGCCCTATTTTTACAAAAAAGTTATTGAAAGCATTAACGATATGAAGTGGTCTGAAATATTATTAATTTGCTGCTTCTTGTAAACCATTCTCTGAGGAATGTTTCATGGAAGAACTTGTTGGACGTTTTATCAGACAAGTCCTGTTTTATCCGACATTTACTTTAGTAACAGTGCCTCTCAGCCAATCAGAATCAAGGAAAGTTATCAGATCTACAACTTGTCAGGCAAAAATGTTGATGAAATGCTCCCCTGACTCTCCTATGATGTTGTTAAAGGTCAAGTCCACCTCAGAATACCGGTAATGTTGATTTGAATCAATAAAGAAAAATCAGACATGCACAATGCTGAAAATTTTATCAAAATTGGATGTAAAATAAGAAAGTTATGACATTTCAAAGTTTCGCTTATTTTCAACAAAATAGTTATATGGACGAGCCAGTTACATCCAAATGAGAGAGTCGATGATGTCACTCACTATTTCTTTTGTTTTTTATTGTTTGAATTATACAATATTTCAATTTTTACGAATTTGACAATTAGGACCTCCTTGCCTGAAGCACAAAATGTTAAAATAATGGAATTCCACGTGTTTAGGGAGGAATGAAACTTTGTTTTACAAGACAATGATGAGAAAATCAAAATATTTCATATTTCATATTATAAAATACAAAAGAAATAGTGAGTGAGTGATGTCATCAACTCTCTCATTTGGATGTAACTGGCTCGTTCATATAACTATTTTGTTGGAAATAAGCGAAACTTTAAAATGCCATAACTTTCTTATTTTACATCCGATTTTGATGAAATTTTCAGTGTTGTGCTTGTTAAATTTTTCTCTGTTTATTCAAATCAAGTTTTTGTTGGGGTGGACTTGTCCTTTAAAGTAGACAACCGAAGAATCAAAAGTATTTTATAATGTCTTTTTGTGATCATCATTATAAAGGGGAAGTATTACTAATCAGACATATAACTTCACTTTTTAAAATAGTGATTAGAGTTTGCAGAAATCAGCTCTCAAAAATGACTTATTTTCATGGCATATTTCTGCCTTCGTCCGTCCTCTGGCGAGCTCCAGCTGAGTGACGTCACACCAAGAGCAGAGCAGCTGAGCTGACAGCAGCCCATTGAAGACGATCTTTCCAATCAGCGTTTTTTGCTCTTAGAATTGTTTATTCCTCACAAGATTGGTCTTATTACATAGATAAAAGTTTGAATTTTCTGAACAGTAAAATGAAATGCACATTTAACATATTTTGGTAACCGATATTTAGCTTAGAAAAAATTATTTGTTTTCAAGAAATATACGTGAATAAACAAAGCATATTTTCACTTAGAAATCATGCTTGCACCACATTGATATTATTATCAATATAAAACATAGACATTCGTCTTCACGACTGAATAAAAATTATGAAATTTAATTACGTAGCAAGTTCAGGAACCACAAAAAAACACGGCAATATCCATCGCGAAATGATTGGAATTGCAGTTGGATTGCCGAAGCATTGCGAGGCAACAGCAGCGAACGCACTTTGTATATATATCATTATGAACCCGGAAACGATAAAGATACTCTCTGTGGACAAATCTGTACGCACGTAGGTTTTTTGTGAGTGCGGGGATCCTGGTTCGAAACTCTTTGATTTTTTTTGGTTCGGGATTTTTTTTTTTTCAATTATATTCCTTCCCCGTTCCTACCAGCTCTTTTTTCTCTTTTTATTTTCATGTGAGATTCTGTTCAGTCCTGTATTTATTAAATCTTTCTTAATTGCTGCTTTTTATTTTCAAGTTAGATTCTCTATAGGCCTACTTTGGGCAGCGACTCCCTCACGGTAGTCACTTAAGAACCAAGTTTGAAAGGACACTCGTAAAATTACGTCACTCTCGCCGATGAATATTCATTAGATCGTGGTCGTGCGTGTTCAATACAAACTCTCTGCATGCATATGCATGCGCATGCATGCGAGAGTGACGTAATTTTACGAGTATCCTTTCAAACTTGGTTCTTAAGTGACTACCGGTACCCTGATCACTCACTGACTGGAGTGGAGCAACACAATGACGAATGCAGTAGACAAAATCGGTCTTTACAGTCCACAATTCAATAAAAAACGGGCAAAGGAACACAGTTCTGATTCACGTTTGGTCTGAAGTTGTCGAAAACAGAAATTGAATGTCACATAACATGAAGAAAACGGTAAATTCGGAAGATATTGAACAGGTCAGTAAGGTGATTCAGTGCATGATGCACAGAGAGCTGATGAGCTCGTCGATTGTGTGACGTCATTATTCTCGACCGTTTTCGGCTGCGTGATTGTCGGTCTGGGGGGCTGAGAAGGGTGTCTAATAATTTCATTTCTTGCATTTCCATGACATCTATAATACTTTTTAGTGATATATTTGTGTATAAAAAGACAATACCTTTCCATCCATATATAATTTGTCTATAATCATCACTTTCGTGAATTTTCTTCGTGTGTATCCTTTAACTACTTTCCTGGTTGCTTTCATATAACGCTTTGGATGGCAAACTTTTTGCCATGGATGTAGCTGTGTTTAAGAGTTATACATGATATCATTCATACATGTAAGTACATTGTAGGTCATCTTGAATGAGGGTCAGTTTGCTATTTACATGTGCTCAATGTCAGTTTGAAAATTCAAATTTCATCCTGAATGATGATTTAAGGTGTGATAACAAAATGCATTTTGAGAAACAAAGGGTGTGTTCAATGTCCTCCATTACCAGTCGTAAAAGTAAGCATCTTCCAAATCACTATTCGGAGGAAAATTTAAACGTCAAAAAGATCAACTGTAAATATGATTTCCTCAGATTTTACGACCTTCAGCATCACGAATGCGACATTGAACACAATTGAATTTTTTAATTTGCTCTCGCAGTGGAAGCCTTCACAAACAGGTGCCAAATTGACCTACATGTATCTTGTGATGGGTCAAACTGCGCAATAAAGCTGCCCTAACAAAAGTGAGAAATTTACAGATGATTAATATAAACAGCTTTATACTTTTGACAGTGCATCGCTGATCGTGTTTGTGTTCTGTGGTTTGTAATTGAGTTTTCAATTAGGATTCATGTTGCTGTTTAAATTTGATACTCGACATTGAACACACCCTTAGGATACCATAAACATCATCATGGATAACAGTAGGTGGTTTCAAACCGCCTCGATCACAAGAATCCCCGTTAAATTACGGGAACTGTTTTCGGTTAAAAAATACCCATTAATTATTCCTGCATTCACACCGCCCCGAAACATACCCTTCGGGATAAGTTCCTGAAGTTACGAGCATGCGCATAGTATGGTCTGATAAGCAGGCAAGGCGCAAGATTCAAAATCACTAGCCCAGCAGCCACCCACAGCTCCCGCGCCCAACGACACACTGGGCTAAAAGTTCCCGTAATTTGCTTTCACATCGCCAAAATACCTGCGACCTTGGAAAAATCCCCGCGAAAGTTCTCGTAATTTTGCCAAGTACCTACTATTTAGCGGGTATTTTCTTTTGGGAGATTACGCGTAGTTTGCTTTCACATTACCAAAATACCTGGTATTTTCTGATCGGGGTAAATTTCCCGATCAGAGAATACCTGGAACTGACGAACTTCGAGGTGGTCTGAAACCACCTAGTGTGTACAAGCAGACATACACAGTCCAGTCAACAAACACCTGGGTTGACTCCCAAGGCACTGTTGACTGTGATGACACTTGACAGATGTAAACCTCTGTTTCCAGTGTACAACTTGGCATATAAACATGGTAGAAGCTCATTAGTCTGCAAAAACAGACCATTAAGTGATCTTCTGTGTTACAGAACTTGTGTAGTAATTTGTTGAAAAACAAAATTATAATCACAAAATAACATCTGTATGCAGTCATGTGAGTTGTAAATCATATATCAGTTTCCTTATGAAAAATCAAAAAGACAGCAGCAGTTGCAAAATGAAATGTGTGAGAAATACAAGGCCTGAAATGTACAGTGCAAATGCAGGCTTATTAAAGCATTTTGTTTGCTATCTTTTTGCTTTCCTTAAAAGTAAAAATTTGGAAGATATTCCCACACATGATAATTATGCCCGTACTTAATTTCCTTTTTAAAAGTATTAAGAAGTTTACATAGATTGATAAGCCTTAGTAGGCCTTCAATGTATATCATATGTAAGAGAATTAATTTGTGTATGTTGAGGTACATTGTAGGCCTACATCATGATGTAAATTTATAAATGGAACAATGTTTTGGTAACATGGCTAAAATATACTAAGGCAATATATTAGATCTTTTTTCAACTTTTCTTACAGATGTGTCATAGTTTCACCGAAATGGAAGACCTTCAAAGGATTGAAATTGAGTTGGAAGGACAAGATTCGACTGAACAATGCAATCTGGAGAGAATGGCATAATCAGTGTAAGTAATTAATAAAATGATTTTAAGGGGAATTCAACCTCGGTAATAAATTTATTTGTGTGAGAGTGCTTTAATAGAACAATCACAAATTATCCAAAATGGCAAAAGTCTGAAAACAAATCATTGAATCAATTAAAGAATTATGCATATGTACAGTGTATTTGAAAGAAAAGAATATTTTTACTAGTCCTACATGTTTTCTAATTTCTCATTCGTGTTTTATTATTATCAGGATGTATACAAGGTATTTTTCTCCTACATGTAACATACCGGTAGTAACTTTTTTTTCCATGGGCAGCAAGAAAAATACACAAAAACATGTAGGAAGTATCACATGTCACATCATTACTACATGTACATGGTGGTCCTCATTTAATTGATATAATTCCTCCTATAACTTTAGAAAAATGTGTGTTTTCATGCATTTTGTGTAGCAGAGCAAATGGAACAGCAATACTTTCTGTGCATATCCATGTACCGTTTCACATTTCTGTATACGGTACATCATTTGGCCAATTTGATTCCCCATACATATACGTGTATGTGTTTTCCTGCTTGCAAATTTTGCAAGTAGTAAAATTCGTAACTGATAGTACAATTTGTTCAAACTTTCACCCATAGATTTGCTTCTATAGTATAATTTGTCTAACATTTTTTAAAAACTTTCACTGTGGTTGAAAATATGAAATACATTTAATTCCCCGTATATAAAGATTATACAGCCATGTATGTATCCAAACATGTACCTCAATGTGAATATCAATCAATCACATCGCCTGTCTGGCAATGACTTGATTGCATTCCTGCTCAGTGAGCAATGATCACTGCATTCCAGGTTGAGATACATGTATGACTCTACTACCACAATGTCAACAAAATCATGCTTGAATACAATGGTTTATTGTTTATAGTGGCTAGCTTTGTATTCCAGTATTTTTCAAATAATTGACAGTGTACATGTTCATATATACACTTGCACATATACAGATGGACTATGGTCAAGGCCAGATTGTTAATTGATTAAATGGCGTTTCTATTTAAGGTAGATAACGGCAATAAAAAAACAAAATGAAAATGAGTTCTTAGTAATGATATGTGTTCATAGCAACCAACATATCAAAACACATCTACATGTACATGAGGGTTCTCTTATTGTCCTCTGCGTTGCCCGCAGTATATTGTGCTTCAGCCTACATGTACTGTACCTGTAGTTCTTTTCCTAGACTTAAACACTAATTCATTGATTTGATTTATTGATTGAATTTGTATCCTACATTAGCAAAGGGAAATTTGGATCAAGAGAAAGTATTGAATTTGTCCAGTTGAGAAACATTTTAAAGTATCAATGGTAGTAATAAATACATTTCCTCACTTTCCAAGCTCACTACCACCGAAGAATTCCCTTGACTAAATATATTGATAAATCACTGAACAGTTACATTGAAATAAAATATACTGGTAGTTTTATGGGCATTAAATACATGTACATGTAGGCCTACATTGAATGTAGCCTTGAGTCTATTTTCCTTGAACTCAGTTATTGACCCATTTCATTTAATTCACCGACCTACATGTAGTAAAACCTGGAAATTTACATGTAGGCCTACATTGTAGGTTAAGAGTCTCTAATGTTCTTAATGTGAACTTGTACTTTGTAGCAATCAGGATGTCATGTACACTATAATTGAGATGTGAAACCATTTCCATTTCCCAGGTCTTGTATTTAAACCCTGGGAAATCTATTTGTATTTGGAAGTGTTGTGGTGTAGCGGTTCAGACTCTCGCCTTGTAATCAGAGGGTCATGTGTTCGAATCCCACCATGGCCTAGCGTCCTTTGGCAAGGCGCTAATCCACACTTTGCCACTCTCCACCCAGGTGTTAAATGGGTACCCGGTAGGATGTGAAAGACTATATGTAGTATGCCTAGCAATTGAGTCTTGGAACTCTTGTTGGAATGCTCCCAGGGAGAGGAAAAGGTGCATACATTGTATGCGGGCGCGGCATGCAAGGATCCGATGACCGGGGTAATAATATGTCTGTAAAGCGCTTAGAGACGTTCTGATGTATTAAGCGCTATATTAATGCGGATTATTATTATTTCATCAAAAAGATAAAAATGAGTAGCTGCCTTGCCTCAGTTGCCTGCCTTTCATTATAAGATCTTATGTATAACCAAATCGTAACAGGTTTTAACATCTTAATATTTACTTTCCGTTGTGATCATCACATTTTCAATTTTGCTTGCAAAGTTTGTCAGAGAACTTTGAATATAATTTTATAGTCCCTAGATGCAAATAATCCTATCCAATTATTGAAATTGAGCTTTACATGAATTATGCTTCCACACTAGTAAGAATCAGTCACAGAATGTACATGTTGTCAAGAATTTGCCTTGGCAGTGTCTGCAGTGCTCTCTAAAGGGATTTCCAGAAACTGAATCCAAAATTTCCTGAAATTTAGAGACATTTCTTGGAATCTTGAAGTTT
Organism: Lytechinus variegatus; assembly: GCF_018143015.1. NCBI lineage: Eukaryota > Metazoa > Echinodermata > Echinoidea > Temnopleuroida > Toxopneustidae > Lytechinus > Lytechinus variegatus. Next base: position 74,945,332 of record NC_054741.1, on the reverse strand, counting down.
CATTTTAAACAAAAATCAGACAAATACAACGAGCCTGAACTTGGGCTTACATATTGTACATATACATGTAGTAACCCTAATCAAGGACATTATAAACCTTCACGCACTTCGTAAAACGGGAACGAAATCATTACTGCGAGCATGCTCCATGTGAGAAGAAACTCAGCAGGCTAATGAAAGTCTGTATGTTGGACTACAATAATGGCATTATTGTGAGCTGAGAAAGAAGAGAATATTCTACATTTTTGTCATAGTTTCTGACTATTGAAATATGGAAAACTAAGGACCATTTCGTGGATATAAAGACATAAAAATTTCAGCAAATTTTTAGAGATTTTTATTTCATTTGAAGGTTTAGCAGACTTTGTCAAAAAAAGAAAATGTTTATGATTTCATACAGACATGTCCAACACGTTTAAGTTCTTTTCTTCATGTATGCCATTGGACATAAATTTGAACAAATTCTTCACCCAAATCTGACATTTGTATATTTTGGGTCTGCTAAAAAAAATAACCCTTTTTTGGGCACTTTACGGTGGGGTCGGATGAGGAAAACATCCATTTCTTTAGGTCTCATGAGGCAAAATTTATTTGAAATAACATTCATGTTGAAATTTGCTACATTCAATTACTAGTACCTGTATTGTAATTTCAGATTTCTTGGGTTTTCCTGACATTTTTTGCTTTCCCAAACCTTTTTTTGTAAAAAAGTTGGTAATTTGATGGATTGATTGATTTTATTTCTCAAAATAAAAAAAACAACACAAAATGTATACATTCAAACAATAAAAACTTAATAATTGAATTAATGACCGCCGGAGAAATTTAAGCGTGCCGCTTGCTAGTAACTAGCATGCGACTAGCAGGGCGCTCGCTTAATAAGCGAGTGCCTGCTAGCGAACAGTCCCTGCTCGCTAAAAGATCGCTTAACTATTACTCTGCACGCATATCACACGCTTATTAAGCTAGCCGCATGCTAGTTACTAGCATGCCGCAAGCTTGCGCAAGCTAGTCGCACGCTTCCCGCAAGCTTGGAAATTTCTGTAGGGGGACATAGTGAACTTTTATATGAATATGAAATTATAAGATTTTTAAGAGAAACATGGGAAAAACCAAAAAGCTACAAGGACCTTGAAAAAGCATAATACGATTGCCGAATACACAAATACAAAGAAGGCACAAATAAGCTCATGATGTAACTTGCCTATTATTTCCCAAATTCCAGGAAAGAGTGGAAATAATGAGGCCCATATTTTTGGAAGATGTTTCAATTGTACCATTGTACAAAACTAAGAACTATCCAGATTTTCGTATGCTTTCTTTAATTGCATTCACTAATTGAAATCCAATTAAATACTAGTATGCGCTTTTGGCAAAGGATGATAAAAGAAAGAAGAGAGATAATGAGAAATCTGAATAATCCATTACTTATAATGGAAACTTCTTTTGAGAATCCTGGGTCTCTGTGTGTGATGTAGGCCTAAGATACTTAGGCTGCGTTTATGCGACCTCGACCCAGAATCATGATTTGAATCACCATTTGAATCATGATTCAAAACAGCAGCATGAATCACGATCCGACAGAATCAGCGTTTATACGACCATCTTTCTAACGCTGTTTCTCCCTGAATTTGGGCCGATCCAGTGCGCATCACAGTGCGCAGTTTGACCCAGGAAGTATAGGTCAACATTTTCGCACGTGTTTCTAACTTCACGTCGGCTGCTAGATTTTTGCTGCCGCCGGAGCTAATGCGCGATCGTTTGTGCAAGTGCAACGCTTACTCGGCTTCCGAAAAATAAATCTTTTACTTCCAGAATTCCGTGTATTGTACCTCGTATTTTTTTTGATCGGGAACCAGAAGGGGTCATCATCCTCCCTCCCACCTCCCGATCGATTTTTCTTGTCTATGATGGTCCTGTACTGGGCACGAATTCTGTTAATTTTGTCTCGACAGGCGGTGCCACATCTCCGTTGAAATCCCTCCCTCGCAACCGCCGCTGAAAGGGATCGTCTTATTTCTGTGAATCCCGGTAAGGGATGCTTGTGCTTCAGGCTGAGCCCAAAGCACAAGCAGAGCCCTGAGTTCATCGTCAGTCCAATTTGTGTCTTTGGAACTTGAAGAAATGATGGATGAAAACAATGAAATATACAAATGACGCTACAGTACAACCCCGGGGGTACAATACACAGAATGATAATTCGTAAATGCTGGCAATACTGCTACACGAAAATTAACCTGCACGAAACACAGCGCGGGCCTTTGAGTCGAACCCGGAAGAAGCACGACACAATGACGTCATAGAATCATGATTCAAATCACGATATCGTTCATACGACCTTTTTCGTTCGTGATTCTACAGAAACGTCTTTCCAAACGCCCCTTTTTTCGTGTTTCATGTTTGTGATTCTAATCATGATTATATTCAATTTCGACTAAACGCAATCGTGATTCTGCAGAATCGTGATTTGAATCATGATTCTAATCATGATTCTAGGGTAAAAAAGTGTCGAATAAACGCACCCTTAGAGTGTCTGTAGGACACCATTCTCATTATACTGTCTGAAACTGGTTAACTGGAAACCAGTTTGGAAGATCGCTTTGCTAGCATTCCAAATTGTTCACCCCACTTAAAGCGGTCTTGTTGATATGGGAACACTCACTGGGGTGACATGATTCATGCAAAATTTGATACCGCAGCGTAGGTATTCCACATAATGTGGAGTACTGCACTCGAAATGTGCGAAGATTGCGGTTTCAAATTTTGCGCCAAATGTGTCACCGCACTGAGAGCATTTCCATAGCAACAAGATTGCTTTACGTGAAGTGATTTTGAAAACCACTTTCATGTGATCAATTCGGAACGCTAGGAAAGCAATATTCCAAACTGGTTTCCTGAATTGGTTTCCAGTAACTAGTTTTAGAAACCGTAATGAGAACGGCCTCTAAGTTTCCACCAAACTAGTTTCCAGTATACGAGTTTTAGGACGGTATAGTGACTAGTGAGAACGGTGTCCAACTCCTGTATATTGGATACCTCTTGTTTGAATAACTGTACATCTGCTGGTCCCATTTTCATATGATTCTCACAAGAATTGTGGTCAAGTACATGACTTGAACAAATTATGAGTTGATATTACTCTGTAGTCTGTCAAGACAGACTTTTAATTTGGTGCTTTGATACAGTTTTCCAGCTTGCCGACATTACCTGTAATTTGGTAGGCTTCATGTACTTGTACATTTATATTGTCAGTTGGAGCTGCATGTAGTGTACATTTATGTATGTCAGAAGTAAGACATACATGTAGACTATGCAATAATCCAGATTTCCAAAGTCAGTTGTATTACCTAGTCGGGTAACACATGTAGATGTTGGCTCTTTATATAGATCTAGACTAATGTGCAAAAGTAAATTTGAGTCTGTCCTTGCAGACTAATATGTAAACTGGCTTCCCAGCAATTATGAAACAGGCAGCTCAGGACATGTGCCAATACATGTGTTTGTAGCAAAGACCATCAAGTGTGTATACAAGTTATGTCATAGCCTGGCCTATTACATTTCATGTCCTTTCATCCGTGACACTGAGCTGAGGAGTGTGAGAGGAGTGTCTATTGAGAAATTGAGAAGAGAATTAATGACTAGTCTACAAGTGGAGACTCAATCCCATTCTAGAGTGTTAATAAGGTGAATCATCAACAAACAGGTGTACATACATGTAGTAAGTTATGACAGATAGATGGGGTGGGTAAATGGGGGGTCTCAGGTTGATCATGAAAAAAAATCTCCATTGCACTAAAAGCATAAAACCAGTGAAGTTGCTTTTGGGGCGAATAAAGGCCTTTCCAAAGACCTTCAGGAGGAGACATTCCTTTTTTTTTAATTTGCAGGCCATAATTGAGCTGCTGTTGTTTCATGGCAATTACATGTACATGTAGGGCAAAATAGTATTCAATTTAATTGAAAATGATTAAGATAAAAACTTCAAACACAGCAGGAAGCCGAATTTTTATAATAAAAAGGATTGCAATCATAAAGAAATAGCATAATGTATGATAATATAACACACAAAAAATTATATGACAAAGTCCCATTGCTACATTACATAAGATACCGGTAAACAAAAATTATCACTGGACAAAAGCTGGACAATACGATATTAACGTCAATGACAAGAATCACAGAACTAAAACAAAAAAAGTTATAAAGTTTCAAATTTCGCTCAAAACATGTGATCCCTACTGAGAGCATTCCCATAGCAACAAGACCACTTCATGTGAAGTGGTTCTGGAAACCAGTTCAGGAGGTGGTGATGAGAATGCTAGCAAAACGGTTTAAAGGAAGCCAGTCCAAGAAAGTACATGTACATGTAATGTACATGCAGATGAGAATCTCGTAAGTAACGGTGTATTAACCGCACCCGTGTATTAACCGCACCCCCAACTTTGGACTAAAAAAAAAAAAAAAAAATCTTCTCACATTTATATGCATATTATGGTCCCGACAATATTGGCAACTTACACACTCGCTCACCTCACAGTCACAGTGTACACACACAGCACTGCCATTACATTGCAAACTACGATACAGTACAAGTCATGCCAGTACATCTTATCAAATTATGATCTGTGTCTTTCCCAGGCCCAGCGTAGGAGGAAGAAACATTCACATTTCTTGCATCACAATCTCACAATCACTTTCAGAAATTTGATGTCTTAGCATGAATTTTGGATACGGGATTATAGGAAGGTTCAAGAAACAAAGAAATTGGCATTTTTTCCATTTGTTTTTTACGGCTTCTTGCCGTCTCTCTCGTGCGTGGTTTACATGGTATCTTGTGAAAAGCAAACAGGAAGGAAAAAAAACAAGCTGGCGCGAAACGGGACTTTGAATAGCGCCAGCTTAAGTCGCACTATAACCACATTACAACGCAATCTCTAAGCTCACTCAACTCTCGCTCAGCGGTGACAAAATATTACCGAGTATGCTTGGCGTCTCTTTAAATTCGCCAGGGAACTTCACTACTTTGAATCGAGAATAAAGTCAAAATTAGTGTCATGAAGGTGGGTGCGTTTGTTATGGACAACATTTAATTAATATTGCAATAATCGCTTCCCATTACCCGCGGCTCATACCCCTCTAAACGACATTGCCTGGGCGGCTACGCCCGGCCACTCGATGTGTTGTGAACTGGCAGACATCGTACATGTACGGGAGGGGTTACGGCGGGCTGGCTCAGACCCGTCACCGTGTATAAACCGCACCCCCGACTTTTGCTTCTGCCCCGCCGAGAAAAAGGTGCGGTTAATACACCGTTACTTACGGTAGTCCACAGGATCTATTGCATGTACAGCTGTACATGTATGCCCGTGCTTGCCCTGGACTACCCCCCTTTGTTGAATGGCTTGCTGTATTCACATGATGAAAAAGAGAATTGAATACCTGGCTTGCTGGGGGAAATATGTTTTGTTCAGATTTTTCATAAATCAATTGTTGTTCATATTGCGTGTTTGTTTGCAGGTTGTGTGAACAGTTGAGCCTGTGCTGAATGTGTGCTGTTTTCTTGAGCAGTGATTCCAATAGATTGCACTCACATGTGAATTTATTTATCATGTTGGTGATTAATTGAGAAATTTGCGTGCCATGCTACGTCCCTTATGTTCATAGCCTATAGCCCTGTTTCAAAGGTGTTATTCATGTTCATGACTTAACAATTGAGACCTTTTACAAAATAATAGGAGTCTGGGTATTGGTATGTCATGTTTCTATAAATTCATAATGGTTTTTAAATAGGGGCCTACGTACAGTGTATGTTTTGTTATCTGAAAGATTCTACCCATTTCCTACATGTAATTACTTAAGAATAGCAAATCATCTTTGATGTTTCACTGAATTTTCCATCTTGAGTTACTTCAGGTGATTATAGCCTACATATATTTTCATTTTGCTAACTCTTTTGGTACTTTATTTATGTCACTGTTATACAATGTTTGATATGCCCTGCCATGGTCAGATAGGGACTGTGACTTAGGCTTTCTTTTGTTTATTTTTACACTGTTCCTTTTATCGCTTTTTTGTTCGATAAAGAGATGCAAAACAGCATGTGTTGGTTATTGAGACAGATAAATTCTGGATGAGGGGTGGAGGGTCTTTCGATTTTTAGTCACAGGAAGTTTCAGGAAGCACCGTATTATCACAGGCATAATCACATCACCTTGGTCATATCTGGATTTGCAAACATCTCAATGTCACCTTCTCAAGGACAGGTACACAGGGCGGAAAAAGTGTCATCACCATGGAGATAGCCAGCCTTAATTATTGTGATCTGTCCAGCGTGTATTGTGTCATACATAAACAGGACAATACTTAAACCTATTTTCAAGATGAAATTGAACGCAAAGAGCATATGGTAGAAAAAAAGTAAACAAATCATAGGTGATTAGAACAGTGATTGATAAGAATTTTATGATGTCTCATTAGATACCGGTACTAATAATGATAGATACTAGTATTCACTAGTTGTGATAAGATTTATTTTCCTTATATATGTACATGTAGAGTGTTAAAAATAACTTGACATGGTAAGGGGGAAAAAGTACCGGTACACTACCTGTACATATATGTAGGCAAGGCTCGACATTAGCGGTGGCCCGGGGCCACCAAAAATTCATCTCGGGCAACCATTATTGAAAAAATGTTAAGTTTTGGTGGCCCGAATCGGGCAACCAATAATTTTCAAAGTAACGCAATTTTTCTCCCGATTTTGCATGCATTTATCAACTTTCTACAGTTCAAATTGCAAGTCAATTCGTCATGCGCCTTTTTTGGTAATCTACACACAAATACACACACACACACAAAGATTGCACAGTCATGACAGTATGTAGGCCTACCGCTAGCATGTACAGTAACTATTATTCAGCCGGCCGTGCCGGCTGTCCGGCTGAGCTTTGCATGCGTGAAACCACTGCAGCTGGCTGTGCACCAGCAGACTATTCAGACTTAGGGAGCTGCGATGCGAAATGTTACTGCTTAGAAATTTTCCCCAGAACTTTGAAAATATACGTCAAAGTCACATTTTACACCAATGAAATGCCCTTCTACAGTCCATATTACTGAAACCTGATAATTTGCAAGCATTAAAAGGAGGAATTATGACCTCTCTTTTGACTCAAAAAGACCGATTTCCAAATGCATTAATACACATAAAACACATAGGTGAGTACATCACAGTCCCACATGTGAATTTGTATGTATGTTGATATTTGGTTTATTTTCGAAGCTGTCTTGAATAGACAGCTTCTTTCTTTATTTATAAATGACTTCTTAAACCACTCTTAAGGAAGTAAATACTTTGGGAAGACATTTTATTGATATGAAATGTGAATTTTTCCATCATTTTGTTAAATATAGGGAACGAATTTTCTCACTGTTTTTTTCCAGATAACTTGCCGTTTTCCTATTTTTTTCTTTCGTTTTTTTTTACAGTGATTAAACACACTTATATTCCGAAACTTATAGATAAGCCATCTAACTACTATTCTAAAAATTATTTTTGTTTATTTCCCCCTTTTATACATTGTTCTAATTCTGCAGCATATCTTCTGTGATTTTCTCCTGCTATAATATGCTGGAAAAGAGAAAATAAACTGGATTTGGGGCCTACATAATCTAGGTTTTACGATCAAAAAGGAAGGAAAAATCATTGTTTTGTAAATCAATCTGAGTTTGCTATATGCACTATTAATTTACTTTACCATTATGAGTGTGTGTCTATACAGAGATTAAAAGTCCACACAACCTGGGAGCAATACAATTCTTTTATTCTCTTTCAATCATTTCATATTCACAATGATAGAACAATTTATATATTACCACAAAATAAGCAAAGTAAAATAACAGCAAGCACGATTTACATACAAGATGTACAAAGAATAGTGGTACGTGGTAGTGACTGCAGAATATTTCAGTTTGTTTTATTCATTTTTAATGTTTTTCTTTATATTTTTTTGGGCCACCAAACTTTACTAGTGGGCCACCAAAAAAAATTATTTGAAGGTTTTGGTGGCCCGAACAGGCCACCACCAAGAAAAGTTAATGTGGAGCCTTGATGTAGGACTATGAAGGCCTACCAGATCACCTTGAACTGGCTAGATATTTATAGTGAACCAGACTTGACCTTTGTGATCAATTAGGTTGAGTTTGACAAATGTGTTTGTTAAAGATCCACATTATGATTGAAGATTAAGACTAAGTGTACATGTGGGATTAGTCTGTTGGTGTTAACTCTTTGCTCGCCAAGGACCTAATATCTCCTCTGCCACATTAATTTTAAGGTGCAACCCAAAGAGGGGTTTTGCATGGACTTATGCTAATTAAGCTCCCAATATCTTTTGATTGGTTTATTGTAAAGAAAAGCTTTGTGTGTACACTGTACAATGCAATGCACATAGGCCTACCACTATTGTGCATGAGTGCACATGGACAATAGACTTAATTTAATGCACTCTGTGTGAACTGTGACTTGAGTCGTCCTTGGCGGTCCACTGTATGTGACTCTAGTCGTCCGTGGCGGGCAAAGAGTTAAGCATACAGTATACACTGATCGACATGTACATGTATAAATCTATGTAGATGTGTTGTTTGAATCTCAAGGTCAGGGATTTGAATCCCACCATGGCATTCGTATCCTTTGGCTATGCATTTATCTACATTTGCTACTCTCCACCCAAGTGACTGTACATGTAGTAATGGTTCCTCGGTAGGAAGGAAAACCTTGAATGCTCAAGGACCTGTCACCTGATCAGGGTAGCTGTTCTAAAGCGGGGGGGGGGGGGGGGGGGGGATAGCATGGCCCTTGGAAGCAGGGATGCTGAAACACACCAAAAAATTCCCTTGGGGGTACATGTATTATTCTCCATCTCCATAGGCAGCATCCCCAGGTATTTTGGAAGTTGTGTAAAAATAGAAAAATATAACTAAAATGACCTTTATTTTTTTTTGGGGGGAGGGGCTTTTTGATTTCTCTGGATCACTTTTACCTGCATTTTGTAGTGGAAACCAGTACAGTACACATAACCAGAAAAATAGCATGTCAACCCTACACAATGTGCAGATTCTAAATGTAATCTCTATAAATTAAAAACCACTCGAATTATTTCAATTAAAGTACAATGTTGTATGGATATACCATGTAACACTCATGACATTAAAGAGAAATTCCAGTAGTTGCAGTAAACACTGATTTCATGAGAAAGTCTATAAACCAATGCTTAATTGTCAGTATATCGGGGATCTAGATCGGGTACAGTTACATTAACTGAACTTTGTGAAATCTTGAAATCTACGCTGAAAAATGTTCACACCGAAGATCCCAACACAGATAAGCACACGTGGGACAATGTATAATTATTGCTTAGAGCGTCGGGCCCGACGCTCTACCCGAATCCTGTGCTTATTTGCTGATTTCTCAGCAATTACACAATTTCTTCCAGAATCCTTTGGCACATGCGTTTTTTTTTATACAACCAGACACTTTGGTGGGCATTTCATTGGATTCTGTACGAACTCATTTTGATATCGTTACCAAAACTAGCATTTACCTTTAAAGAACATGATCTGTATTAATGATTATTTGTTTTCATTGTTTTTATCACAGTTATCTTGGGTAGGCAACCCCAAATTTGCCAATTTTCATCTCCGTTGATTGACAGCTACAACACCCCACAGGTAATATGAAAAAAATCCTGACTCAAATCCCACACTAGATAACTTGATGCATTTTTGAATTTCTTTTGCTTGCTGATTTTTAACGTTGCTTTTCATATTTAATATGCGTGATATATTTTCATTGTATCATGAAATCATATGAAATGTTTGTGCGAAAGTAGTACGGAAAAATGTTTAAAATTGCCTGCTATTCGCCATACTTAGCTCCTTTGTGTAAATACATGTATCTCTTCTTTCTCTTTTTAATTTTCTGTTTAATGCATATTATTTATATGTACTTAGATTTGGATTTGCTAGGTTTATAGAATTCGTATTGGACTGTATAGCCTTTTTTGTATGATTTTTTTACCATAAAAATTGACCTGAATTTGGGATGAAGCAAAATTTTGGGTTATGTCATACACAGTGTAATTCAGTGAATAGCTCAGAAGAATTTCTTAAGTTTCCTTCTTTTTGGCATGTAATGTAATGATATCTTCCACATTCTTGGAGGCCTCTAACAATTTTGCCCTAAGACAGCGTTCTAAGCTATAAATAACACTCAATGTGCACAATCTGGTCTGACAAAAATGCATTGACTTGGATGATGATTCAACAATTGTGACTCAACTTAATTTTTCGTTCATGTTCAGGCTGTAATTCTTGAAGGCAAGTATTGGAAGCGAACTCTGTGTGCAGTTGTCAAGGAGTACCAGAAATGGAGGGTATTCTACAAGAAGAAGTCTATCCAATCAGGACAGCAGGAAGGAATTCTGGAAGACTTACTCTACCAGCAGGTATGACCCCAATACTTACATGTATTTTACAGATATTCATTTTAGTATATTACTTTATCTGGTAGTTAGTTTTTTTCTTAAGATTTAAATATACATTTAAGTTTATATTATAGGAAATCTTTCATACAGTCCTGAAGGATATTTCAAAGAGCAAAATGTTCATACAGCTATTCTTATAAAATATCTGATTTGCTAACCAAAAAACCAACAATAAGTCGCCTATAAGGAATTTTTTGAATTTTATTGGTCCTGAAAAGCACATCCCAATAATTTCCTGAAATTTGCAAAATTTGATCGTTTTGACAAATCACTTTGACACTCTTGAATTTTTTATTTCATTATGGCTGAAATGCAAGTCTGTACCCCCTAGAAATTCATAAATGGGATGGGGAAGCGGTAAATACAGTATTTATGATCAAGTACCTTATTGCTATTTCATTTGTTATTTCAAATGTTGAAACAGCATATCCAGGCGCTAAGCAAGAACTTCCTGGACACCAGCTCGGAAGAAGGGACACCAATGGTCCTGGATGAAGAGACACTCTTCTCTGAATTCTCAGACACACTCTTCACCAGCCTTAATCCAAACTTCCCCTTCCCGAATCCTAAGGAGATAGGTAAGCTACTTTCTCAAATAGTTTACTTGCCCAAGAAACTGTCAGTTTCAAGCTTTTGTCTGTGATTATGACTCATCTTCTAGATCAGAGGTCTGTAAAGTGAAACATATCGGGGACCTGTTTCATGAAGAGTTACGACTATATTAACTTTTCCATTATGGTAGCAGGGCTCAGCAGCAAATCACTATCTAGGTTTCTATGGTAGTTTCAATGATGGTGAAGTTCCAATAGTAACAAGTCTTTGTGAAACGGACCCCAGGCTATACAACTTTTAAATTATAGGAAGCTTTTTTTAATTTGTATTAGATTCAAGGAAGTTAGCAGTACATGGATTTTTTTTAGTGTTCCCATCACAGCTGTGTGCCAAATATATTAATATTAATTCCCTTAAGAAAAAAAAGTTTAAATGTATACATATAGTGTGTGAGTTTCTTTTTCATTGAATTTGTAGTATATGTAGAGTTGTGGTTGATATAAGAATAATAATTATCAAGTCTCAAAGATTGCAATTGATTGAAGAGAGTGGAATTCTAATTAATCATTAGCCTCTAGAACTCAAGGATTTGCTGAAAATTATCTATGAAATCAAAGTGCATGACTGTATGACACATTTCTACCACATTAATGAATTTGCTCTGCCACTAAATTTTTATTTTCCTCTATCTGTGTTATATGTATATTTTTTAATATTCCTCTTTTGTCACCCCATAGCTCATGCTGGTATAAATGCAGACATCATTCAGCCTGGTTTAGTTCAGCTACAGCCATCCTTGGACGATGTAATGGATACATTTGACTCAACACCAGGTAAAAATATCACCATCCCCCCCCCCTTTCAAGGATGGGAGATGTACCTTTTAATAGAGGATTTTTACTGCTATGAGAACATTATTTGTCATGAATTAAAAAAAAAAAACACTGAATATGACCTGTTTTAATTGTCTGATTGCTTTATATTATTACAGTGGGAAGTAAACATGGACTTTTACAGATTGGGATTTCTTATTAGTCATTTTGCAGTTCGTCTTTATCCTTTTGTTTATTTTTCTCAACTTCATTTCTGTTTTCATTTTTTTTTCATTAATTGTCAAAGATATTTCCTAGTGGTTTCTTATTTCCTTTTTTTCATTTTATCTGTTTTCTTCCTATAGTCTTTTAAGCATCATCATACACGTAAATGTATGTTTGGTTTTAATGTGCTATTTAGAAGATCAATTTTATTTTATTTGTGAATACTACATCTCCCTCTTTCTCCTTCTTTATTCTTCCCCAGATGTAATGAAGTCCAGCTATCCTTCTGCTGCTCAATCAAATACATTTATATTCACAGGTCAACAAACTCAGACACAGCTCCTACAACAGGTATGCTACTATTAATTACAGTTTGTGATCCAAACAAGCAAAGTAGGCTAGGTGTAAGTTTCCTTTCAATGCTCAAAATGTTTTTTTTACCTTTTTTTTAAAGTATCAGTACATTTATGCAACTGATGGCTGAGATCTCTTTAGGAAATATAAAACCTTCACTGTGGGAACCTTATCCATATTTTGGATCTGAAGTTGTCCCAGATAGAAACATCCAAACAAGAATATGATATAAAGGTGTCATATGATTAAAACATAGGTAGAGACCAAATATTAAGCCTTAAGAATGTTTATGTCTATAAACAAAAATGAATAAGCTTTTGATATAATACAGGATATTTTACTTTCTGATTGTTTTTCAGAATGCTCTATGTATTGACAGCAGCATATCATCTTTCCAGACAACCCCAACAATGTCAGGAGAGGAGTCTGTTAGTATGCTACCTATGGATGATGTTCCGCTTATTGCAGGAACCAGTGGATTCAATCAGCCGCAGCGGCAACAACAGCAACAACAGCAGCAGCAGCAACAGATGTTACAGCATATCCAACCACCCCAGCCACAGCAACAGATGCTCCAGTCGCTTCAGCAGCCTGTGGAAACACAGAACACAATGTCTTCTTTTAATCTGGCTGGGATGCAGCAGGATAATCAAGACCAGATTATGAATATCTTGCCCAAACCTCAAGTAGGAGATCTAAACCTTAGCAATGGCAATCTGATCTTGAACCCACTAAATGGTAATACTACCCAGGGTAGTGTTGCTACTCTGGGCCAGCAGAATATGTTTGGTACACAGCTTCAGCAAAACACTACCCTTGAGTTGGGTGGTTTGGGTGGTGGACTTCAGATGACCAATTTACAGAATAATGTCCTGCAACAGCTTTTGCAGCAGCAGCAGCAGCAAAATCAACAGCAACAACAACAGCAGCAGCAGCAGCAGCAGCAACAGCAGCAGCAACAACAGCAGCAGCATCAACAACAGCAACAGCAACCACAAACAGAAGTGATCAACCAGTACTTGCCTCTGCAGGTACAGATCAACCAAATCAGTCCTCAGTTTGCAATGCAACAGCAGACAAAAGATTCATCTGCTCCACCTAGTAATCAAGCTGCTGCAGCGAGTAGCAAGCTACAGACAGTTACTCCTATAACCTTACAGACTGTGAATGCTCTGAATCAACAGCAGCAGCAAAAACCCCAGTCACGGACAGCAACAATGCAGAGAAGTCACAGTCTACCCACCAACAGCTTGCAAACTCCTAACCTCACACAGGGTTCTACTGTGATGGATACCAGTTTGGGTCAGTTATTTCAAGGCAGTCAGAATAAAAGTATACTCCAAGGAGTCAGTAATGCGCAGATGTTGCAGTTACCGCAGCCACAACAGCAATTGCAGGCCCAAACATCAGATGTGTTTGGCAGTGCTAATACTGAAACACAGGCCAAAGCTAGACAGCTTCTGAACACGCTGACATCTACGTTGGCCCAGGTTCAGAAGCAGCAGCAGCAGCAACAGGCACAAGGTCTGAGTGGTTCTCTCAATGTTACAGGTCTCACTGTCCAACAGACACAGGCTTTAAAGCTGTTGCAGGAGGTAGCCAAACATGTCTCTGCTGGTGAGCTTTTACAAAATAGCCAGCAGCAGCAGCAACTCCAAAAGCAGCAGCAACAGCAGCAACTTGAACAGCAAAAGCAGCAAGAGGAGCAGCAAAAACAACAATTATTACAACAGCAGAAAGAACAGCAGGCCCAGCTTAGGCGACAAAGGCAGAAAAATCAGAGGCAGCAAAAGCTGATTCAACAGCAACAGCAAAAGCAAGCACAACTGCAGCAGCAACAGCAGCAGCAGCAAAAACAGCAGCAGCAACACCAATTGCAACAGCAAAGATTGCAACAGCCCCAACAACAACCAACCCTCCTGCAGGGTATGAATACATCTAGAACTGACAGTCAACCTGTACTTACCCAAATCCTTGGTCGCAATTTCATTACAACTGGACTCTCTCAAGTGGCTACCATTTCTGGTGCAAATAACATTCAAAATCAGCCAACCACCTTTGCACAAACCCATTCTTTGGCACAGCAGCTGCAACAGAAACCCCAACAAGATGGACAAATCCAAACGCTACAAACAATTCAGTTCACAACTGGACAGCCTTCAATCTCATTGGCAACTCCCATTACCATCACATCCCTACAACAAAATACAGCCCCTTCACCCGAACAGAACAGTGCTAATACCAAACCCCAAACCACTTTCAAGCTTCAAACTAATCCTTCAGCAGGAGTCAGTCTGAAGCAACCGATCAAACCTAAGCAAGTCATCAAACCCAAGATACCAGCTAAGATTGCACCAGCACCTGTAGCTCCTGACCCTATACCAGTTATAGCCAAGAGCGAAATTGGAAAGACCAGTACTTCATCCAGTGGCACAGCACTTCTTACACAACTCCTTGCAGAAGGAGCAGGTATTTGATTGTTTCTTGATTTATTTATTTACTTGGATCTACCATTTGTAGATACCTGTTAAGGTTTTCTGGGAAATTGATCCATTTCTTTTATATTGCCTCCCCCAACCACTTATGAAAAACGTTTATATAAAAAAAGTAACAGGGTCATATTCTTCATTTAAAAACAAACCCAGAAAAATAATTGTTTTTTAGTATTCATTATTCTGGGCATTTTTTAAAATACCAAACTGTAGCCTTTGTTTGCATTTATATAATTATTAATGTCTGAAGGTTGTTATGTGTCCCAACTATTTTGTTTTTTGTTTTTGAGCCTTATGTATCTATTGGAGATAATGTAAGTAGCAAAAGTATGTTGAATGTTAAAGATTATTTATACCTGGCAAGCTTACAGCATTAGCAAGCAGAACTTAGACTGACCTTACAGCATTAGGGATCAGAACTTTAGAATGTGACTGTAAAACAACCTTATATGGCGATCTTTCAACATGTAAGATTGATTACATCAATCATTGACTTTGTCCTTCAATATTACACAGGCAAATATGACACATCACCAGCCAGCATTTCAATAAAACCTGAAGGTGGTTCTTGTACCCCAGTGAGGACCGTTGTCTTTCACCAGGTTAAGACTGAATCTAAACCATCTACCAAGGCAGCCCCATCCACACAGGCTAGTGCTCTCTCATTGGCCTTGGCCTCGAATTCTACTACAGCAGCGGGTAACAAGTCTAAAATAAGCAATACACCCATCAAGATGTTGGTAAGTTCAATATTTATTCATTGGTTTAGCATGGAAGAGGCTTAAATGATATCAAATCTATGAGTAGCCCCAAATTTGAAGGATGTACAATAAAAAGCAGAAAAAGATGTGATGAATTCTCGGTATGACCAAATAGTCCTTAAAAAGAATTTGATGACTGACATTTGATTTGTGTTTGATTGGGTTTAGGCAGTAATTTGTATATGGGATAGTTTAAGGTCATTGTGTTATTTACTTTCATAAATAATTTGATAGATTCACATATTGAGAAAGCACAGGAGAGAAATTTGTGCAGAAACACACATTGTCCTTGATGGAACTTGCTCTGCTTGTAGTTGTTCAGTGTAAAACTATTTTTTCAACGAGTGTTTATTTGATTTTACATTATATCAGTATGCATTTTCACTATTTTCATGTAGTCGAGTGAGCCACCTAAAACACAGGCTGTGAGACCTCCAACAGCAGGGTTCTTCACTTCTTCCCTGGCGTCTGTTTTTACATCTCCTCAATCATCCAACAATGCAACACCGGCTAGTTCAGTCATCACTATAGCAACCAGCGACATTGCTCACTCAAGCAAGTCTTTGCAAAGTGAGTCCAAAATAGATATTTGTCTTATAAACAGAGATGTTCAGTGATGTGTATCACGGATGCCTCATGAATGAAATCAGCTTGATTATCAGTCATTTTTATCAATTCTCTTGTAAATCATGAACTTTGAATTTTTTTTGTTCTTCCAGTACAGAAGAAATTATTTACTCTTTTGGCCCTTAACTACTTCATGGAAGTGAGCCACTGATCAGACTGATCCTACATCATTCTTATAAGATTGCTGCTAATGTTTTCATTGTTTTTTTATCAATCATTCCTAGATTCGTAATTCAAAATAGAAGTAAATGAACGTGTTGTGAGCTCTAGATTTATCTTGATTTGAGAATAAGAATAAATTGTTTCATAGTGTCTTCTTAGCTTGCGGTTACTTGCTATTCGGTAGTTGAAATAACTGACATTTTTCATGGTTGATTATCCTAATCATTGTGCATATAAAGTCTATATAAATTTTGTTATCAGTGTCATTCTTACTGTTCTATGTTCATTTTTTTTTTATTTCTTTGATAATTTATCAGGAATAGAACCAGCAAAAGAGCCTCTGATGTCACTATCACCATTCTCTTTGAATACCACACCTATTTCCATCAGTCCAGCACCAAGTCCAATGTCTATCATTGAAGATATGGATGTAAGTAGTCCCATGTATAGAATTATGTGTTCTCGTTAACAAAGCCTGTAATAGTCCAGTAGTGAAAGTTAATTCATGAAAATTGCTATGGTGCATGAGGATTTCAGCTTGGTTAGACTGCAAACACTGAAGTGAAAACTTTGCAGATTGTTTTGAAACGGAGGGTTCAATTGTCAACAATGAATTCTTGTCTATAAAGGCACAATGACTTTTTCACAAGGGAAGAGTCATTCTATCCATCATTGTTTTATGCAGAAGATATGAAAATAAACTGAATAAGATTGGAATTCAAACTACTCGTTAAGCTGTCTGTTAATAGTACAAATCTGGTTCTCTTTCAATATCATCTATATGTTTTACCCTAGTCATACATTGCATATTCATATGCTATATTTCTAGAATTTCTTATTCAAACTATATTTCATACCTCGTGCTATAATTTAGAAATAGACTTAATTCGTTGTGTGACTAGTCAATGCTCTAATTCTGTTAGAGATTACCGGTAGAATGTTCTTGTTTTCACAATGGATAGTCATTTCTACATCTAATAGAGCTTGCTATGTCAAATTCTTGATTACAGCTGCTTTTCATAATACAGTTTGTAACTTTAGATACCAGCAGCGAATGACCTGAATACGATCATGTTGAGTTTATCATTGTAGACATAGTTCATGAATTTGTTTCTAGCTTTAGACAAACAAGTCTTATGTCATGCTAAGTCAAGACAGTAACAAACTTTATATCCCTCCCCTTCCCATATATATCTCTACCCCTTCCCCAATATATACCTACCTTATCCCCTTTTCTTTCCACGATAACTCTTTTCTACCATCTCTGTACCCAACCTTATTCCTAATCTCCCCCCCCCTTTGCCTTCTCCACCATTACCATATCTTGATCATCACCATACCTCTATACTTTCCTTTTTTCACTGTACCCATACAATACCTAAACCTGTTTTGTTATTACAACCATATACCCCCTGTACCTCAATCATTCTTCACTTCATATACTATACCATGGTTCTTTCTCTTTGGTTCTCCTCCTGTATCCAACCCTTTATATTTCTTCATATATGCAGAGCATGAATGATGTGAACATGTCGTCTAAGGAAGAGGTAGGCAAAGAATTAAGGGACTCTATTCTTAATGATTTGCCTGCTCAACCGTTTTGTGTTCCCTCCTTTTGATTTGGACTGTGTTTCATTCTGTTGGCATTAAGCAGAGCTTGATACTTGCTTGGGCTCAACCTAGGATGTTGCTCAGTGAACTAAGGAAATCTAAAATTTTTCCTGCATGTAACTCTAAACTCCTCGAAATCCAGATTTTCTGTATAATCTGTCATGCAACCAAAAACTTGTATGTTTACATATTAGTATTATGTTTTCTTTTTGTTATGAATGAAGCATCTTTAAATCAATAAATTCTTTTACACAATATTTAATTTCTTTTGTTACCTTTAAATGTAAAAAAAAAAAAGAAAATGCTTGTTATATAGATCAATCCCAATTTTCAGGCTACTGCTTGATTTCACGATCTATTCCTGTATTATAGGCAGCTCTAAACTGATTTTGACTAGCCTCAATCATCATGGATTATTTTTTATACTGAATGAATCACTTTCATTCAGGCTGTCAAAGTGAATGTTTAACAAATAACGGTTGTACAGTTCATATAGTGGGGAAACTGTGACATTCAAAAAGCGAGCTTCACAAGTACAACGTGAAGATGTCAGTGAGGTTGCATGTATCTGAGCAGCAGAGTGTCGAGTTCTGTTTTTGTCTCACCTGCGAAGCAAAGTGAGACTATAGGCGCCGCTTTTCCGACGGCGGCGGCGTCAACATCAAATCTTAACCTGAGATTAAGTTTTTGAAATGACATCATAACTTAGAAAGTATATGGACCTAGTTAATAAAACTTGGCCATAAGGTTAATCAAGTATTACTGAACATCCTATTAGAGTTTCATGTCACATGACCAAGGTCAAAGGTCATTTAGGGTCAATGAACTTAGACCATGTTGGAGGAATCAACATCGAAATCTTAACCTGAGGTTAAGTTTTTGAAATGTCATCATAACTTAGAAAATATATGGACCTAGTTCATGAAACTTGGACATAAGGTTAATCAAGTATCACTGAACATCCTGCATGAGTTTCACGTCACATGACCAAGGTCAAAGGTCATTTAGGGTCAATGAACTTTGGCCGAATTGGGGATATCTGTTGAATTCCCATCATAACTTTGAAAGTTTATGGATCTGATTCATGAAACTTGGACATAATAGTAATCAAGCATCACTGAAAATTTTGTGCAAGTTTCAGGTCTCATGATTAAGGTCAAAGGTCATTTAGGGTCAATGAACTTTGGCCGAATCGGGGGTATCTGTTGAATTACCATCATAACTTTGAAAGTTTATTGGTCTAGTTCATTAAACTTGGACATTAGAGTAATCAAGTATCACTGAACATCCTGTGCGCGTTTCAGGTCACATGACCAAGGTCAAAGGTCAGTGAACTTTGGCCGAATTGGGTGTATCTGTTGAATTACCATCATAACTTTGAAAGTTTATGGATCTGATTCATGAAACTTGTACGTAAGAGTAATCAAGTATCACTGAACATCCTGTTCGAGTTTCAGGTCACATGATCAAGGTCAAAGGTCATGTAAGGTCAATGAACTTTGGCCATGTTGGGGTTTTTTGTTGAATAACCATCATATCTCTGTAAGTTTAATGGTCTAGTTCATAAAAAGTGGACATAAGAGTAACCATGTATCACTGAACATCTTGTGCGAGTTAGAGTAGTATTCAAAGTCAGCACTGCTGCTATATTGAACCTCGTGATGCAGGTGAGACGGCCAGAGGCATTCCACTTGTTAAATTTTGTATTGCTGTGTTATTGCAATGTGTTCATGGCATGTAGTGCTTTGTACACCTTCGTTATTTTTTATTTTAACTTGCTTTAACAATTTTCTTTTTTTTTGGGGGGGGATTCAATGGGCAATATCAAGTTTGGTGTAGATGTGTCAACATTTCAGGCATAACTTGCACTATCCTGCTAGCCACTACATCTAGCCTGAAATGAAACTAGCGCTAGCATTGAATTCAGTAGGAATATAATGATTTGTTATATTATACTGCATAGACTGATTTTAGCATTGGGACGAGAATCATTAGCTCAATTTGCACTCTCAACACCCACACATACCCCAAACTCGATATTTCAAATGTTATTCAAAAATGTTCACTGATGCTTCCCATATCAAAGTACAAATAATTTGTCCTTTGAACAATTTGTTTTTTTTGGGGGGGAATTCATTTTTCATTCTACATTACATTTTATTAATCTCCCTCTTTCTTCTATTTGTGTTTATTGGTGATGGTAATTATTATGCAGATACCACTTGTGTATACAATGAATTTGTTGTTATATTTGTATTATGTGAATATACATCTAGTGTACAATAAGTTATGAGTGATTGTGATGGTTATTAGTCTCCATATGAACTAACATAATGTTGAAAAACATCAAAAATTTACTTCAAGCATCATCTCCCCAATTCTTTTCACCTAAGCCATTATTTTTTCTTTTTCTAAAGTGATTTCTTTTTTTGTTTGTGGATAAATTGCAGGTTGATATTGTCTTTTATTGGTGTACATTGTACATGCACCTTATGCACATTAACTTTGATATACTGTTTTTTTTTCAAGATCATGAATTCTTTGAGCTTCTTCGGCATGTAATTTAAGTTTGTGGAAAACAGGTTGTAAAGCATTATTAAACTTTAGGCCACCATAGTAACCTTGTACTTCTTTAAAGATATATGATCAAAATCCATTTCAAATACATTTAATACTTAAATACTTTTGATTAAAAAGTACTTAACTTACATAATACCTAGAAAAAGAAATTCATATTCAATGCTTTAAATAGGACAAACTCAGGTCATTGTGAATTTCTTCGATTTGCATGAATAATGACATGAGGGCATTTAATTTGAAATTGTTTCTTTTGACTATATGTTTAACTTTCTTTTACACATATGATATTACGATAGTTAATTTCAACCTCATACTTTGACTTTTTTAGAACTCATAATACTGGATCACATGAGAATGTTTGATTATTGGAAATATATATTCTATTGAGCTATGTAGGTATCCATTTTGTTGGGGAGGGGTGTTTGAAATTAGTTGATGAAATATACAAATTTCAGCAACAACAAATTTATATTAATTTGATTGAGATACTTCAGTGCCCAGGGAGGTTAATTGGAAAAAGGGTCAGTATTTTATAAAGATTATATTGCTGATAATCTGTTTACCTTTTTAGAGAATTAAATGCATTCCTTCCAAACTCATAATCTCAATATAACTTATTCTTCTCATTTACAGGAAAAAGGAGGAGGGAAACAATCTCATATTTCAGCTGAACAAAAAAGGAGATTCAATATCAGAGTAAGTTTGAACATAATAATCTAAAACAACCAAGGCTATCAACACCTGTGGAATGAACTTGGCAAAGATGGAAAAAAAATGATTTGCCAAGTCTATTTGCCCTAAGTTGACCAACTAGATTAATTGTGATTGGTTTATTAACTTTTTGGATAATTTTAATATAAAAAATATTTTGCCAGGTCTTTGAACATTCTGTAAAAATTGGTATTTGATAGTGATTTCTTGTTTGTTTCTTTCTTTCTGCCTTTCAGTCTGGATTTGATCACTTGCATTCACTTATCCCGTCCCTGGCTCAGAATCCTAGTGCTAAGATTAGCAAAGCCAACATGCTTGTCAAAGGTAAGCTCACGTTGAATGGGTTATTAAATCCCCACTTTCTTGAGTAAAGTGTTAAAACTGTATGTAAAGAGTAGAGAATAAAAGTTATTGAAATAAATGTGAAATCTATTGAATTATGAAAGAACTGTGGGGTTGAAAAAAATTAATGAGAATACCATTAATGTCCTTAAAGCAAAAAGAACATACAATTAATATTAATCCATTCTAATTATCTGCCATATTATGATTTAAGTGACCTTACCTAATTTCAATTCTTAAGAAAGAAAAGTCTAGGTTGAAATAACTAGCTTGAATATATCTCGTGGCGTTTCTTGCATAATACACATAATCTTCATAAATAGAGTGTAAAATGAAACCCATCTTTGTGAATGAAAGGGCTAGTATGCAAGAGTTTTTGTGTATAACATTAGATAAAAGGGTAAAACCAACCAATCAATTGTTTTTAGCTGTGGAATACACCAAGAAACTCCAGTCTGATCGAAGGCAGATGAAAGAAGAGATCAACAGTCTCAAGCAAGAAATTGCGGGTCTTCATACTGACATCGGGTAAGACCTATTGTATCGTTTGCAAGTTCACATTATCTTGTGGCAAGTTTCTAAATGGTTTATATTCCATTCATCCGCAAGCAGTTGGTCTAGACCTCAGATACTACATGGGCGGAACCCAATTAGCCCACTATTAATGTGGTCTAATTGCTATTTGGTCTACATTACACTTGGTGTAATACCTAGTAAGTCTAATGCTCATTAGTCTAATTCTCATTTGGACAAATTTCCAGTAGTCTCATTTCCATGAGGATGTCCTATAATTTTTTCTTTGTCAAGTGAAAATTTGGTTCATACAGTTCATTTAACCATATAACTTAGATCAAGTGGATATTAGATGAAATTGATATAGCTTAACTTGAAATTAGACCATATGGTAAGTTGGCTAGTGGCAATTAGACCAAATGGTTTTTGACAGGATACCATGTGTGATGAAATATAATGGAAAGAAGAGGAGGGTGTAAACCAATCGTCAAGTTAACTTTAAATTGTCATTCTAAAGACTGAAATATTTCATATTTTGTATAATGTAATACAAATATTTTCTACTCTCCACCTACTTGTTGATGGTTCTTCATTTTGGGCTGATGTAAATTAACCACTTAAAGATAAATTCCAGTTTTGGTAACGATCTCAAAATGACTTTTTACAGAATCTAATATAATGACCATCCAAGTGTCTGTTTGTATGAATAAAAAATGTGTGCCTATCTGTGTTGGTGATCTTCAGTGTGAACATTTTTCAGCGTAGATTTCAAGATTTCACAAAGTTCATTTTATGTAACTGTACCAGATCTAGATCCTCGATGATATACTGACAATTACGCCGGGTTTTACAGACTTTCTCATGAAATCAGTGTTTACTGCAACTACTGGCATTTCTCTTTAAGCAACTTTATTTTTAATATGAATATTTTCTTCTATGTTCCATATGACATCCTATTGGTAGATTCGCCCCCATGATTTTGATGTGTCACTTGGTATTGAATCACAAGAGGAACGTTCTTTGCTCCAGACAATCCATTTATTCATTTATTTGTTTGTTTATTTATTCATGTCATGTCATGTCACTCAAGAAAATTCTTTTTACATGCATCTTTAAAAAGTTTTATGCCAATAAATATTAAATCTTGCTTTTTCTGTATCTTCATGTCATTTGATCAGTGAAAGTCAATCACAGTTGCCAGCCAGTGGAGTCCCTGTTACCAGACAGCGGGTTGACATGATGCGTGATGTATTTGATGAATATGTCAGAGAGAGGACCACACACAATTGGAAGTTTTGGATTGTATCCTTTTGTTTCATACAAACAATGATGTACAGGGAAAACATTACTGTAATATTCAAGCACAGCTTTTAAGACTAAGATGTACACGGAAATCATTGCTGTAATATTCGAGTACAGCTTGTAATATAAAGATGTACACAGAAAGCATTGGTGTAATAGTCTGTTTATTAAAAGATACTTTTATTAAGCCTCTAAATCTGGGCCACTTAAAACATTGCTGAGCAATTGATCTAAAGGCAGACTATGTAGGCTCGATTTAATTCATCATTATATGCAGTCATTCGTACAAATCAAATCCGTGAGTGATTGATAGGATGTGTGTTGTAGAGCCTGGGTCAGTTTTTCAGTTAGTCTGTACCCTATTGCAAGACATTTTTTCTTCCTCTTCCAGTATTTGTCACTTTGCATGAACTAAACAAGAACTTCAAGTTTCATTTTCAGTGGTACTTGTATTTCGTAGTACCAATTTTCCCCTTTGAATGATTAGCTTTGTGAATGGGTCTGAAGAATAATCAGCAATTTCCTGTTTCGTATTAATTCAAAGTCTTTTTTGAGACTACATATTTGAGATTTACTGTTGTCTTTAAATAGTCATATTTCTACTAATAACACAGTATCACACGCAAACAATTCTTTACAAAAGTCATTAATTTTTTAAGAAAGAAAACTATTGGAAACAGTTCTCAACACACACTAACAGTCCAGTTTTGACCCTTGCTAGAGGTGAGCTACTTTTCCCCAACACCAAAAATACAGGGAGACTCATTAAAGTCACATTCTCCTCCCATCCCACTTCAGTAGTGGGCTAAAGGGGGGGGGGTTATGTGACGTTTGTGAGTCTCCCTTTATGTTTAGTTTTGAGGAAAGTAGCTGCCCTCTCACAAGAGTTCAAATTGGGCTAATCACACACTGATGGCACACTCACTCAATTGGATATTGGAAGTGGTGTCAAGAGATTTTTTCATGTTTCCCATTGAGTTCTTCCTAGCTTTCCTTAGCTAATCTTTTCAACCCTCAGTACAGCATTATTATCCGACCTCTGTTTGAGTCATTTAACAGCACGGTTTCCACGTCTAGTCAGGAAGAGCTGACAAGATCTGTTCGGTCGTGGCTTGATCAACACTGCTCCCTCCTAACTCTTCGACCCAGTGAGTTCCCTTAATTTGTTATATAATCTTTTCATATTTTAGGTTTACAATGTATTTAGACTCTTTATTTGATATTTGCTTTCCTTGCGCGCAAGTTGCTCCCATATTTTGACATCTCATCCTTTGCATGAATCCAGCCTTTATTCACTACGTGCCCCATTCGCATGTTGATTATTCTAACTTTTCTGTATAAAGTAATAAGTACTCAAGATTTTTTTTTGGCTTTAATCCTTTCTTTATCATAGTTGTGAAGTTGTCTGTAATGAACACCCATGCTTGTTAACATGAAATATATTATCAGTTTCTTAGACTGATATCAGTTTTAAATTCATACTCTAAATAATTATGCTTAAAGGTGTGATTGATTATCATACCGGTGCACCCTGAGCACTCTGCATCGTGGATTGAGCGTATTATTATTCATATCTCTTTATTATGACCATATTTTTCTTTGTGATGATATGTACATTAAATTCATTCTTTCTTTACCTCCTTTCTTCCCTTCTTTCCAGCTGTATTGTCCTCGTTGACCCTTCTCAGTCGGACCACGTCCATCCTGTCAGACCCTACACAGATCCCACAGCAAGCCATTGATGCAGTCACTCGTAAGGAAGATGAAGTGGACTAGATGGAACAAGTCACCAGAAACCACTTGTCTTGGATTGCACAATATTTGTGCATTGGTGTTGATTAGTAAGGTGAATGATGTTCGGTTTATGAACACTGTCAACAATGTAACTTGTCTGTGAGAATTTATTCAAAGCCTTTTAAGGAAATAGTTATTGAGCCATGACAATACTTCTGTTTTGATTGTAATCATATAAGTTCAGGTCTAATGGCATAAAGCTGGTTTTGGATACACGTATGTGGTCTAAAAATCATTAATCCATGCTTATTGCATGCCTTATTGACAGTTTATAGCACTTATATCAAGAAGAGTCCCATAATTAATGCACATTTTTGTCATGGAGTGCTCCTTATTCACTTGTTACTATGGTTTCAGCCGTTG
The DNA here is from genome assembly GCF_018143015.1 of Lytechinus variegatus. Classification (NCBI taxonomy): domain Eukaryota; kingdom Metazoa; phylum Echinodermata; class Echinoidea; order Temnopleuroida; family Toxopneustidae; genus Lytechinus; species Lytechinus variegatus. Next base: position 74,919,590 of record NC_054741.1, on the reverse strand, counting down.
GATACCGAATGATTTTGCTATAACAGATCTTTTTCATAGACTCCAGCTTTCATAAATGCAGGCTCAGTCTCCTAACAGGTTAATCGACCCACTATTTATTTGTGTGAACGATGGGCTTGATATTTAAAAACAGTGGGTTCAATGTCTGATGAAATCATAGCAACACACACATGTATTATAATGCCCTATGACAAAAGGGTGTGTTTATAAAATTGGCGATGTTCTCAGTGTATACACCAAATTGAACATCATTAGCATGGATTTAGATTCATAACCATCTTTGTGCCTGTGAGACTTCATTGGTTTTCTTAAACTGACATATGACAGTTAATGATCAATTCCATGCTTCTGTCATGTAGGATTTTCAGTTTGATTTTAGAACTGTCAAGGGTCTTCATTACAATTATGCAATGCATCTGTGTTGTTTGTCTTTGGATTGACTACATACTTGATATACAGTTAAATAGTTTGTCATAAGGTTATTCATGAGGGTTTTCTTTCATTTATACTTATTATAATGACAAATTTGCAATAACATTTCAAAGCTTCTAAAATCACTCAATTTCATGGGCTGAAAGTAAATCAGTTATATAAATTGTATTTTGTTTCTAATTATAACTAGTCTTTATGAATCAGAACCCAGAAATGAGTAGATTATGGCCATGCATCAGGGAGTATTATGTTGTAACTTGAGAATATTTGTGCTATTATCTGGTGTTTGTGTTTGAACCACCAACGTTTATTTTTCCCCCAGTATTGTATCTCCAATGCTTCTTGTTGTCTTGTATGTTAGACTTGGGAGGCTTATATGAGATAGAATTCCTATTATGATTATTAAAATGAATACATGACTATCACTAACTGTGCTATTGGGATAAATTCTCTTGCATAATATGGTATTAATATTCATCCATTTCAGCATTCTTGATATTATTAATCTATTTTTAATACAGGTGGGCAACATGGATAGCAGAATTATTATTTTTTTCCTTTAAATACATGTTTTAATCTTTATTCTTTATACTGCTTGAAGACAAAGTTGAAATGTATTTAATGACATTTCACTCTATATTTGAAAGCAATGAAAGTAATGTAATCAACTTTTCTTGGTTCACGTTCTTCTGAGAATTTTTTTTTTTAAGTTGCAGCTGATAATATGATATAGATATGATAAGAAGATGAAAAGTGTAGAGTTTATGTGTTGTGGGGGGCAGATGAGCAATTCAAAAATATTGTTATAATTTTGGATAGATGTATTTTTATAAAGATATGTATGAATGATTTCATAAAGAGCAATTAGAATTTTTATAAAGGGGTTAAATTTCTTGTTATAAAAAAAATGAAAAGTAACTTTTTTTTTATTGCTGCTTACATTTTCCATGCCATTTCAGCTGAATTTTTTTTAAGATAATACCTAGTGCATGTAGGACTTCATGCATATGAAAGCTCCTGTTAAAATCTGTATACAATTCTAGTTTACCATAACCATACTCTGGAATAATGCTTGACATTTAAATTTTGGTCCAGGCTCATCACATTTCACATTTCTGTTTAGTGCCTAGCATTTACATCCAAATATTCCAATTCAGCATGATAACAGTATCATATACCCATTGAATATAAACTGATTTGAGGGTGAATTTATAATCACATATTCATTTTTTGCTTTCTAATAAACTAAGAAAGTCAGTAAGGTATTTTTCTCCCTTCTATGCAAAGCATATCAAGATATATTTCTGAATTATAAAATAATCTTATAGCATTATTTCCCACTGGATGGCCATTGTTATTGAACCATGGTTGATATTTCTTTTCTGTGTCAGTGTGTATATAATAGAGCTTGTAAATTGTATATAGAATGCCTTGTGTATATTTAGTTATGGCTTTATTCATGTACAGTACTGTTGTGAAGAAATATAAAGAGCACCTGCTTGAAATTGAAATTGGCAGTAAAGAAAATTTTGCCAATTGGGAGATGGTTTAGTCATATTGAAAGATGCACAAGTAGAGAAGTATTTTGTAATTGATTAAAAGATCTGTATTCCTATTCAATGCCTGCATGCATATGGTTTGCTACCCATCATTGCACATTTAATTTTATGTATGTATGTATAATGTCTGTGTCATTGGGTGTCGTTTGGAAAATCATACTTAGTTTTTCACTGTGAACACAAATTTATTGGATGGATCGAGACTGTATTAGTGGTATTAGAGATGGTGTTTCATTACAATGATTTAGGAATATGTTTAGCATGGATTGTACAAGAGAATGGCATTGGTCACATTGAAGGAGCACAAGATGGATTGAAGTACACTTTCAGCCAGTCAAACAGACAAGGCATTGAAATAACTGGGTCCTGTTTCATAAAGGACTTGCAACTGTTGTAACTTTGCTGTTATGGCAACTACCATGGTAACAGGGCTCAGCAGCCAATCAGAATCAAGGTTTCCATGGTAGTTGCCATAATGGCAAAGTTACAACGGTTGCAAGTTGTTTATGAAATGGGCCCCGGATCCTTCTGAAGGAAGATGACAAAACACAGTGGATATTCCATGGTGTAGTTAAATCTGGCTTAACTTAGACTACACTTGTATGGAGTACCAACTGTCCATTCATTTACCAATTGAAGATAATTATCCTGCAGCAAAAAAATTGTCAATATCAGAATGCCATCCCTCAAGCATCTAATAGAGCTCTCTATAAGACAGGAAAACCAGCAGGACTAAATCAGTCCCCGGACATAAAAAATAGGTATCAACCAGTACCTGGATGAACTTATGCACATTTGTTTCTAGTACTTACCTTGCCCCGTCAAACCTGTTGGACAGTAATGCAACAATAATACATATTGGTAAGGGCACTTGTAATAAATACTTAAAAATTATTATATCAACAGCCGAGATCTCAAGGAGGGCCTCCAAGACCACCCCAACGCCTCCTCTCCCTGCCATATGATATACCAAAATACCCCAGCCTAGTTAGGGTTAGAAATATCTGAAGAAAATCCAAAAATAGTAAGCTTTAAGAATTTGGAATGTAACTCCATTACTGACTTTAAGGAAATAATTTACAGCTTTTATGTATAAATTTTGACTCTTAGCTTTGCAGACTATGCAATATGATATTGTGTAAACACAGTTATTGTAGCCGTTATCTTAAACCATCGCTGAAACCAAAGGGCCAACTATAATTAAAACTTGCTTTTACACAAAGATGGGTTAAGTTAATCCAATGCTTTGAAGTTATGTGATTTTAAAGACTTCTAAGCGAATTGAATTTTAAATTTTGTTACTTTTGACTAATTTGTATTCATGGTAGAGTTTACCTCGTTAAGAAATGACATGTGGAAAGAAGTTTCTTTCACTCCTACAAGTAATTGCTATCGGCAGGGATATCATTAGGTATTATGCTTAGGCAACGATGCGAGATCAGTGGTTTGTGTTGTAGTGATAAGAATTTATTTATTTTTGCACAGTTTTGAAATACGTGGTACACATGCAATTATTTTCTGACTGATATCATAAAATTGTAAATATCCCACACCTTATACCCTTGTAGTCTTTAGCCTAGCTTATCAAATGCCGCTTTCTCATATTTGCGTATCATGTAGTGTGATTAATATTCTTACACATTTGATTAATTTTTACCAAATGTATTCTCTTTCAATCCCTATCTTGCTCTAACATTTATTTTGTTCTTTTATCGACTTTGGAAGGGCATGAATGAATTGATATATTGTTGCTGAAAAAAAAGAGAATATTCACCAATGAATTCAAAGAGAGCTAATAATAGCAATAAAGATCACTTTTCTGAAGAAAAAAAAATTACCTTTCCTCTGCTATTTGTGCAATTTCAAATAGAAACCTTCATTGATCTGTAACACATGCAACAGTCAATATTGGCAAAGCTCACCAGTGCATTGTAGTAAAATGATAAAGCATAGGCAACTGCTTTTAATATCTTGTATCAGTTTTGCTCAGAAACATGTGGATAATCTTTATATTCTAGAGCTAAAACAACGATAGGATTTCATGCTTAACAAGTGAATGCTTGCGTTGGTCTCATTGAAAAGTAAAAAAAGGTGTCGTAATGTATATGTATTCAAGCAACTGACCGAAAGAAACACTGTTTGATTGGGTTATTGTATGCATGGTTTATGCATGAACTTACCAACTGGCAATTGTATCTTGTAAAAGTGAACATAGTATATTCATTACGAAAGTGCATCAAGTTTTCGTGCACATAGGTTTCTCCCTTTAAATTTCACTAACATGAGATAAAGCACCCTGATTTTTTTTTGTCCCCATTCACAATGATTTTTGTAATATTTGCTGTTGCTATTATATATTTTTTCCTTCTGTAAATTGCACTTTGAGTTCTGTTTGAGCCATCTACTAGGTGCCATATCTTCCAGTTACTACAAGGAGTTAGATTATGTGGATAATCAACACTCCTGCAATTGCACAAATTACTAACACATATGACTAGCTGGAATTTTGAAATTTGAAAGTCGGAGACAAATAATCTGAACTATCATGCAATGTAGATACTAGTAAATTTGACATAGACAGGAATTTAATTGGCCTCAGAGATATTTGACTTATCTGATCAAAATGAATACATGGAAATAGTTCATTATTGTAAAATTTTCACTGTAATTGATCTAAATTCATTGTTTGCATAATAGCATTTTTGTTGATGAAAAAGTGAGGGAAGGGCAGTTTTAGACAGATTTCATTGCACCTATTCATCTTAACACCCTTTTTTTATCAATTCACATATCCTTCGCGTTTCACTCATATTTAGAGGCCTTTAGAGAAACTAAAAAGCTTAATACATAAAAGGGAACATGCCTATATTCAAGCATTTGTGTTGACTCATTTTTTCCTTGTGCTCAAAATCTGAAATATTGCTGCATCAAAATGTTAGTCTTTTACTGTTTTCTGTTTTTGGTTAAACCGAAGCAATGTGCTGTTGTTGCCATGAATATAAGCCAGATTTAAAAGTTGTTTAATAATTGTTGGGTCAATTGATTTTTTTGTTAATATCGTGGTATTCTGTCAAACAAATTCAGATTAGATGGAATTGAAGTGCCTTAGACATACATAATGAGACCAATTGAAATATATGAAAAATCATGTGCTATTAGAGATGGCAAATTGTAACTGTAAAGCACTTCTACAGTTGCATTATAAACACTATCAGTACATAGCGACAGTTTGATTTATGACATGTGCGATTTTAAAATCCCTTTTTCAATTTTCTATATTTTCCTTGTTATTCCTCTTTTATTTTCTTGCCCACTGCCCCTCATTTCTATAAGGGGCATCATTAACAACACTTTGCTTCACCTATGTAATTTCCTGTAAAATATGTACAAAGGAATTCTGAAAATATCCAAGGGATTTTTTTTTTAATGTTATGCATCATTTGTGTGTGTACAATTTGGTTTGCCCATATACCGTTATTTTGATCTTGACCTAAGTAAGTTGAAGAAAAAATATACAAATAAAAATATCAAAGAAAGATTTCATTAGTGTCAGTGTATCGTTTGTTAAACGTGCAAGTGTTTGCATGTTAAACCTGTGTGACCAGAAAGTCAATATGATATCAACCTAATAGGTACCATCTCACAAGAACCTCTAACACTGCTGTAAGTGAGAGAGCTGATGGCAAGTAACATTTCCCCTACGGCGAAGTCAAAATAACATTTTTTATACCAGCTACATACATAAAGGTGGTTTGAATAATGGATCTACAGTGCGTATCAAAAAAAAGTTTACACTTAGAAAAAATCCTGTAAAATTATATATTTGTAATATCCTGACGATTTTTCCACATTTTAGCATTAGTACAGATCCATTTAAGCAAATGACGATAAACCTGTCGAAAAATATTTCTGCTTGAGTGAGCACCACTTGGTTTTGAAAAGTTGGTGAAAATTGATTTGCGCAGAATTTTGAAATAGTTATGCGAATAAAAGTAGACCTTAATCATGAAGAACACGTGGAAATTAGCAAATAAAATTGATATGAAGATATCTTTTACCTTTTTAAACTTGTTTCCTTGCCCAAAACACTTCGAAGAGTGCATTGCGCCCCATCCCACTCCCCCACACATCGAGTCCATCGTGACGATATTTGCTTTACACTGAGCTGTGATTTACATGAAATTGCTTAGGCTTGATTTTCATTTTGTTAATCATTGCCATGCTTGGGAAAAGTGTGGAGAAACAAGTATTAAATGAAAATGAAATGTATACCAACTTTAAATGATAAAAACTTAGTGAAAAATGCTGGAGATGTCTGATATAAACTTTTGTTCAGATTCAGTTATGTCCTCAGATCCAGCTGGCACAAAAGGGTAAAGGTTGTGCTTACTAAGTGTTGAAATTTCAAATTTGGGCGGCAAAATTGTTACAAAATGCTTGAATGTATCCGTTTTATTTCAATTGGCTAAAAGTGCTAGCGAAATTTATGAGAAATGCTTCACAGGGTAAGTTTGATTTCGCCCTTTCCCCTTGACACAGCGTGAAAACAAGCATTTCTGCGCAAACAGATTTCTGCGAGCTTTACAAAAATGGACAGTGCTCACTTGAGTGTAACATTCTGTCAAAACTTTTACCTTCATTGGATAGATGAGACCCAAACCCATAATTATATGGGAAAAAATTACCCACATGTTGTATATTTTTTAATTCCCAGGGCTTTTTCAAAGTGTAAACTTTTTTTTGATACGCACTGTAGTATCACATCCCAAATTACTCTCAACTTTCAGGCTAGTTGAATGTAACATGAAATGAGCATTTTAAGAGAGCCCGGTGAGGAATGAATGGGGTTGGACTGGCCTTGAACATCCCCCACCACCACAGAGGCAAAGAGGAAAATATATGTACTTGTACATGACAGACAAGGACTTGTAAAAATAAATTTAAGACACAAAAAACAAAATGACTCAATGGTATACATGAACAGCAGGTAAATTTATTTCTATCTTTGTAAACATTTGCTGCATTTGAACATAAGAGCATTCACAACTTGAAATGAATTAGCCTCAAAATATTGAATTTGAAACAGAACTTCACCATGGACTCTTCGCAAAATGATTCCGGTATTCAAAGGGATCGTTGCACTTTGTGAGCAGCCAATGAAATAATCATCAAACTAAGATGGAACATGTGTATGAGTGCTTGTATTTGTTATTAAAAAGCCCTGAAACAAAACATAATATACTGTAAGAAGAAAAACTATAGTTCAGACACAAATAATGAATTATAAGCCTGGTTTTGATACCCGTCTCTGAGACGCAATTAGGTCATGCCCAGTTTTCTCACATTCAAAATATCTGTTGGCTGTATGTAACACCTATGCACAAAGTATTATTACCTATTATATATTGCACACACAGTACATATGTCATGCAGGGTTTATCCAGAGTTCTTGTGTTGTGGTACAGATTTTTTCTTTACACGTCATTGAAACCAACCCCATTCAGTTTCAAACTTTGGTTTACATCTTCAAAGTTTTAAAATAGGTTTCTGAAGATATGGTACTTTGAACCTTTTTGACTGGTATTTCACACTATAAGGCTTATGATCTGCCTATTTCTAAAAACCAAAATGAGAATTTTTAAAATCAGAACAAAGTAAAATGAAACACACATTGTTAAAACTTGCAAGATTAAACGTGTACAATGTTCACAAGCGTGGCGACACTTGGTAATGAAAAACATAAATCCCCATGATCACTACTTTCAGGATCTTTCACATATCGATCACTGGTAAGATATCAACCTATTAAAAAGTATCATTTTTTTAAAAAGTACTTGTAAGTAATAAACGAAACCTTCATCTATTATTTTCCACTTCTCATTAATTGTCGGTATACCAAATAAATCAAATCATGAGTCTCTCGCATATGAAATTTAGGAAGAATATCCAAGAACATAACAAAAGGCAATGTTATATTTTAGAAAAACCCAAATGATTAGCCTGCTTGTTTTCTAAGTATGCAGTCATGCCTACTTTTGCTTTTTTTTTTAAATGAACTGTTTCTTTGTTGCGGTCAAAAGCCATTCCCTAGAATCTCCAGTAATACATATCATTGCATAACATGAAAGCTTACTGTTTTTTTTACTAAAAGATTCCTTTTCAGACCCAAACATACAATACATGTTTAGTTAAAAGATATATCCCATCTTGAATTTGATCCTGGGATGGTATTCTGAACATTGTCTTTGCTCAAGAGATATGACAAAATTGGTATTCTAGTAGATGTCACAACTTTCGCCATAAAAATTGTCATAAATTTTGTTTCATTCATCTTCTATGACTATTTTCAGATTTTTTTCATGCTACAGTTAGGCCCTACAAATCAAGTCCCTTTATTTCTCTCTGTTTTCCCCATTTTTTATCTCTCTTCTACAATTTCCATAAAGCTCCCTGTCTCTCCTTGCATTTAAGTACACACAGTTGCGCGATGCCAGCTACTGTATTGAGGATACGCCCACGTGCCACCCGGGCCTTCCTATTGGTTAAAAGGGCTCCCACTGGGATCTTACAGTGATTTTGATCGGTTTGCCTCCGAAAAGATGGGCGGGAACTTAGAGAGATATGACAGGGAAAAGACAAAGATCAGAATACTGATTTGTGACAATCATACCAGTGTCACATCTCAGAGAGAAATGACCAAATTTATGACAAAAGTTACGACGGTGTTCCAGAATACCGACCCTGATTTTCATATTGAGCACCTGCCTCTTTTTTGTTGGGGGAGGGGGGCATACATGTATATTATTCATTTTGAAATAGAAATAGTCTGACGAGAGTGTGACTTAATTTTTCATTCTTGAAAGCTGCGCTTCTTTTAAAATCTATGATTCTACGGCATTTTACTAAACCAATTGCGGTTATTTTGTTGGTTTATTTCAAATATATATTTCAGTGAAAGATAAAGATAAAGATGTCAATAATGTGGCTGCCTTATCTCTACATTTTTGTGACGTGTCAATCAAAGAAAACACTAAACAATAACAAGGCAGAAAATAATTAGAAATAATATTAGTGTGCAATGCCTTTCTAACTCCTAAATAGATCTTTTCATGATAATAACACATATTTGGGAAATAAACAATACATGTAATGAATAATATAACCTGTAACAGAAAATAATTATACTATAAGTTGGGACATAACATAGTTACAATTGATCAATCTATTTATCCTGGATTGTCATGGACTGATGTTTGAATTTGAACATATCTTTTTTAAAAGGCCAGTCAAAGAACTAATGCACGAACTTAATGTATGGAAAATTGATACATTCAGTTGAAAATAATTATGTGCTAGTCAAAATGGAAGGATCAATATGTCACTACATTTGAAGTGTTTTAACACATAATATAATATATATTTTTAGAATGCATGAGGTTATTAACCATATGTAGTCTACCATATATTCTGAGGGGTGCTTATCTAAATAGAAACCCATTGAGGGAGTGTACACAGTGATATCTCTTTCCATTCATAACACTAGAAAAGACATTTCTCATTGATGGTTTTTTTTTGTCTGAACATACTGTTATCAAGTACTCATCTATGTTAGTTATAAATGAATTGTATCCATGACTTCATAACTTGGGACTTTTATATCTGATTTACTGTTATCTAATTATGCACATTTCAACATTACTTTGGAAAATTCAGGAACTTGAAAAAATCCTCCACTCTTGATGTGTAGATGAAGCATCCTTCATACAGCCAATCAGTATCAGTTTATTCTCAAAATGGCGTTTGTTCATCAGATCAACGTCTCTCACATTTTTCTTCGTCAAAATTGTAATGTCAGAATTTTCAGTAACAAGCGGTTTTATTCATAAATACATGTTTTGACATCTCCAAATGATAACAGTCCAATCAATGAATGATCCTCAAATTGGCAAACCTGTCAAATCAATTCATCAATTCATGAAGAAACTGAATGAATTTGGGTCTAAGTATATGATCTGACCTATTGTATGAGCCTGGAAAAAGACGCAGAATGGTTGAATGAATAAACATTTCTCAAACCGATCAGAGTTAGCTCGCTTACTCCTAACAATAACTGTCATTCTTCAACCATTGCATACAGGTCAATCTTCCACACTGTCAGCAAAGCCTGATCTGCAAGATATTTTCATTGCTTGCATACTACCCCTTGCCTTTCATGAGGTATCTTCATGTCCTTGAGGTGTACAAGACCAGTCTCAGTCACTGCACTTCTCTATCCTTCATAGTCTTTCACATTCAATGATTCCTTCAAATTTGTCAATCATTTACAATGACTTCAAACCACTTTTCATGTGAAAACATTGATGTTATTCATATTGCTGGTATCAAACATTCCTGGGTCAGCAATCACGATGGGCCTTGAACTCAAAAGAGTTGTATTGACATAGCAGTCGAGCCGTCTTTCCAGATAGGCGATGCTGCAATCTGAGCCCGGCACATTGGACAGGTCTGCTCTCGATCAAACCACATGGACACACAGTTCTCACAGAAAATATGCTGTACAGAAACAACAAATATAGCAATCTTATATCAAGATTAAATCTATGAAATCAATTTGATAAATCTTTGGAAAAAAAATACCTTCAAATCTGAATTAATTGTCAGATATTATTAACAGATGAATGGAAAATGAATGGTAAAATTGAGATTGTATAACTGCAGAGATGCCAACCCTCCCGATGAAATCGGGAGGCTCCCGAAAATTCATCCCAACTCCCGCCCTTACGATTACCATCCTTATCCTCCCGAAATTACGATTTTTTTTGCATTGATCAAATTGGATTGGAAGTACATGTACATGTATCGTCTGCTAACTTTAGCATGTATTAACTCCATTACGTTCGCTGCTACTAAATTGTGTGTGAAAGGCAGACAAATAAGGAGCAGCGAAAAGCTGGTGCATGTGATATGCCCAACAGGAATCCACTGTGCACCAGGCCGGTAGGCCCGGCTAGCTTCGTGAGCCGTGTGCGCTCGCGGCTGCTGGATTTGTCGAGTCGTGCGGTGGAATATCGGTGTGTGATTTCGGCGTGTTGATGGGTTGATATTGACACGAAATGGCGGAAAATCAACAAAAGAAGACCAAGAAATGGTCTCAGAAGTATAAGACTGAATACAGTCTCTAGCACCCGTGTATTTGGAAGTCGGAAAGAGGAATTTACCATGCATTTTGCACAATTTGCAGCGTGGACATTTCAGTTGAGCACTGAGGTCGTGATGATATTCGAAAGCACTTTGTTGGGAGCAAACAGCATACGGACATTGCGAAGACAAGATCTTTACAGGTAGACGTAATTAACGCGCTGAGCTTTTCTTTACTCGATTTATACTCAATTATAGTGGAACATAACCTGCCTATAGCTGATAATTCCTCATTATTATTGTTGAACAGGTACTTTTCTATTGTCCTCTCATTTTTTTAACATGTAAAAATGCATATTTGATATTTTTTATGTTAAAAAAGTGGGAACAATGTTTTTTTAAAAACATGTGAAATGCTCCAAAATAAGGGTCAGATTGCACCAGAGAGCATCTAGAAACCCAGAGCTTCCAGGGCCCTAAGGCGGGCCCTGGTCCCCGGCCGCAAGAGTTGAGCGCTCTGCGCTCGAGATGTGCGCTATGCGCACATAATTTGGTGTCGGTTGCGAATCCTCCCTCATTCTGATTTCCAAAAGTTGGCATCTCTGTAACTGATTCAAGTGGGCATTGTTTGTACAGTAATACATTTAATGCAAACAATGACAATATTACCTACCAAAGTCAGAAGGCGTTTGCATAAATTTTAACATCAATTGCAGATCTAGTATCATATTCCAAATTTTCCAAAGAGGTGTGTTTACTACTTTATCCCTTTTGTTTTACCTGCTAACTTATTCTAAAATACCTTCAAACTTAGTCTTGGCAATTGAAACACAGAAAAAAAAATGAAATAATTGTGCTAGACTTTTAATATTCACCTTGCAAGCCAGCTGGATAGGATCTTGAAAATCATCTTGACATATTGGGCATGCCTCACCGACTCTACGGATCTGGTCTTGTGAGGGCGCCATTCCATATTGCTACAGGAGGGAGAGATTAATGGTATATGTTGGGAAACGAGATATGCATGTACTGTACATCACAGAGTAAATATATGTTGTATTGAAGTACTTTCCCCAAGACTGAAGACATCAGGTTGAGGAATAACAGTACAATCAATAATGCTAATGCTACATATGAGAACAGAGATTTAATTAATCTAAGGCTACCAAGGTCTTGGATGCCCTACACATTGGCATTGATGACCCTCTCACTGATCTTTGAAATCTTTCTGCCCTATTTCAATTTGTCCATTTGTGTTTAAATATAGAAATGTGCCCTACAGAAAATGGCCTTGCTCTAAAATCATTAAAATCTAGGGACTGGCACTACTAGGTTCAATATTAGGAATCACAAGAATGGATATTTGCCAAGTCTGTTCACTTTATAGAGGTGCCACGGCCGAGTGGTCTAAGTTGCCTGACTAGAGACACCAAAGTTTGGGGTTCAATCCACGGCCAAGGCACTTATGCCTGTGAGCGAGGTATTCCATCAACAGTGCTCTTTTATCCTACATCCAAATAAATGGAAATGCTATACACATTCTTGGTAACTATGTGTGCACTTATTTTTTTTTAAGTCTGTTCACTTTTGTACTTTAAACAGGAAATGATGTCATAATACATGTAACCAGAGAAGAAGCTTGATATATGAATACTATTTCTTGTTTTTACAAAGACAAAGCACTATATCAAAGTACTGGAAATTTGGAAGAGACAAAATAAGTATGCACTTACCACATCAATAAAAACATCTTGTAAAGATTTTCTTAAATCCTTCTGTTTTCTGTACACTGTAAAAGCCTGAAAAGGAAAAATAAAATTAGAATTTTACATTCATTTATTGATGAAATTTATTCCAAATACAACCTTCTCATCCTTTAAACTATTTTATCATCAGAAAATCAAGAGAAAGAGAGATAGAAAAGCAGAACTTCAAATAAACATAATCCTAATTTGAGTGTTCAATTAAGAAATGAAATATTAGCGCATAGTTGGGCAATGAGGAATGACACAGAGATAGAAAAGCAGAACTTCAAATTAACATAATCCTAATTTGAGTGTTCAATTAAGAAATTAAACATTAGCGCATAGTTAGGCAATGAGGAATGACACAGAAAGAATAGCTTTAAATATTTTTAAATTCAACAATTACAAATACAATTTCTGTCTACTGGTAAGTACAAATTTGAGTTCACAAAGTAGCTCATGACAGATAAAAACGACTGCAGGCTTAGCATGTGGGAGAATGCTTGTAAGTTTGTCAATTGCTTTCTTCTTTGCTTTATACAAAATAACTTCTTATTGATTCCATGATGATTTCCTAATTGTGCTGATGTATATTTCACTAAAATTGCATACCAGTTTGTGAATTTCACAATCAATCAGGAAATGATAGTGAAATCTGAAACCTTCCAATAACTGATGAAAAGATGAGCCCTAATTTCTTTCTCAAAACCAAGGCAAAATTTTACAGACTTCCTGCCTATGTGTGTCTGAAACAGTGTGTATGTGTTTATTATACAATGCACACAGCACTGCCTTGTGTAATGGAGACATCACATCATGACTCAATTTTATTACCCAAGAAAATAAAAATGCACACTTCTCCTCTCGCTTAATTAATTGATGGAATGGAACGTTACTGAAGCCCTTTATTCAAACAAAGATTTTGAGCAGCAGTACAACATTACTTTGTATTTACAAGACATACCTAAGATTCTACTTACTTTTAGTATTACATAAGCAAATGTTAAGAAGTAGCTAATTATCCAATGAGATTCACTGTAATCTGAGAAGTAGGACACCCAGACCGGGAATGGTGGAAGAAGTCGATACGTCTGAGATATTTCCTCTAAAGCACGGTAGATTTTACCCTGAAAAACAAAAATTTACAACTTCAGTGCATTTATTATGACACTTACATTTAAAAAAGTAAACTCTAGATGCAAGTAGGTATCTATGTAAGTGAGTCTTTTCCAAATAATTTTGGTAAATTTTATTCATTTTCAAGTATTCATTTTCATTGTTTAGATAAATTTAATTGCATCTTGTGTAAAAGTGCAGTCAAAAGAGTTATTTCAAAGGTAAACTTTGCAATCAAAACATTAAAATATATAATGAAATTTGAGTCCTCCATAATTTGGGTAAAAGGGAATAAATGGAATGCATAATTACATGTAAAAGTAAAATTATGCTCTCCATTTATTCCCTTTTACCCAAATTATGGTGGACTCAAATTTCATTATATTTTTTAATGTTTTTTAATTACATGTAAAAGTACACACTTTACTGTGTTTTATTTGAACTTTGATAAGTTATTTTTTAAAAGAAACAATTTTTAATCTGTAATCTCAAGTTATGATGTTGCATGAAAAAAAAATGAAATAGATAATCATACATGTGACATATACATCATCATCTTAAATAAACATGTTTTATTTTTATTTATTGGTATATATGCACACAAAAATTGACCAGCAGCACATGCAGAAAGGGTCAATTTACAAAAATCCCTGAAGTACAATATACAGATATAACAAAGCAAATTAACTAAAACATAATTACAGTATTCCATATCAAAACTATAAGAAACAATTTATTATACAAATGATGATAGGCTGATAACCTAAATCATATCAAAATTAAAATAAACTAAGAGCGCAAGGAGGGGCAACCTTCCAATGTGCACTTCCCAGGTTATTTGGTTAATGGTTTCATTAACAAACAAACAAACCTATGATTTCTCAAGGCCCAATCTTACAAAGAATTGTGATCAAGCCAATGGCACCATCATTTTCATGTAGAATGCACAAACCCATTTAATTAAAGTACTCTCCAAATGCAGTGAACATCTATGCATAAATGTCATTGTTTTGACCAATGAGCATGCTTTTCATTTACTAATGAATGCATCTCTGAATGCATTTAACAGAACTATGAATACTATGGATCATCATCATCAATTATTACATTGATGGCTTTCCATAGTTGAGTTTGCATGCATCAATCACAATTGAAGCTGACGTAATCACTAACTTACTCTTTTCTTGAAGCTGAGGACTGATCCAGGAAGTAAGGTAACCAGACACTTAAGCATCAATGTAGAATACTTAATAACAAAATCAGTGATTCCAATGCACCACAACACAGCCCACAATGTCATTACTGCGATATTTGGTGGTAGGAAAATAAGACTGTAAAAAAGAATAAAAACTAGCACATCAATGATGTGGAGCTCATCCGGCACTTCGCAACACAATTTAACAAAATTTTAATTTCAGCCCAGTTGACACTGTAGTGAATTATATTGGTGACATAAATTGAGGAAATAGAATTGAAATTCATGAAGAAATGACATAGAAGCATTTTTTGTGATCTATGAATAAATTTCATATAAATTAAGTATCAATTATTATCTAGTCAAAGTTTCTTAACTCTGTGTAGAACCTTGGTGAACCTAATGTAGCTCTCAGATGGAACAAAAATAACCAAAATCAATCAACAAATAAGTAAGCAATTTTTGCGAGTTTTGAAAATATATAAATAAATAGCAGATTCAATGAGTTTCAAAATTCCATGTTTAAATTTTGTATCACCACCTTGAGCTATCATATGAAGCAAACAAAACTGAAATTGATCAACAAATGAAGAAGAAAAAACATTTTTTGTGATTTATGAATAAATTTTGCATCAATTAGAATAAATAATTTTCCAGACAAAATTTCAAAATTTTGTGTACAAGTTTGGTGAACCTCATGCAGCTCTACCAGATGGAAGAAAAAAAATCAAAATCTGTTAACAAATAAAGAAAAGGAATTTTCTGTGATTTATGAATACATTTCGCATAAATTAGCATAAATGATTTTCTACTGAAAATTTTCAAAATTCTGTGTAGAAGTTTGGTGGGCCTCATGAAGTTCTACCACATGGAAGAAAAAAATATCAAAATCTGTCAACAAATAAAAAAGAAGAGGCATTTTCTGTGATTTCTGAATAAATTTCGAATAAATTAGCATAAAATTGTTCTAGTCAAAATTTCAAAATTCTATGTACAAGACTGGTGAACCTCATGAAGCTCTACCAGATGGAAGAAAAAAAATCAAAATCGGTCAACAAATAAAGAAGAAGAAGCATTTTATGTGAATTTTTAAAAATATGCATAAATTCATTTTGCATAAAGTAGCATAAAAATTGTTCTGGCCAAAATTTCAAAATTCTGTGTACAAGACTGGTGAACCTCATTAAGCTCTACCAGATGGAAGAAAAAAAAAAATCGGTCATCAAATAAAGAAGAAGCATTTTATGTAAATTTTAAAAATATGCATAAATTCATTTCGCATAAATTAGCATAAAAATTGTTCTGGTCAAAATTTCAAAATTCTGTGTAGAAGTTTGGTGAACCTCATGAAGCTCTACCAGATGGAAGCAAAAAAATCAAAATCGGTCAACAAATGAAGAAGTAGCATTTTTTGTGAATTTTGAAAAATGCGCATAAATTAGCATACTTAATGAATTTCAAAATTCTGTGTAGAAGTTTTGAATGCCCCACCTAGTGCTATCATATAAAGCAAACAGAATTGAAATCGGACTTGAAATGGCGAAGTAATAGCATTTTGAAATTGTGGACGGACGACAGACGACGGACGCTACGCCACGGCATAAGCTCATCTTGCCCTTCGGGCCGGATGAGCTAAAAATAAGATGTGCTTGACTTATAATAATAATAATAAGTATGGTTCTTCACATAATATATAATGTAGAATGCAATGTCATTTATAAATATTCTTTTATCAGAGACCCTACCACAGCAAATAGGTGATGCTAGAGGCATAAATGTTTCATGTTGATGGATTGACTTCAAAATTTATTCAAGAATGCAGTGAAATAGAAAATCCAATTAGTTTGGAGTAAGCATAAGTCATGTTTTTCCCCACCAGTGAGACTGAAATTATAATCAACCATTCAAAATCGGATGTAAAACAAGAAAGTTATGGCATTTTAAAGTTTCGCTTATTTTCAACAAAATAGTTATATGAACGAGCCAGTTACATCCAAATGAGTCGATGATGTCACTCACTCAGTATTTCTTTTTTTTTTATTGTTTGAATTATACAATATTTCAATTTTTACGAATTTGACGATTAGGACCTCCTTGCCTGAAGCACAAAATGTTAAAATAATGGAATTCCACGTGATCAGGGAGGAATGAAACTTCATTTCACATGACAATGACGAGAAATAACAATATTTCATATAATAAAATACAAAAGAAATAGTGAGTGAGTGATGTCATCAACTCTCTCATTTGGATGTAACTGGCTCGTTCATATAACTATTTTGTTGAAAATAAGCGAAACTTTAAAATGCCATAACTTTCTTGTTTTACATCCGATTTCGATGAAATCTTCAGCATTGTGCTTGTCTGATTTTTCTCTTTTTATTCAAATCAATTTTTTGTTGGGGTGGACTTGACCTTTAAATGAACCTGGATATCAATTGAAACTTTTAGGAAATTTGATTCTGAAAATGGCTAACTTTAAAGTCATTGACCCTATTTTCAAATGTATTTCTTAATCTTTATTTCATAGGTCCATTGGTCTGGGGGAACCATTGGACTGGCCAATTCATATCACACCTAGGTTCGGTGGTGAGGAGGTCAATGAGGTCATATGAATGAAAATATATTATTCTCATAATAGAAGGACTGTTCAAGGGACTGACTTCATACTGGCTAATGTATTCATATTAGAGTGAGGATAATCTAGTTAAGGGTATAGGGTCATAAGATCAAATTTCAAAGGTTACAGAGGTCTTGTATGTATGAGTCATTCATGCAATAAAGAAAGAAAGAGGGAGATGGAATAGAAGGAAGAATGAAAGGAAGAAATGGAAACAAGAAATTTACAAAAAAAGGAAGAAAATCGTAAATGGACTCAGAGAAATAGACAGACAATGATGCAAATATACCTAAATTCTATTACTAATTTTTTACACAAAATCAATAGATAGCTCCGACACTTACCATTTATAAAGTTGTTGTTCTTCCAGGACGTAGTAAATAAAGATGATATTAACAAATAGTAATCCCAACCGCATGACTACAGACAAAACCTTCCTTTTCTCCTATAATAATGTAAACAAAATTGGAAGCAGATAAATTGAGTCTTTTTTTTTAACCTCACTATTGTACACTGCCCAGCACATAGCCACTCACACCACCAAACTTAACAAATATACGCCATGATCATTTCAGCAAAACAATCCTCAGAGACCTATCAAACCATCAAGATTGACAACCAAAAACAAATCAAATTCTTCAAACTAAATCTCATGGAAAGTCTTATTGAAATTATAAAAAAATCTGAGGTGATTAATAACAATACATAAGAGATATAGATTATTGTAAACAAATTTGAGAAATCTGACATACCAGGAAAAAAAATGCACAAAATGTCAACTAAACAAAAGTTGTAGCCAAAGAGCATATTATTTCTGAATTCTGATCACATGATCCTAGTAATT
Source organism: Lytechinus variegatus (assembly GCF_018143015.1). Taxonomy (NCBI): domain Eukaryota; kingdom Metazoa; phylum Echinodermata; class Echinoidea; order Temnopleuroida; family Toxopneustidae; genus Lytechinus; species Lytechinus variegatus. The sequence goes on along the minus strand of NC_054741.1, from coordinate 74,900,941 downwards.
AAATGTCCCCAATAATTTTTTTAAATGTACATGCTAAAATGAAAATTACACCTTTTAATAGCTGCCAGTATTTCTTAACATATATGTGTACACGCAACATACTTTCCAAGCAGGTCAAGGTCAATTTGTCAGCTCATTTGGCAATTGAATCATTTATAACTGGCTGGGATCAATTACTGAAATAATTCTCTTCCTCATTAAATCAGACGGAAAGAGCCAAGGATAGGAAACATATGATGTAAATGTAACTTTGAAGTATTAGGATTCTGTGTAACTCTGACCATGGCCTAATTTAAACTGGACTTCAGTAGAATGACCAAGGTGAAAAAATGTAAATAAAGTCACATGATTTGGCACAACTCCAATTTGATAACATTTATTTCAACATACCTTTAATTCAATTTCTCTCTTGACACTACTGCTATGATGAACAAATGTCCCAATTAGACCAAGGAATACTGTCAGCCCTGTAAGGATATACATTTATATGTTTATTGAGAACAGCACAAGGTATTTTTAAAAATCTGCATCATACCATTGAGCTAGTAGAGCTCTATTAGTGTAAATAATTGATGCTTTTTCTGAAAACCAGGTGGCGTCATGTGTGCTCTTTAACACTGCTTATCAAGTCCAGTCTGTGCATATGATAAACAAGTGGAATGCCTCTGGCCGTCTCACCTGCATCACGCGGTTCAATATAGCAGCAGTGCTGACTTTGAATACTACTCTAACTCGCACAAGATGTTCAGTGATACATGGTTACTCTTATGTCCACTTTTTATGAACTAGACCAATAAACTTACAGAGATATTATGGTAATTCAACAAAAAAAACCAACATGGCCAAAGTTCATTGACCTTACATGACCTTTGACCTTGATCATGTGACCTGAAACTCGAACAGGATGTTCAGTGATACTTGATTACTCTTATGTACAAGTTTCATGAATCAGATCCATAACCTTTCAAAGTTATGATGGTAATTCAACAGATACACCCAATTTGGCCAAAGTTCATTGACCTTTGACCTTGGTCATGTGACCTGAAACGCGCACAGGATGTTCAGTGGTACTTGATTACTCTAATATCCAAGTTTAATGAACTAGACCAATAAACTTTCAAAGTTATGATGGTAATTCAACAGATACCCCCGATTCGGCCAAAGTTCATTGACCCTAAATGACCTTTGACCTTAATCATGAGACCTGAAACTTGCACAAAATTTTCAGTGATGCTTGATTACTATTATGTCCAAGTTTCATGAATCAGATCCATAAACTTTCAAAGTTATGATGGGAATTCAACAGATATCCCCAATTCGGCCAAAGTTCATTGACCCTAAATGACCTTTGACCTTGATCATATGACGTGAAACTCATGCAGGATGTTCAGTGATACTTGATTAACCTTATGTCCAAGTTTCATGAACTAGGTCTACATATTTTCTAAGTTATGATGACATTTCAAAAACTTAACCTCAGGTTAAGATTTCGATGTTGATTCCTCCAACATGGTCTAAGTTCATTGACCCTAAATGACCTTTGACCTTGGTCATGTGACATGAAACTCTAATAGGATGTTCAGTAATACTTGATTAACCTTATGGCCAAGTTTTATTAACTAGGTCCATATACTTCCTAAGTTATGACGTCATTTCAAAAACTTAACCTCAGGTTAAGATTTGATGTTGACGCCGCCGCCGCCGTCGCAAAAGCGGCGCCTATAGTCTCACTTTGCTTTGCAGGTGAGACAAAAACACATACACACTATATGTAGACCAATATTTGTTATAGTTTTAATGAATATTAAATCTTTAACTTAGGCAGATCCTTATTTCTTACAAAGAATATGTTTTAAATCATGGAGTACGAAAATAAATACCCCCTAAAATAATAACAAATAACTTTCCACTACTCTTTACAACATTTCATACCATTTTATATGGACATAAAACAAACATCCTACAGTAATATTACTATTTTATGATAAAGAGCAAATAACTATTGTTTATATTCCAAAATTCACAATAAATAATTTCAAAGGTTTTATCATAAATAAGGCTCAACACAGTCTCCTTTACTGAAATGGGGATGTCTGTCACATCAACACAAGCCTTAGATTCTTACCTAATCTGTGATCATATGCCAATTTGCATGCCAAGATCAGCACAAAAAGAAGGAGTTCAGCAATCCCTTCTGACAAGTAATTGGTAAGATTTGTATCATTTAAGGGACCTCTCCCTCTATTCTGTTCCTGGTCTCCTTCTGTCTCTGTGTCTCCCACTGATGCACTCCCTCCTCCTCTTCTGCTTCCACCTCCTCGGGAAGAGGGGAACCTTCCTTCCGAGTCTGGCATGTTGATGACGACGGCATCCTGGTGTGAATGTCCATCTGGTGTCTCTACTTCTGGAGGTGCGTCCATTGTCTGAAGGCCTGGGATCATGTTCTGAATGGCGTGGTTGAACTGATTTCGTATACTATTGACTGCCATTGCAAAAGATTTGGATAGTGACAACGCTTCTAAGACTTACCCTTCACATGTCTAACTGGTACCTGTTGATATAAGCAGAGACAAATCTTCTCAGAATCTGATAGTAATCCATTTAGAGAGATAGGTCAGATTCCAAGCATCGAACTTTGCATCTTGTTTCTAAATCAAATGCTGATTTGTTTTATTTTTTTGTTTTATTTTTATTCACTTATTTTTTTTTGACTAGCTACATGTATACCAAACAACCATCTTATTTCTTGAAGGTCAAGTCTACCTCAGAAAATTGTTGATTTGAATCGATAGAGAAAAATCAAACAAACATAACGCTGCTGAATTCATCGAAATCGGATGTAAAATAAGAAAGTTACGGCATTTTTAAGTTTCGCATATATTTCACAAAACAGTTAAATGCACAACTCAGCAATATGCAAATGAGAGTCGATGATGTCCATCACTCACTAAAGAAAAGCATTGTTGCTCGAACGCAAGCCATAACAGCAGACCACTGCAACGAAAGAAGCACATGAAATTGACTAACCTGTTTTTATTGTTTGTATTAAGTTGATTGATTACAATGATGATGGTGGTTATGGTGATGATGGTGGTGATGGTGGCGGGATAATGATGATAATGATGGTTGTAATGGCCATGATGATGATAATGACATTGGTGATGATGATGATGACTAGATGTTGTTTTGTTATTTTGTCTTTGAATAAAATAAGTAGTGCAAATTTAAATTCATTTAAACTTTATTATGAAAATAGCATAAAAAATAATAAGAAGAAATTGGTATGCATTGAAGGAAAATCTATCCCTCACCAAAAGAAAATTAAAAAAAAGTGATAATTGAGAGACGACGTAGGCCTATATGCGAGCAGTTTTCCTTCAAATCGGAAACAATTAATGTTTAAAAAAATAAAGGAAATGTCATTTTCTATAAATACATGCTAATGACATTCATTGTACCTTCAATATATCAATAGAACTTCATACCCGTTCCAAAAAGAAAAAAGATGAGTCATTACAGATCATTAAAATTGTAACAGCTCGTTTATGACGACAGAAATCAAGCATACTAAAATTTATTAACTCTAATTTTGTTCAATTAAAACCTCTGATTTTTTAATAATTTTTCTTATTTAAAAAAAATTATCAGGGTAAAAATCCCCTTTTACTTGCAAAAAAGTTTCAGTGTGTAGCGGTAATTTAAATCATTCACCTGATAACCAGAACTATCCAATAAACAAGATAAGTATCATTAATTCATGCGTGCGCGCAGCGTGTGCTGCAATGTTTAATATATTGCTGTGAAGCGTAAACTAGAATGAATGTCATTTGAAATATATCTCACAGATGAAATAATACCAGCTCGACGGGCGAGCTAAAAAAATTATGTTTTTCCGACTTTGTTTATATCAATAACAAAATGGATATGAAATTAATTATGCGATCATACAATTTAGACAGGGTCTATCCTATAACCTTTATAATATACAATGCCTAAAGTCATATAAAGAGAAACGCAGATTCTAAGTATTTTTTTTTATAGACAGGATAACTACATAGACAATTTATTAATTGAAAATTTGGGATTCTTTTCCTAAAATGAATATAAAAGACAATAAAGAACAAAATTTATTTTCGGACGAAGCCAACAAAATTAGGGGACAACCAAAAATTTTGTACAAGCAAAAGAAGGCTTTACAGGGGATTGGGACCGATAATTTTTGACAAGCAACAACAAATTGTTATCACCAAAAAAATTAGTGCGATCTTCCCCCATCAAATTTAGGGGGCAGGTCCCCCGCCCCACCCCCCCCCCCCCCCCCCCGCTTCCGCCACCTATGGTTTTAGAGCGTCAGAGAGTGCGACTTACCTTCAACCGCTATCACTATCGGTAAAATGAAGCAATTGGAACATTTTCCGATTCCATCAGCTTATCACTCTTTGCAAACAGTCCAACAAACCCCGCTCTTGTAAAACAGGAAGACATTAATTTGCTCAAACGGACAACATCTCAAACTCCATATTAGTTTTACACGGATACATAAAATCTCGCCAACCCCAATACTTTTCTTACTATTTTCTCCTCCCTTAAATTTTCTATTAATTTTTTATTTGCTTGCTCTCTTTTTACTCTCTTTTCTTCTTTCTCTACCTCGATCCTTTCTGTCCTATTTTCTCTTCTATTTTTTCCTCGTCTCATCGCTTTTCCTAATCCCCAGCCCCCGACTGCCGCGCACATTAACCAACAATATCCAGAATAGTGTGAGAAAAAGGGCGAAAGGGCAGAAAACTCTGCCCAAAGGGGGGCCAGGGGCTAGAAAAGGGTTTATCACCCCATAGTCAGGTCGTCTGGTGCAAAATACATGTTTCATTCAAATTTAGATTTATGTATTTCTTTCAATAATAAAAAAACAAAAATAGTAGGGGATATTTGATATTGTACCCCCTACTATTTTTATAAAGAGACGCATCTCCCTGGGAATTTAGGCCATGGTGGGGGGATTCAGTGGCGAACCGTGACCTGGGGGAGACAAAGCATTGGGGGGGCGGGGGCACAGCATTTCACAGACAATGCAGTCCCCCCCCCATGCTTTGTCTCGTCCGGGTCACAGTCCGCTACTGGGGGGATTACTTGTACCTCCCTTCATTTTAGTGATGGCCGTGATTCTAGGTCGGAATCATAATTATTTTGGAAGAGTGTAATACACTCATAGAGATGTATACGCTCGATCTCATACAAATGCAGAATCTCCAATATAAATAATAGAACAGAAAGAACGCCTTGAACACAGGCCAAAATGCCTAACAATTTCTCTGCAGCATTAACAACTATCGTAAAGGGCGCTCCATTTATAAATAAAGATGGATGAACAGCTGTCTATGGCGACAAAATTTACCGCTGATATTTTCCAAGAATTGTGAGAAGTGGTCTGGAAATGCAACAAAAGAACCGGTGAGTACCGATTAAACATTTTCAGTGTAGTAATTGATATATATTCCATCAGTAGAATTTACTAACATCTCGCGAATTCAACTTAGTTCTAAGCTAGGGCGGCCCGAACGCACGTGAGTGGAGTCGCAGTTTATTAACACGGGTAAGTATTGCGGTGTCGCCTAGGCTAGAGTGCCAGGGAATGGGGATAAAAAACATTAATTCCACAGTCCTTCAAATCATGTCTCGAAAGGTGTCATTCACCAGAGTAAATTGCACATTGCATGGAAGCGACATCACATCTAGACGATAGTGCTTCTAAGCGATGTCTGGATTATCCTTTTCTCGAGATTCTGAGATAGACCTTATCGCAAATAGCGTTTGTCGCGTGAGGGCGTCTGTCATCGCAGAGGATCACGGGATGCGAAAGGGGGCAAACGCGGAATCGGATTTCGGGAAGCCATACAACGCCATATGTTTTGTGTAGTGTCACTCAAAATCCAGGCTTTTTTAAAAGGCTGATTTCTTCGTATTTAAATTATTTTGGATACTTGAATTTGGGTTAATAGAACAATCTTTGTATCACGATTGCCCAGTGAAAATATGAACTCAATACTCACCGTATTTTCGAAGTTTTCTGGGGCTAAACTTGGGAAGATTTTGTGGGAAAAGTGAGACGGTGATTGCGGGTCAATGCCGATCGAAAAAAAGAAAAGAGCACGTTGGCGATCAGAAATATTTTTCCATTAAAGAATATTCATGAGAATCATGATGTAGACCATATTATCTCCACATAAATTTAGCTAGTTTTTGTCATTTTGGGGGAAATATATAGTCCTTTTTTTGCAAGCCGGGGGCTTTTGAGTTTGATCATACAAGCTCTGTTACGGGGGAGGGGGGTGAAATATAAACCAGCAGGAAAAAAAAAACATTTTATGACCCCGTGAAACCCTATATCCGTCCAACCTCTCTGTAATTTTATTTTGTCTGAAACTTAGCAGATGATGGATATTTAATTCATATAAATTATATATATTTCATTCTTTTGATTAAAATATCTTATTTCAAAATTTCATCGCATTCAGTCACTTCTCTTACAGATCACCTTCCTCATTTATTTTATTTTTTTTTAAACTTATTTTACCCTCAACATACTTTCATCTATTCTCATTTTGTTTAGATTCATTATTTTGTCTAAGCATGCCACTAATAAAACTTCAGAATGTCCGACCATAATCCTGAATCATATGCAATAATTATGTAGCCTATCTGTGGAGAGAAAAAGAAAACACAGCTCCGGGTTTACAGGCCTACTCTGAATAAAATCGTGATTGAGATATTTATTTATATGAAACATGTATTCTTGACTATCGAATGATATTACAAAATAAATAACTAGAACAAAGTAATCTACTGCAGATCTTGTTTTATTGATTATCATTTTATTATTGCTTGGAATTCCGGGACCAGTTTCTTCCACCGTGACTGCCTCGCCGACGTACACTATTACTGGGCCGAGAGTGCCCGCTGTCCGTGCATATACAAGCACACTTTGCACAGTCACAGCTGCACAGCTCAAAATACGCAAAGACAGTGCGCGAAAATGAAACAAAATTGCACTTGTTTTCGTAAAGTCTGTTGTGATTCTTGCAGATATAGACAGCACATCTATCTCTGCCACCCATGATTAAGAAGAAAAGTGATGTTAGACTCTGGAACAAATATGACGAGGCGTTTAGTGGAAATTAGAAAAATGTTGGCTGCGGGCGTCGATCGTATTTTTATTCACTATGGAAATCGTACACTATATTGTCGGCTGCTTGAGGTCGCATGGTCGCATCCGGACAATAGCGGCGCTATTGCCCCCTTTGCGATCCCATGATCCTATGCGTGAATCTATTTGCGATAAGGTCTATAGGTTAGACGCTCACTTTTCGACTACATCTAGGGCCCAACTCAAATAACAGCGTGTGGGACTGAGTTATACGATTTGCGGGAAATCTAATCTAGCTAGATTTCATTCATGATATAATTCACGAATCAGGACATGAACAAATCAAATTCCTATATTATCTAATTCCCCAGATTCATTGTTATGAAGATACATCCAAAATGAATATTTTCAACCAAAAGAATAGACAAATACAATAAAAATCACTTACGAGTTCCGATCCATTTATGACGAAGGCAAAGCCAGCTTGTTGTCTCAAAAGATCAAGAGTCAAAAATAGCGAAAGATGAATTGCGAAAGTCACAATGATGACGTCATATCATCAGGATCATTTCGACCCAGTTTTGATATAAAACAGTGACCCAGTTTTAATTTAACTTGAACCCGGGCCTTAACCTCATCGTCATCCTTTACTTTAAAAAAAATGTGCCCCATCCCCCTTCTAAAATTCTAGATCTGTCCCTGTCTGTATTTCGGAAACTTTCATGGAAAGACATGAAATCATATCAATGAGAGAATAATAATTTTGTTGCTTTATTTGTCAGGTAACAAGTAAGCCTATTCATGGATTGACATGATTGATTAAAATACTGTTATAAGATTCGGGGAAAATTCTATTTGACTTGATAGTCCTTGGACTGAAGTTTTAATTGCTAAAATATTTCAAAATCATCCATACTTAGAGGACAAGTCCACCCCAACAAAACTTTATTTGAATTTAAAGAGAAAAATTCAACAAGCATAACACTGAAAATTCATCAAAATCGGATGTAAAAGATAAAAAAGTTATGGCATTTTAAGGTTTCGCTTATTTTCAACAAAATAGTTATATGAACGAGCCAGTTACATCCAAATGAGAGAGTTGATGACATCACTCACTCACTATTTCTTTTGTATTTTGTTATATGAAATATGAAATATTTTTATTTTCGGCGTCATTGTCATGTGAAATGAAGTTTCATTCCTCCTGAACACGTGGAATTCCATTATTTTAACATTTTGTGCTTCAGGCAAGGAGGTCCTAATCATCAAATTCGTAATGAAAATTGAAATATTGTATATAAATTCAAACAATAAAAAACAAAAGAAATAGTGAGTGAGTGACATCATCGACTCTCTCGTTTGGATGTAACTGACTCGTTCATATAACAATTTTGTTGAAAATAAGTGAAACTTTGAAATGTCATAACTTTCTTATTTTACATCCGATTTTGATGAAATTTTCAGCATTGTGCTTTATTTCTCTATTGATTCAAATCAACATTTTTCTGAGGTGGACTTGACCTTTAGACGAGTTTTGCTCACTTTTGTAAGACAAGCAACATTTCGTAGTGGGTGATTCCATCCGTTTTCATCAGCTCCAGACAATGGACAAAATAGGCAAACAGTGAAATTACAGTGCATAGGCGCGGATCCAGGGGGGGGGGGGTAGGGCCCCCCCCCTATATTGGCCGAGGAAAAAAATAGATAAAGAAGGGAAAAGAGAGGAGGAAAACAATTAAGGGGAAACATAAGAGGAAGAAGACGAGTGAATAAAATAGGGGAAGACTTGTAAAATAATTGTTATAATCTTTCATGTCACCGTCGCTCACGCTTCACGCTCGTAACGCCTTTTGTGATGAAAATATCTTGCTCAATATGAAGCTTAAATATCAAATTTTGAAGTCAGTATACAAAACATATTTCAGCTTAGAAAACGAACTTTTATTATTTTATTTGATTACAATTTGATTTTTAAAAAGTTGCTCTGTAAAAATTTCGGTTTTATATGATGATTATTAATATTTTCTGCTCGTGCTGCGCGCTCGCAAAACTTGATTTGTCAGATAGGCCTACCTATCATTTTCCTGTATTCCATACTCTCAAATCTATATATTCAGGTCAAATTGTCAAAACGTATCAGCTATAGCGATGCACGCTCGCATTTTGATCAGATGGGTGAGTTATGTCTCAATATTAATTCTCATATTTCAACTTCTGAAAATCCCCATTTCATGACTATCAAAAATTTCGGCTCGCGATTTGCACTCGCATTGATTGTTGAAAATATATCAATTCATGCTTCATAAGTACAAAGTTCTTTAAATGTCCAGTTTTCAGGCCCCAATATCAACAGATTTCGCGCTTTAAAAGGCTTATTAGATTAATAACTTAAGATATTAAAAGATAATAGAATTGTCCCATTTTCCCCAAAAAGTTTTAGAATGGAATATCGACGAATTTCATCTCGCGCTTATAGGAAGATAGCCATCATTTTCACATGATGACATAATATTCTTAGAATGTCCCGGTCCTATGTCAAAACTCAAGGTAATAATAATGAAACATATCAGCTCTTTATGTCTAAAACTGTGATCCATATCCACTATTTTCCTACAAAGTGCTTGAAATACAGAGCTTAAATTGACAAAAAAATTCAGATCGGAATATCAAATATTTTAAGCTCGCGCTTCGCGCTCGATTTATTGATTTTCATGATGAAAAAAGTATTTAGAATGCGAAGATTCTAGATCGAAATCTGAAACACGCGCGCGCATGTTTATTCAGATACGCAGCTTGTTCTCTATTTAAATCATCCAGGAACCAATCCAGTTTCAGATCACAATATCAAAATTTTTCTGCTCGCGATTTGAGCTCGCATTTTGTATGTAGGGATATTTTCAATTCCTCATCCTTTTCTCGATTTAAAAAACATGAATAGAGTGTCCAATTTTTAGTTATAAATCTCATTTTTTTTTCACTCACGCTTCGCAATTGTTTAGTTATATACTTATTCTTTTTTACGATTACAAAAAGTGCTTAAAATTTCCATTCTTCAGGTATAGAAATGTCAATATTATAAGAAAAGCTTAGAAGTGACTATAGGACTACCCCTTCAAAGAAACAAACAAAAATCAACTTCGAGCGGCCGATAGGGGAAATGTGGCTGAAAAAAAATTCTGCCCTTCCCCTATTGCTGGAACCACCCCTGCAGTGGATCGATGCTTGATGGATATAGAGCATGTGAAACACGTATGCAATAAATGGATACATAATGCTTTCCAACGGATGGCAGGATTCTTCTTGTCCGTTTTTAAATCCTCTCTGCATAATAAGTGCACGTGGGACAAGCCCTAACGCTTCCTTGATTAGGACTATTTTTTTCTCATTTGATTCATCTGTCTTCATCGCATACGGAGTTGGTATTACTAATTATTTACCCGGATAATATCCCTCATATTTCACGTCATTGCACCTTTTTTCAAGATTGTAAATGTCATTTTTATATTTTTACATATTCATAGGCCCCTATATCATGTATATGGATTTTGAAACATCTAATCAAATCAACGCGAATTAAATTCAAGATAATGTAGGAATCGTTGTATTTTTAAAAACAAAGTCCAATAAAGTTACGAAGACACGATATAAGAGAGAAAAATAAGTAGTTGTATGTAAAACAAAACAAAAATAAATCATTTTAATACGTGCTTAAAATTTTTGAATGAATTTTTTTTAATTAATTACATTTCTTTGAAAAAAATGTTTTAAGATCATTTTAAAAATGCATTTAAATTAAAAATAATTTTTATTTAAACACATTTTTTAAACACGTGCACACTGAAGTTTGGTATCAATAATGCATCGATCTACAACTTTTTCATTTATTTGATGCAGATGTTAAGAGCCATGTGAGACCACTCGGCTTGGCACTTCCCTACACACATACAAACCCTCCCTCACACACCACTACACACGGCCGTACACCCACTTTAAACGCACATCAACATTACTTATAAAGCATCAAAGAAATGCTCCGGGTTGAAGATATTTATATCTTAATATATTCCAAGAGCAAAATGCTGAAAATTTCATCAAAATCGGATAATAAAAACTAAGTTATTGAATTTTAAAAAGATAAGCAATATTTTGTGAAAACAAAATATATGCACGTCGTCATGAATATTCATTAGGTGGGCTAACGATGTCATATCCCCACTTCCCCTTTTCTTTATGTTATTATTTGAAATCATATGCCTAATTGTTTAATTTTTTCATACATCTGTAAATGATTTGTCTCCATTAGGATTAAATGAGTTACAGCAATAATGCAATTAATCAGTTGTCAATCCAATTCTTTTAGTTCTTGGTAGAAACCTACCTCACCTACCTACCTCATATACTAAAATACAAAAGGACAAGTGGGGATATGACATCATCAGCCACCTTCTGAATATTATGAAGTCATGCTCTGAATTTTCGCAGCGAAATAATTCAAATCTTTAAAATTCAATAACGTCGTTATTTGTTATCCGATTTTGATGACATTTTCAGCATTTTGCACTGAATTTTACTCTATTTAGTGATATACATTTATTGATTATGGCCCTGGAGCATCCATTTAAGACGCCCTCTTTATTTTTTCTTTCTTTTATTGTTAGATCTGTACTTTAAGAGGATGGTTTTGCCACATTTTTCAAGTCCTGAATTAAACTGATTCAGACTAGTTGCATATTTCCTTACTCTTACTTACTACAGCTCCTCAAATCAGGCGCGGATCCATGGGGGGGGCGAGGGGGCCTTGGCCCCCCTCCCTTCGGCTAAAAAAAAAGAGAGAGGGAAAGAAAGAGGGAAAAAAGGGGGAGAGGGGAAAGAAAAGAAGAAAAAGAAGGGAAGAAAAAAGAGAGGAAAAGGGGGGAAAGAAAAAAGGAAAAGAGAGAGAGGTGAGGGGGAAAAGAAGAGGGGAAAAGAGAGGGGAAGAGGGGAAAGGAAGAGGGGAAAAAGAGAGAGGAGAGGGGAAAAGAAAAGAAGAAAAAGGGAAGATGGGAAGGAAGGGAAGGAAAAGAGAGAGGGAAAGGGGAAAGAAAGAGAAGGAAAAAGAGAGGGAAAGGAAAAGGAAAAAAAAGAGAGAGAGGGGAAGAGGGGAAAGGAAGAGAAGAAAAAAGAGAGAGAGGAAAAAGAGGAAAGAAAAGGAGGAAGAGAAGAAAAGAAAGGGGGAGGGAGAGGGAGGGAAAAAAAGAAGAAAAAAGAGAGGGGAAAGAAAAGAAGAAGGGAAAGAAAAAAGAAAAAAAAGAGAGAAGAGGGGAAAGAAAGAGAAAAAAAGAAGAGGGGGAAGGAAGAGAAGAAAAAGGGAGGGGGAGGGAGAAGAAAAAAAGAGGAAGAGGGGGGAAGAGAGAGGAAAAGGAGAAAAAAGGAAAGAGAGGAAGAGGGAAGAAAGAAGAGGGGAAAAAAGAGAGGGGAAAGAAAAGAGGAAAAGAAGAGGGGAAAGAAAGGGAAAAAGAGGAATGGGGGAAGGAAGAGAAGAAAAGGGAGGGGAGGAGTAGAAAAAAAAGAGGAAGAGGGTGAAAAGAGAGAGGAAGAGGGGAAAAAGAGGAAGAGGGAAGAAAGAAGAGAAGAAAAAAAGAGAGAAAGGGGAAAGAAGAGAAGAAAAGGTGATAGGAAGAGGGGAAGGACGAGAAGAAAGAAAAGAGGAAGAGGAGGAAAGAAAATGATGTTTGAACCAAAAGGGCGCTGAAATGATGTTCGAAGGAATGTTAAAGTGATGTTCGTAGGGGGGGGGGCGAAGTGATGATCGACCTACATGTAGGGGCGCCGAATTGATATTCGAACTAGGGGCGCCAAATTTATGTTCGACCTACATGTAGGGGCGCCGAATTGATATTCGAACTAGGAGGGCGCCGAAATGATGTCCGAAGGGATGTTAAAATGATGTTCGAACTGGGGGCGCCAAATTAATACTCGAACTGGGGAGGGGGGCGCCACTTGATACTCAAACTAGGGGGGGGGGCCGAATTGATGTTCCCAACTAGGGGGGCGCAAAATTGATACTCGAGCTAGGGGGGGGGTGATATTCGAACTAGGGAAGGCAAATTGAGTTCGAAGGGATGCCAAAATGATGTTCGAACTGGGGGCCGAATATTGTTCGAACGGGGGGGGGGGGGCAAATTGATGATCGACCTACATGTAGGGGCGCCGAACCGATATTCGAACTAGGAGGGCGCCGAAATGATGTTCGAAGTGGGGGCGCTACATTGATACTCGAACTATAGGGAGGGGGGCCGAATCGATTTTCGGGATAGGGGGCGCCAAATTGATACTCAAACTAGGGGGCGCCGAATCGATGTTCAAACTTGGGGGGCGCAAAATTGATACTCGAGCTAGGAAATAATATTCGAACTAGGAAAGGCAAATTGAGTTCGAAGGAATGCCAAAATGATGTTCGAACTTGGGGCCGAATATTGTTCGAACGGGGGGGGGGGGGGCAAATTGATGATCGACCTACATGTAGGGGCGCACAACCGATATTCGAACTAGGAGGGCGCCGAAATGATGTTCGAAGTGGGGGCGCTACATTGATACTCGAACTATAGGGAGGGGGGCCGAATCGATTTTCGGGGTAGGGGGCGCCAAATTGATACTCAAACTAGGGGGCGCCGAATCGATGTTCAAACTTGGGGGGCGCAAAATTGATACTCGAGCTAGGGAGCCGAACTGATATTCGAACTGCCGCCTTGTTGTTGGCTCATTGTTCCATATATTGAAAGTTTGAAATGCCTTGGCCTTGAGGTTTTTAGGCCTTGGGTTTCCATGCCTTGGACTTGGCCTTGGGGATTAAAGCCTTGGTCTTGGATATTAAAGCCTTGGCCTTGGAGGTTTGAGCCTTGACTTACAACACTGATGGATATATTGACAGATATTATTTACAGAAATTTTGAAGTTTACTTGCACACACTAAAAAATAAATGTTCAGAATTGTTCAGAATTGAACCCCGAAAGGTTGATGCAAAATCAGCACCCTATGGGTTCAAAAATTGAACCCCTGATTTGGGGTTCAAAAGTTGAACCCTGCGGTTGGGGTTCATTTTTGCACCCTGCGGGTTCAAAATTGCACCCCTAGGGGTTCAATTTGAAATTTAGGGGTGCAGTTTTGAACCCCAACCGCAGTGTTCAATTTTTAAACATAATTCTAGCAGGGCCTACCCTGATGAGAATTTAAACGAAATTGAAAGCATCAAATGGTTAAAATAGAAATCGATCGAGTTTTCCGCTAGCATCGATTATTTTTTAAAGCGATATTACATTTATTCATGAACACATCATTTTAAAACCATTATTCAATTGCCTCTTCTTCATGCATAGGCGGATCCAGGTGGGGACCCGAGGGGCCCGGACCCCCTCATGGGTAGAGCAAAAAAAGGTGGGAAAGAAAGAAAAAGGAAGGAAAAGAAAAGAGAAAAAAGGAAAGGAGGAAGACGAATTAATAAAATAAGATGAGAAGAAGACTTGGACAAAATATTTTATGTCACTGTATAAAATTTTCGCTCGCGCTTAGCGCTCGCATTGCCTGTTAAGTGATCCACATATCTTGTTCAACACGGAGCTTAAATATCAAGTTTGGAAGTCAGTATACAAAACATATTTCTCCTTGGAAATCGAACTTTCATTAATTTTTGTGATTTGTATATATTGATTTTTAAAAAGTGCTCTGTAAAAATGTCAGTTTTATGGTCTGAATATTAACATTTTCCAATTGCGCTGCGCGTTCGCGAATTGTGATGTATCAGGTACCTATTATTTTCATGTATTCCATAAAGTTTTCAAAATATCCCTTTTCAGGTCTGATTGTCAAAACGCATCAGCTAGCGCTGCTATGCTTGCATTTTTGATTGGCGGGTTATGTATGTCTCAATATTGATTGTATAACAAACTACTTAAAATCCCCTTTTCATGACAGTTTATCAAAAATTTCGGCTCGCGATTTGCGCTCGCATTAATGGTTAAAAATATATCAACTAATTAATGATGCATCCTATTCATAAATAAAAAGGTGCTTGAAATGCTGAGTGTTAAGGCCATAATATCATCAGATTCCGCGCCCTCATTATGCATTAATACTAATATATCAATTTAATAATTAAATTGTCACTTTTGTTTTATCTCGCGCTTAGCAAGATGAATAGGAAGATATATAGTCATCATATTCATATGATAACATGTCCTAAGGATGTCAAGGTCCTATGTCTCAAAATTAAAGTAATAATGAAACATATCAGCTCTTTATCAAGTGCGATTTATATCCACCTTACAAGTTTCCTACAAAGTGTTTGAAATATCAGATCGGAATATCAAATATTTTAAGCTCGCGCTTCGCGCTCGCTTTTATTTTCATGATAAAAGATTGTTTAGAATGCCTAGATTCTAGGTCTAAATCTGAAACAGGCGCGCGCATTTTCATTCAGTTATCCAGTTTCAGATCACAATATCAAAAAATTCTGCTCGCCCTTTGTGCTCGTATTATTAATGTCGGAAGATCCCCTTTCTCATCCCTTTCATGATTTACAAAACATGAATAGAGTATCCCGTTCAAGGTCGAAATCTCGATTTTTTTACGCTCGCGCTTCGCGCTCGCATAATTTGATTGTAAAATATGTAATGTCTTCATGGCTAAATGCAAGCAGTCCTTAAAAGGCACTTTTCGATCAGTTCAAAACGTATATAAACATTTTCTGCTCGCGCTTTGCGCTCGCATTATTAATGTAGGAAGATCCCCTCTTTTTCATGATTTAGGAAACATGAATAGTGTCCCGTTCTAGGTCTAAAACTAGAATTTTTCCGCTCGCACTTCGCGCTCGCATCAATCGTTTAGTTATATAGCTATCTTGTTCATGATTACAAAAACTGATTAAAGTTTTCCATTCTTTATGTAGAAATGTCAAAAATTTTCAGCTCTCGCTTCGCGCTCGTATTATTTGATTGTGAAATATGTAATGTCTTCATGGCTAAATGTAAGCAGTCCTTAAAAGGCACTTTTCGATCAGTTCAAAACGTGTACAAACATTTTCTGCTCGCGCTTTGCGCTCGCATTATTAATGTAGGAAGATCCCCTCTTACTCATCTTTTTCATGATTTAGGAAACATAAATAGAGTGTCCCGTTCTTGGTCTAAATCTAGAATTTTTCCGCTCGCACTTTCGCGCTCGCATCAATTGATTTGATTTGATTTATTGTTTTCTTCTGCATGACTGCATCCATAACATTCGCATAATACATTTTTCACAACATAATAAACATAATATGTTAGCATTTTTGGCATGAATCATAAATAAAGAGTACTAAAAAATAATTCCAGACAAAAATAATTAACTATATGATATTCACAATTTGCAGGAGGATTGTCATCATAAGCAGATTGCTTGAAAAAATGACAATCCCAAACTTATACTAATTGAATTAATACATTTATAAAGCAGAATTGGCATATATTTTCAAATACGAAACATGAATTCATGCAATATTATAGTATGAAGATGAAGATGATAAATCTGAGGGTGACGGTGATATGATGATGTTGATGATGATGATGATGATGAAGGCCATGGAGATGATGGTGGTCATGATGAAGATATTGGTAATGACTAAATCGAAGGAGGAATAAATTCACGATAAAAAGGATACGACACAGAAATTTTACTTCAAATATTCTGATAATAACATAGATTTAACGTTTGCCTTAAATGAGTGAAGAGACGAAGATTGTTTTACAGACTCTGCTGGTAGAGAGTTCCACAAATCTGGACCATGGTGTCTTATGGATCTCTGCGCAATAAGCAGTTTTGGGTTGATTAAATGGAAATTTGAAGAGTTACGGGTAGGGTATGAATGAATAGATGTATTCAGAGAATAAAAATTGTGGAATGAAGGTAGGTGGGAGCATGTTATTTACGTACTTAAACATAAGTAGTAAACTTTGAAGTGTATTTATGTCAAATACTGTTAGAGTCTTTAGTTTATGGAATAATGGATTTGTGTGTGATAAATATTGGGAATCAGTACAAATTCGAATTGTTTTTTCTGTAATTAAGTAAATTGTATTCAAGTTTTCAATTCTTTATGTAGAAATGTCAAAAAATTTCAGCTCGCGCTTCGCGCTCGCATTATTTGATTGATGAAATATGTCATGTCTTCATGGCTAAATGCAAGCAGTCCTTAAAAGGCACTTTTCGATCAGTTAAAACGTATACAAACATTTTCTATTCGCGCTTTGCGCTCGCATTATTAATGTGGGAAGATCCCCTCTTTTTCATGATTTAGGAAACATGGATAGAGTGTCCCGTTCTAGGTCTAAATCTAGAATTTTTCCGCTCGCACTTTGCGCTCGCATAAAATTGTTTAGTTATACTGTATAGCTATCCTGTTCATGATTACAAAAACTGATTAAAGTTTTCCATTCTTTATGTAGAAATGTCAAAATTTTTCAGCTCGCGCTTCGCGCTCGCATTATTTGATTGTTGAAATATATAACGTCTTCATGGCTAACTGTATGCAATCTTTAACAGGACTGTTAGGCCTAGCTTTCCGATCAGTTCAAAACGTTTATAAAAAAATTCTACTCGCGCTTCGCGTTCGCAGTAATTATTGCAGGCACATCTTTTTTCAGAATGTTCAAATTTTAAGAAAAAATAAATACAATTTCAAAAAAAATTGCTTGCGCTTCGCGCAGGCATTATAAAATAAGGATTATGATAGTATACATTTATGTTGATTTAAAGAATAAAGCTAAGAAATGACTTATAGGACTACCCCCTTCAAAGAAACAAACGAAAAAAAAAACATCTTCGAGCGGCCGATCGGGGAAAATATGGCTGAAAAAAAATTCAGAAGGCTGGATCCGCCCCTGATTCATGTGCCTATGAAATAAGATAATTTAACATGCATTTAAGGCACTTATGATTGCCTGGGGGAGGGAGGGGCCGCCATTTTTCCGAAAAGTACACAGGGGCGCCAAAATCAGGTCGAATTTGGGCCCCCCTCCCTACGAAATCCTGGATCCGCGCCTGCCTCAAATGAAATTTGGTGAACGGCATATCTGGATCTCTTCTTTCCTAGATCCATTATGTCCACTTGACCGGGAACCATTAATTCGTTCACTAAGACACATCAGCGTTAATTAACGCCTCTCATAATCTTGAAAGATCTGTATGACTTTAGCTGTAAATGCTGCAAAACGGGAACAAAAAACTACGTCAATCCTGTTTGGATATTATTTTTCTTTAATAATCAAAGAGATCGTTTTCTTTGTACCACCCAGGAAAAAATTATATCCGGAGGTTGACAAAGTAGTTACATAGACAAAAATACGATTCCTATAGCATAAACCTGAATGAATATTGTGACAGAGCTTTGCCGTAAAAGAAAACACTAAAGAGTGGTACAAACAGATATTAAAAAACACATGTATAGCTAAACATATTTTCATTAAGTACATTGTGAATCATATTTGAAATCAGTTCATTTCAGATCTTTTATTAGATTTCGCCGACAGTGATCATAAATTTAGAATGTATGCACAAATGCATCAGGGTCTTTACTGAAAAGACGATTTGAAAGATTTTCCTCCGTGCGACTTTTTTTTTCATCTAAAAATATGTTGATGTACTCATCCCCTTAATAAGAACGTTAATACCATGTTAGAAATGTTTTCTCTATTAAAATTGAAGTATACATACGCAAAGTGGCGTAACTACGGGGGAAAAGGAGAAAAAGAGGGAGAAAGGAAGAGAAACGTAGTGGGAAAGAAGAAATTACTGTACATTGTAATATGTTTTATTTTGTATAATTTTGTTCAGGGCCTATATGTGTTCATCGTTCCTGGTGCTCGCATTGTAAATCCTAATGTACAAAACATCCCATTTTCAAGTCAATATACACCAAATATGTTTCCTCTCACTTCGAGTTATTATTGTTTTTATGTAGTGACATAATTGCTTCTTTTTCACGACTTCAACAAGTGATTGCCCCCTTTTATGGTCTGAATACAAAATCCTTCCATGCCGTGCTTACGTTCGAATTAATTGGTGAGATATGTCTGCTCTTCATGAATTCCTTAAATTAGTCCTTAAAATGTCCCTTTTCTGATCTGAATATCGACAATTTTCAGCTCACGCTTCGCGCTGGCATCGTTTGGTTAGTGGAATACGCATGTTCTTCGTGAATTCCTACAAACAAGCCTTAGCATGCCCCTCTTCAGGTCTGAAATTCCTAAATTTTCAGCTCGCACTAGCAATGTTTGAGATGCGTATGTTAATCATGATTTCAATTACTACAAAAAATGCTTCATGTGCTTATATGTAATTTCTAACAAAATCCGCAAGCGTTTGGCACTCGCATTAGATGACTAGGGTAGGATAATTATGTACACTCTTATAATGGATTCCTCAAAAATAGTCTTTAAAATGTCCCTGTTTTGGGGTCAATGTATATACACAAATTTAAGCTCGCGCTCACATTGTTTGTTTATTGATACAGGCACGTATCATAATTACAAAAATTGTCCCTTTTTAGGTCTGAATATCAAAAATTTTCAGCTCGCACTTTGCGCTCGCATTATTTCATAAGTGAGATACATATCCGTTTAATGGCACAGTCTTTAAAATGTCTCTTTAGGTCAATAACCTGGGGAAAGAGTGGGCGCTTTGTGCGCCCACTGGTATCTAAAAAAAATGCTGGTGACCCACAGTACGCCACTTCATACGCAGAAAGAATCATAGGCTAAGGTCATCATAATTACTTAGGCCTACACACTTTCTAATCAGTAGATATTCTATATACCCCTTTTCCATATTAACCCTTATGGTAGGCTTAGTCAGTCCACTTTATCAATTTTCATCTTAAGTTTACAGGTTATCGCTTTAAGTAATGACATTCATTTGGTGGAAGTTATGGGGGGGGGGAAAATCGACACGACCAAGCATCCTATACTTTCGCTTTTGTAAATATTTTTCTTCCCTTTTCTGTTTCACTGCTTGAAAAATCGTAAGCATGGAAGTGCAACAAACCCCTCCCCCCTCCGGTAATGGTTACTAACGATTCAAATACTTAGTATGTACGTAGCTAAAGGAAAACGACCTAAGCATAATATCCAAATACAAAGACGCAAAGTCCAGCCAAGAGAACACCGTTGAAAGCTACAAATTTTTCCCACTTTGGGTCATCAGCAGCCAATGCTTGTTTCTCTGCTACGGCCTTAGCTTGCTTCTCTGCCTCTATTTCGGCATCCTCGTCCATTGGTGAGCCGCTTATGCCGCAAAGGATGGACCAAGCTTTCCATTTTAATCCTGTTCGATTCTTGTACTCTGTAAACAGATAAATATACATTATGATGAAGTAATTAAACAAATTACATTCGAAACAGGAAAATCTCGTAAGAAACGTCTCATTCTCTAGCGCCCGAATATGAGCGTATATATCATTTTCAATCGAAACATTACGGCATTAAAGACTTACTTAGATCAGACTCCATTTTTTTCTCTTTCCTAACTGCATCGTGTTCCTTCTCTCTTTCTTCCTCCTCCTTTGACATCGGCTCCCGTGGAAGTGTCGAATGTCTGGTCCAGAAAGTCAATCTAACCAACTGTTTGGGAATAAATAGTACGAATCTTATACATTTCATTCACTACTCACTCTAAAGTTAGTGATATATTAATCAAGATAATATTTCATTAAGACTTGTCGGACGTTTAGTCTGATGTGTCCTGTTTATCCGATAGTTGCCATAGTATGAGTGCTTCTCAGCAAATCAAATCAAGATAATGTTGTCGGATTTGACAATTGTCAGACAATAAAAGTTGATAAAACTAATTATCGCCAGATTGTGAGCAACTAAGGGCTATGTATAACGGGGCTGCAATATTATATTGTTTAAAATGTGTTGAAGTTAATAATTCAATCTAAGCTTCACGTTTGCCATGAAAAAAAATTGATTAGTTTGAAAATATTTCTTTTATCGCGCGAAAATGCTTTAAGTTACGAAGAAATAAATGGTAAGAAACTAATAATTAATTTTAATGCCAGGAAAATAAAAACAAAGATTCCGGCCATCACTGGAGAGCATTTTACTAATATTTAGTCAATTATTTAACACATTTAGAGTAGTCCTTGCATCTGTTTGACTGAGAGGAGATCCGATGAAAATAACAGACCACGCTCTTCATATTAATTAATGTTCTTGTTAATGTTCCCCGCTTTATGATATGATTATCAAATCAATTAAACTCGAAATTAAGAGATGTCCAACTGGTCTCTAGTACACTACCCATCCGAGTAAAATTGATCCGAAATCTGACTGACTAATAAAGTTGATTCCAAAAGGCACCATTCTGAGTCAAATTTGAAACCCGAGAAATAAGAATGTATGCTAACTTGGTGTTTGCGGTATTAACTAACATGGATTCGGTGATTCCGATTGGCCACTGAATGCCATCATGGCCATGGTAGTTACCCATTGGCAAATTGTGAATTCGTCATAAAACTGGCCAAAGGACTATATTTTATTCTTTATACTCGAACATAAGGTAAATTTTATGTTAGATTATACACTACAGAATATGAACCTTTGTCGGTGGGATCGGGTCGGTCATAAGACTGATACAGACAATCAGGATGAGTGTGAACGCGTATAGGAATGCTGCAAAGTGCAGGAAATGAAAGTTCTTGAGGACGTCTGGTCTGGTGTCTTCCTCGAGGCAGGTTGGTATGCCATAGACGAACTCCATGATCGCCCGGGTAAAACCAGTTGTAAAGCCAATCACCAAACCCCAGAATGCACCCTGTGAGAGAGAGACGAATAAGAAAGAGTTGGAAGTACCCTAAGCAAGGAGTTTCAATGAAAGGAGTTACATAAACCAATTCCCTTTGAAGCCACGTTTGATACGGCAATGAGGAGATATGTTAGGCATGTTTTTTTTTACAAAACATTCTTGCCTGACTACAGACTTACTGGCCAGTTAAAAACAAAAGTAGATTTTTTCCTTTAAGAATAGCGGCATCACAGATCGCCATCAAATGCTAAAGTGTACATTCTTTTATAAGTTTTTAGAAATGGGAATTTGCATGAATTAATTTGCGGTTCGTTGTGACTCCATTATTAACGACTTCTTGTCCCGACTTAAGAATAATATACTTAAAGAGAGCATTATATGATATTTTTATCCAAAACCACAATAAAAATGTTTTCATTATTTCATATAGCAAACCATAACTTTATAAGCAATACCAAACAAACCACATCACATCTCATCAAACGTGTCAATTCGATTGATGAATTAAATTAAATGATATCTTTCAAATCACCTTTTCGTTGATTCTGGACCATGCAATAGCTGCTGTGAAGACTGCAAAGACTGACGGTGAAAGGTAAGACAAGATAGACTGAACATAGTAGACTATTCCTCCAGAACCATAAGATTGGATGACTGGTAGCCATAGAACCCCTACGATCATGAAGATAATTGTACAAAGCCTGTCCGTTGGTCATCAAATATTTGGAGAAACAGAAAGAACATTCAAAGCTTAATCAATATGATAAGTCACAAAAATATATATCGTTTAAGTTACAGCGTAAAGGCTATTAGTCTCACACCACAAGATAGTCTGCACATTCTTGAAGTACTGTAACACAGAGGATAATTGTTTATCAGTGATTCAGTGGCGGAGCCAGGGAGGATCCACAAGGGGCCACATTCTTTCTTCCATTTATGTGAAAGCCCCTCCCCCCCAAAAAAAAAAACGACAAACATTCCACTCACACGCCCATACAACGGAGGAAGGCACTGACCTTTCTATTGTCTTATTCGTTTTTTTGTATATTCCCTTATTCGGGGGGGGGGGCATGGCAACCCTCTGTGATGATTAAGAGTCTACTTGGATATGAAGAGAAAATCGTATACTCAGATTTTTTTCTCCAATTTTCAAACAAATTAAAACTCTCGGTTGTTTTTCAAATCAATTGTGATGTTCTGTATGATTCACTGAAATGAATATCTTCTTTCAATAATAATGATCTGCATATTCTAACAGTTCTCTCATGGACCTACTACAACATGGTTCTCCTTATAATGTAGGGCCTAATCGAAACTTACTTTCCAACGATAACCATCTCTAATTCTGTAGAGGTTGGACGAACCTTCACCCAAATGTCCAGAACAAACATGGAACTAGCTGCATTGAAGATTGATGTTAGAGTACTGACCAATGCAGCTAACATTGCAGCCAACATAAGTCCTTTAGCACCTATATACAACAAAATCTGATCTCAATCTTTGTAGGATATCTCCCTTAATTGGGATTAATATATTATGAGATCTATGTCAAAACTTAAAAGCAGAGCAACTTGTTAAGGAAGGCATTATGTTGCTTTGAATAAAATGACATATTAATATCTCAACAACGGGGATATATCGCCTAAATTCGAAAATTTAACTGACAGTCACTGGTTCCTCAAGCAACATTTCGCTCATGCAGCTGTATAAAAAAATACCTATGACAATAATATTCCTTACAAATTAGGATTAGATAACAATATTCAGAAGTTAATCCCAATGAAGTAAAGGTAAACACTTAAATGAGCTCCATACTATTTTGTTTATAATATCTTTTTAAACAATAATAATGGCGTCCAACGTCATTACCATTTTGCGATAGACACAAAATCACGAGACGTAAGCTTTACCTACCAGTTGGCATGAGGTTGACCACCAATTTTGGGTAGGCGATGTCCCCGCAACCAGCTGGATTACTGCATACTTTTTCACATATCCCCGGCTCCACACACGCCACTTCATCTAAGTTAGCACGACAACAAACAAACAAAAAGCAAAAAAAAAAACATGTTAAAAGCTGCATCTAAACAGCGACCAAAATATAGGTTTTTACGGTCAATAAATTTCCCGAAAAAAAATCCTGTGTAGTTGAATGACTTTAATGAGAGCAAAAGATTGAAGCGAATACCATAGAAAGCATAAATCTTCTCAGTTTGTTAGATCGTCTTGTTCATCAGAGGTTACAATGATGTGCAAAAACCAAAAGATCATTCAAGACCATGGACCTATGTCAAGACCGACGGTCAATATATATATATATATATCATCATCATCATCATCATCACCATCATCGCAATCATCATCATCATCATCATCATCATCATTTAACACAAGCACCACCATCACTAGTCCACCACCACCACCATCATCATCATCATTTGTTTGGTTGGCATATATTACAGATAACATAACAAGTATATTTATTGACAAACTAAGACATGATGGATTCAACCTGTTAGTATTAGTGAAATATCTCAAAGAATATGCAGTCAATGTCTTTGACTAACTTCATGTGCGACACATTGTTCTAGTAGGGGTAAGGACTAAACTCACCAGGCCACAGTGATCTACTTATCATCCCAGGCCAGATCATTAGATACATAGGTAGGATCTTGAAATATCCAGTCAGGATACATCCTGCTTTGCTATGGGTAACATTCTTTGCAGAGAGAGTCCGTTGAACAATGACCTATACAGCAACAGATCAAACAATTAAACACATTTGGGTTTTTCTTTTTAAATCAAACATATACACGACACGGAAAAAAGGTGAATCACTTTCGAGAAAAGCTTCATGTTGTACAATGGGGTTAACGATAATTACTATGCCTGATATCAACGGCGGCTTCTTTAATCACTAGGCAATATACCCGCATTAAGTGCTCTTTTCACCTGGTTGGAGCACCAGAAGTAGAGTCCCAGTATGAAGATACCGAAGATGAGTCCTGGCCAAGGAATATCACCCGACTTGGCATCCCTGAAGATATGCCATGTATCCTCCTGTGGGATCCCACACGTTGTATTGCCATAGATCTGGGTGGTGTTTGGTATAGCAGTCATGTAAAGTAAACGAAGGTTTCCGATGCCACCAATCTCTGCTATCGCTGCAGAATAATCGTAGTGTTAAAAAATATTTAAATATTGGAATTATCAATAATGAATATTTCATAGTTTAGATTCCATGAACTATAAGACTTTAAGGATGTATTCAATTGTATTGTATTGTATTTAATAAAGTCACATGGTTTATATTGTGTGTGGATTCTCGCTTTTAAAGGGGGGGGGGCACACTTGTGTTACAATGGCATATTTACATTACATTTCGTATTATGTATGATTATGAGCCACCCGCTGGATCCGCAAGTGCCTGTTACAATAATAATCTATGAGCAAAAAAATGTTAGTCATCTGATATAAAAGAAATTTCAATAATGTACAAGTGTATCATATTCCATGCAATTTAGTTGTAAACCCCTTCGTTGCCACCCCGGGCCACGCAGTCAAGCTAAGCTTATAGTGACAATCCCTGCAACCTTCTGAAATCATTATGTTGTAGAAAATAAATCTCTGTTCATTGTTTTGATGGTCAAATATTTTTATTAATATGTACTATGTATTTTCTTTGTTAATTTGATTATCCGATAAGTTGCAGTGATCAATAAATAAAATGACATTGATTAGTGGAAGTCAACACGCAATTTAATCCATTTGATAAAAGTGTCACCAGATGCAAGCCAGAAAAATATTTTCAATAATATTCAAAATAATGTACTTTGAGTGTACCTAAACTGTAGGCATATATATTCACTCACATATTCCCATAAGAACAAAAGCACCAATGATCATGATGACGGCCTGGAGAGCGTCAGTATAGATGACGGCCTTTAGACCACCAGCTACCGTGTAAATAGCCGTCAATAAAAGGAGAGAGATCACAGACGTATACACGTTCCATCCAAGAGCGGTCTGGATTACAATAGTACCACCATACATTTCACCCTATAAGATGATAAGAATAGGATGGAAGTGAAATTCAGTAACAAAAAAAACAACAACAACAACAATAATAATAATACACATTCAATAATGTTACGTAAATTAGATATGTTGGAAAGAAAACAATTTTGTGCCACATCACCACCTATGTATGTGTGTGTGGGTGCGAGAGGGTGTATTTCAGAGAGTGTGAGGGAAGGTGGGTGTGTGTGTGTGTGTGTAAGGGAGGGAGAGGAAGAGGAAGGCCTAGGGATCGAGAGAGTGTGTACAGAGTGTGTATGCGATTTGGATGTCGAATGTGTGTATGTGCATGTGTTTTTGATGTGTGTTGTTGTGGTGTTAGTATACCCTATCAGCTGCTCCAGGATGGCGTGCCACATCACGCCCTATGTATGTGTGTGTATGTGGGTGCGAGATGGTGTATATGAGAGTGTAAGGCAGGGCGAGGGTGTGTGTGTGTAAGGGGGAGAGGAAGATGAAGGCCTTGGGATCGGGACAGAGTGTGTATGCGATTTGAATGTCGAATGTGAGGGTGTGCATGTGTTTTTGTGGTGTTAATACCCTATCAGCTGCTCCAGGATGGCGCCGTCTTGATCCACGTGACAGAAAAAAAAAACGTGCGACATATTCAGTATAATACACTTTCATTTCTTATTAAATCTGAATTCACAGGCTATGTTCGCTTTCCAGACCTTTTGAACAGTGTTTGTCCACTAACATGTGGTCTAAGACCCATCACAAAACAGGCCTTTCATGATACTGTCATCCCTTTTACCCCGGCATTTTACATTACGTAAATAGCAATTAATTTACCTTCTAAATCCCATGTTAATCCATGTGTTTTATTTTAGACACGTGGCCGATACTGGAAAATAATATCTGAAAACGTTGAATAGTTTTTGATAAGGTAACCTCCCCCTATTCCTATTCATTTCCCTTCTTCTCACACCTTACCGCTAGCATCATAATAACAGCAACGATGAGGTTAATGACTGAGATGAAAGTTTGCAACCGGTTTCCTCCAAAACGTTTCTTTAGATATTGCGGCACCGTCGATATCTGGAAAAATATACGAATACAAATCAAACCATTGTGATTCTAAATGTTTAATTTAGGACATGATACTTGTGGCAAATGCCACATTGATCTAACAAGCATGAACATGCAAGATGTTCTGGTAGAAACGGTTCAGTACTGATATCTAAGATTACAGATTTACTGAAACACCACTGCGACAATTCCACTTGATATGATTGTTATCACTATTTTGTAAAATAGGTCACTTTCTAACTTCAAATTGTTAAATTAGTAACTTTATTCTAGAATTTCTATACGGTTACTGACACGTAATTAAAAATGTGGAAATAAAAAGAAACATTGGAGATGTAGAAATAGAAATTAAACAGGATAAGCTCTGATAATGCTAACCATTTTTGAAGTATCATCATTAGGAACAGTGGTGCCAAGATTCGTGATACCTTGGACGTTGTCTCGTAGAACCTTGCGATGACGCTCGGCATCACTAATTCAAACTGATAGTATGGCAGCGACAAGGGATGAGGGAATCATGTGGGCATATTAAATCAACGTACTGAAACTGCAATGAGGTCTAAAAAAACACTTTTTACTCTTCGAATTTGTAATTTCGATGGCTAGGTTCCCTCGCACACATGTCATAACGCAAATATACGTTGAAATCCCGATTTGATCATGATTGTAAAAAACAATCGCTGTCATTTGTTTAGTTTAATTCATGATCGTTATATAAATTAAAAACCTGGATATACTTGCCTCTGAAGCAAAATAGACCGGACTGAATACAAAACCAAGGAGCAGCAAACAGACCAATGCCTGATGTTAGAAACAAAAAAACACTGATATATATATATATATGTATATATTTAAAGCACGAAATACGATTACAAAATATAGTTTTGATTTTAGATTTCATGTGCATTTGTTTCATTTAGTGATGAAGTATTGAGTCAATCTCTAAATGCTAATTCAATATTTTATGTACTTTCTTTTTTATTGGTTGTTTACGAACTTACACTCGAGAATTATGCAATAGATTTATACTTAGTATTGTATTTCTTAAAGACAAAGGAATGTTTTTCACTCTCACCGTAAGAAACGACAAATAATAAATCAATTAATGAACCAACTATAAACAAATAACGGATTATATGTATATCGTTTTTTTTAAACTAAGAATATGCAGATGAATAATCCAGATCGCATAGTAAAGGGTGAATAATTAATTAATCAATATTGTAGGGGGGGTCCTTATAATAAGAAAAAATAGCAAAACTTAAACCATGTAGAGAAAGTTGTTCAATGGAAATAGAATTGCAACCTTTTTCAGTAAAGGTTTTTATAAGAATTTGGATGGGTTTATTTAAAAACAAATGAGAGGTAACAGAATATCTTACGTAGTATTCATAAGCGATGACTGCAATACCAGACACCGCAGCAGTTCCTGCCATACCAATGAAAGATGAACTACCAATGTTGGTGACGTATAACGAAAGCCCAACCTGTTTCCATGGAAAATAATTGTTTTATAAATTATTCTTATGTGGAAAGTATGCGGGGTATAAAAAAAAACAATTGTCCAGAAAGAGGTACAGTCAGAACTTCTGATTACCCTAAGCTTACCAAATGTCTGTGCCCCCCGGGTGCCCCTGGCCTCTTGGATCACACAGTGAACAAATCATCATCATCGAAATGTAGGCTTCATACGTATGAGTGAAATAATAGTAAAAGTAGTGGTCGAAGTAATAGAAGAATTAAGAGTAGGAGATTAGTGCAATGTAAAAAATGAAGTGCTATTACGTATTTAAAGTGCTTGTTTAGTGACTGCACTACGAGTGCTGATTTTCTAGTGTAAATTTGAACTAAAAATCAGCACTCGTAGTGCAGTCACTATGCAAGCACTGTAGGTGCTAAATTAGCACTTCATTTTTCTACCGTATGGAAGGTGTATTTGAAGTAGTTATGCGTGGTGCTTTTGTGAGTACTCTGGTGGGGGGGGGGGTGTTGAGACGGCCCTGTCCCGAGACACGTCCCCCAAAATCGCAGCCCAAGTTAGTAGTAGCAGCAGCATAAGAAAGAAATGCTTCACCAATGTCTAACATCATTTTTAAAGATATGCCAAGTTTACTTGTTTGTTCTTACCAGCCACCATGGCATATTTCGACCTGCCAGGAAGTAGCCGCTTGTAGAATCCTTTCCACCTCCCCATGATGCCTGTAAATAGTGATTGGAAAAAAATGTTTAAAACAGTAGTATGAACTCACGTATGCTTAAATAGTTTACAGACTGATTAAAAATATTGAAAACATCATGGCACTTTGCAAAAAAATAATTCTATTGCGTTTTCTTTTTCTAGACTATAGGCTAGCCATTCAAGAGTTCAAGAAATAATCAGTAAATCAAGTCACAATTTTACTAAAATAAATAAAATATGGGTTTTATTACTTTAAGCAAATATATTATCTTGCAAAAGCCAACACAACACACCCATTCAACCACTCTCGACAGATCGCCTTTACCATCATAGGGCAATATATCGTTGTTTATATTGAGTATTATATGAATTTCGGGGGCCAGTGTTTAAATGTCAGTTCTTGATTGTCAAGAGTACAAACTAATTATCGAAATTTATTACAGTCATTACCTACCATCACTGGTAATAAGGTAATAAATGCATAAGCATTATAAAAGTGATTTTTATAACAAATGGCGTGCAAGACCTGTATAAGCATGACAATTAGATTGATGTAGGTCTACTGGAATTGGCTTTGGGTGAAAATATATGGAATACAAATAATCATGTGCAAAACAACAACAAAAAGTGTGTACTTGGATAAGAAAGTACTACAGATTTTTTCGAAACAACATGCATTCTAAAAAGAAAATTTCGAATTCAAAAAAATCATGTCAGCTTTGTAGTCACTTTTCGTCGATCGGAACAGGGACTTGGAAAATGGTTAAATTAAGTTACCGAATAAGACCACAATTCTTTACGTGTACATATACAATGCGTCCCCCCAAAAAACTATACACTTTTGAAATGGCTGACAAAAAAAATATATCACTTTGGGGGAAAACAATTACATATTATGGAAGCCAATAAAGTCAACTTTCAAATGACGCCAAGAAGTTGGAAAACTATTCACGCTTGATCGAGCATTGCCCACTGAAACAAAGGGTATGAAAATTAGGCTGGGCTGGAATTAGCCTTCCAAGTTTTGGTTGTTTAAGCAAGTTTCATAAATTATTAAATTTAACTTTAATGCATGAGTAAACACGTATAACACCTTTTTAGGCAGCATTTCAACATTATTATGTGGATCTCAGCAATGTGTTCATGGGAGTCGGGAGAATAGGGGGTGAGATAGGACTTAAGTGGGAAAAGTAGGTTGATGGAATAAGAGTCAGCAGAAATTTTAGCCCCCCTCCCTCTCTCCCGCCTTCCCCTGATTGCTATTGTCATGTACGCGTGAAGTCCAGAGCAGAATGTTGATTTAATGATAAATTCTGAATTGGGGCATCATCTTTTTCCTATCAGTCATTAATAAACTATTTCAATGTGCATTGTGATCAATCAAACATTCAGTTTTTCAATAAATTATTTCATAAATCATCATAATCAGTCAATTTCTTGGTAATCATTCAATGAAAAAAAAAAATATCAGCCACCGGTCACCTCAGTGGCAGTTAAGTTTTGTATAGGCTACTATACAGGAAGTGAGACAGAGAGAGAGAGAGAGGGGGGGGGTAAAGATGGAGGGAGGCGTTGCTAAATGTTATGTTGAACTTTATCCCATTAACGTACTTCACCTACTTAAGTCCTATCTTACCCCCTATTCTCCTGACTCTCATGAACACATTGCTGAGATCCACATGATAAAGTAAAAATGCTGCACTAAAAACTGCAATTCATGATCACTCATGCATTAAATTTTATTTTTTTGGGACGCACTGTATATGCACACATGAAGCAACTTCTCAGTTGTATATATATATATATAAAGAACAAGCTACAAAATAACTAGATGAATTTAGGTGCCACTGATACGTCTACTCTTATACCTTATTTCATTCTTGTTTGTAAAATGATGTAGTTCCAGTGATTAAGACTACAAAACAATGAAATATGCCTTTAATAATAATAATATCGGACATTTGCAAAGTGCATGTATCCACCTTGTTAGGGGCCTAAGACACTCCTATACACCCCGTCAAAGCTACCCGTGAAAGCTAGGCCACAGTGCTCACAACTTTGTTTTACTTGCTGCTAACAATAAGTCTTTATGAAATGGTAAGAAGTGAGAATTGTAAATAACTGTTTACTGCATAAGCTGTTATTTTCGCGGATTTCGCGAATTGCCGATCGGCCGCGAATTTAACAACACGCGAAAATATTGACACATTTCTTAGTCAGTGCCCATGCCCCCAACAGCAAAGATTTGCTATTGAAAACTTCCTGCATAGTTAGAAAATGGAGATATGCACCTCTATATGTACAAAAAATAAGGCTTAGAAAGTACAGTTAGTGATTCAAAAAGTTAGCTAGAATTTCACTTTTTTAATGTCTCGAACGAAATCAGAGCCTAAATTATTTTCTAACATTATTTTATCAATATTTATACACTCACTGTAATAATAAAATGTATTTTCCATGAAATAATTTGATTTTATTGTCATCTGATTGACTCTATACACACGTATTGGTAGCTATTTGCATACTCATTAATATTCATAAGTCACATGACCAGAATTTTGAGGGTGAAGATTCTGTTCACAAAATTCCACAAGTTTGCACTTTTACCAACTTTTTGAAAAATTAATCAAACAAACTACAAATTCCAAAGATTGCTTAACCCTATTAGATCCTGTGGCATGATGATTTTTTAGATCTAAAGGTTAAAAAAGTGAAATTTAAGCCACCTTTTCCATAATTTCTGTTTTTACAGGGACATATTTATGTACAAAAGACATATCAGCATGAAGATTTTGAGTGGTAAAGATTTGCACATGATTTGCACTGGATTTACTTCTTTGAAATGCTGTGAAAATGATTCGTACATCTTCCGATCGCGAATTTAACAACCCGCGAAAATGTCGGGACACCCGCGATTCGCGAAAAATTCTGTACGCGAAAATATCAGCTTTTACAGTATTTGAACTTACTCACTCGAATCCCCCATCTATGTCATAGACATAGTATTTGTGAATAACAATAATTACTCAACATCTTACCAGAGAGGTGTTGAAATAACACCGGTTTGGCGTTAGGCTCAGGGGCGGATCCAGCCTTTGCCAATAGGGGGGCCCAAATTTTTTTTCACCCATTTTTTCCCCGATCGGCCGCTCGAATATGATTTTTGCCGGGATATTTGGTTTCTTTGAAGTAGTCCTATTAGTCACTTCTTAGCTTTATTCTTATGAATAAATGTAAAAATATAATACCATAATCCTTATATAATGCAAGCGCGAAGCGCGAGCTATTTTTTAAAAATTCTTATGTACTTTTTCCTAAAATTTTTAACATTCTGGGCAATGTTTGTTATCCTGAAAAAAGATGTGTATGCAAGTGAATAATTACTCCGAACGTAAAGTGCGAGCAGAAATGAAGTGATGAAAAGGTACTGCTTGCAGTTATAGTCATGAAGACGTTACATTTTTTAAAAAATCATATAATGCGAGCGCGAAGCGCGAGCTGAATTTTTTTGACATTTTTACCTAAGGAATGGAAATTCTAAGCACTTTTTGTAACTTAACAGAATAGGTATATAACTAAACAATTGATGCGACGCATGAGCAAAAAAAATCTAGCTTTAGACCTTTTGAACGAGACACTCTATTCAAGTTTTGAAAATCATGAAGGATGAATGACTAAGTAGGAATCTTCCTTACATTAATAATGCGAGCGCAGAGCGCGAGCAAAAAAATTAATAACGTTTTGAACTGATCGAAAACGTGCCTGTTATGGACTGCTTGCACTTAGCCATGAAGACGTTACATATTTCAACATATTGCGAGCGCGAGCTGAAAATTTTTGACATTTCTACCTGAATAATGGAAATTCTAAGCACTTTTTGTAATCGTGGAAAGGATAAGCATGTAAACTAAACATTATTGATGCGAGCGCAAAGCGCGAGCGGAAAAATTCTGGACTCTCCATTCATATTTTGTAAGTTATTGGAAATGCGAGCGCAAAACGCGAGCAGACAATTTTTGATATTGTGATCTGAAACTGGATAATGATTTAAATTTTCAAACAGAGAACAAGCTGCGCATCTGAATGAACGTGTGTTTCAGATTTCGACCTAGAATTGGGGTATTCTAAATTCCTTTCTTATCATGAAAATCAATAAAGCGAGCGCAAAGCGCGAGCTAAAAATATATGATATTCCGATCTGAAAAGGGGTCAATTTAAGCTCTGTATTGCAAGTACTTCGTGGGAAAATTGTGAGGTGGATATGGATCACAGAAAAAAAAAGATCTGATATTTTTCATTATTATTACTTTGAGTTTTGACTTAGGAATGGGACATTTTATAAGGACATTATATCATCATATAAAAATGATGACTATCTTCCTATTTCTCTTCCTATAAGCATGAGAGCGCGAAATCTGCATGTTAATATTATGGCCTTAAAACTCGACATTTAAAGCACTTTTGTAATTATGCATAAGATGCATGTCATGAGTTAATATCTATCAATGCGAGCGGAAATCGCGAGCCGAAATTTTTGATAAACTGTCATCAAATTGTGATTTTAAGTAGTTTGTTTTAGAATTAATATTGAGATATACATAACTCATTAATCAATATGCGAGTGTGCAGCGCTTGCTGATACGTTTTGACAATCTGACCCTAATAGGGATATTTTGAGAAC
The DNA here is from genome assembly GCF_018143015.1 of Lytechinus variegatus. Classification (NCBI taxonomy): domain Eukaryota; kingdom Metazoa; phylum Echinodermata; class Echinoidea; order Temnopleuroida; family Toxopneustidae; genus Lytechinus; species Lytechinus variegatus. The sequence goes on along the minus strand of NC_054741.1, from coordinate 74,867,019 downwards.
TTTATGGAATACAGGAAAATAATAGGCACCTGTCAAATCGAATTTGCGAGCGCTCAGTGCAAGCAGAAAATGTTAATATTGAGACCACAAAACATACATTTTTTACAGAACACTTTTTAAAAATAAATTTGTAAATCAAACGAAATAATGAAAGTTCAATTTCCTAGCTGAAATGTGTTTTGTATATTGACTTCAAAATTTGATATATTAAGCTCCATATTGAGCAAGATATGTAAATCACCTAAGACGCAGTGCGAGCGCGAAGCGCGAGCGAAAATTTTATATCCCGACTTGAAAGATTAAAAAAAATATTTTCCAAGTCTTCCCCTCATCTTATTTTATTCACTCATCTTCCTCCTCAGTCTTATGTTTGCCTTTCCTCTTTTCTCCTCTCTTTTTCCTTCTTTTCCCTTTTTCCTTTCTTTTCCTCTTTTTTTGCTCCGCCAATAGGGGGGGCCCGGGCCCCTCGGGCCCCCCCTGGATCCGCCTATGAGGCTAACACTTGGCATTCAAGCAACGTTGATTAGTGTTTAACCAATATCGTGTTGATTTTTACCTGGTGTTGTTTCAACATGCACCTCTCGGGTGTGGACCGATATAGATACCAGGCTCGGCAGGCTGGTATTAAATTAACACCGGCGTTTTTGCAGCGAACAAGTCATTCATGGATTATGTTTTTTTTATACATTTTATCTGTCAGTTCACTTATTTTATCAGTTATTTAGCTGAAACAGCTACAGTTAAGGCCTACTAAATAAAACTGGAGTTATCGAAATACCGTTTTGGTTAAGTCGATGAGCTGAAGTGTTATATAGCAATGATTGAGTTGAAGTTATTGAAAGCAGTACCTTACCCAGATTCCTAGTGAGAATACAACAACAAAGTGAATACAAATAACTGCGATATCCCATCCTTCAATGTTACTAGAGGTCATGTTCCCCATGGTTACGAGGAGGAGGACGATATCAACTTCGACGTCGAAATCACCGTTTCTGAGGCGTCAACCACACATACAAGGTCTATTTTGCGATATGGATTTCATCAAATGCCTTTGATTTCTTCAAAAGAATTGAGGACGATTGTTTGTAGTCATTTAACGACGATATAAATATCTCATTTACCACACACATCAATTTGTTTAGATGAATATTTACATCAATGATTCAAAGTCGAAGTGTCAAGTATTATTACATTAGCAATTCTACGGGCTACTATTCGGTGTTTATATGTAAAATGAAGTAAGTAAGGGTTATCTATATTAGATAAAAACTGATAAGGTGATAAGGTTACCGAAAGACAAGGTTTATCTGTACAATATAACACTTCTTTTTATATCTATCAAAAACAACACGTTAATAGCTTTTCGGATAATTTCTAAATTGTAAATGTGAAGCTAAATCTAGAATAAGAAAAACATAAATATTTTTTGTTAAACCGTATATGAATAAGATAGTCAGCTCTTTACGTCTTTGTGACATGCACAAGCAATTTTATCTGCAAGAATCTTCAGGAGTGACGGAGATGGCTATTACAAGGAAGAAGAAAAATTTATTGGGCCTTTAGCGAAGAGAGAAAAATAACGGGGGAGGGGGGGATAGATGCTAACATCTATGGGAACTTGAGGCTTGAGCTACATTCATCATGCTTACCAGTAAAATTAATGAAACTAGCTCTGGAAATCATTAATATTAATGTGTGCGGAGATTTTTTCTTTGAAGTGTGCGTGTGTGGACGCGTGTATGATGTTGTGTGTGCTATAGGCATGGTAGATAACCGCCCACATCCTCTCAAACGACTGCAAGTCGAATGTACTATAGATGGCGCTAAAATATCTTTTAAAAGGGACACATTTTGTATTTTTTTGAATGCACCTCTGACGTCCCAGGTGACTGGTAAACTGTCATTAAGCACACATAAAACGTCCGCACTCATAAAATGTCCCCACACATGCATGTTTTGAGGAGAGTGTGTATACGCTTTCATCTGCTACAACAGTGTTTTGAGAGAAAGAGAGAGAGAGATAGGGATAGTGTAATGACGGTGGGATGCGTGTGTGAGGATGTGTGTGTGAGGGTGTGTGTGTGTGACAATGGGGAGAACAAAGAGAGAGAGATAGAGGGTTTAGTGACCACAGTTTCCTCCGATAGATGTTAATTTCCTATCTTGCTTTGTAGTATTCATGTGGTGAATACATTTTCCCCTAATCTTTATACCCCCCTCAAAATTGTGATTAACGAATCACTACTACTGATGCTGTAAATGAGAAATAATGAAGATTACATTATACTTACAATGATTATGATAATAATTGTGATGATAATGATTTAATTATTTCAGTTTCAATGACATTTGCTCTGGAGAAAAATGATCCAACCAAAAATCTACACAAACCTCAACTTCAAACCTAACCCTCATATTATATCTCCAAAGAGATTACGAAAACATTTGTCGTAAGAGCCGACAGCTACCATTATTTTATTACATTCTAAGAACCATTTTCCGTTTTTAAAGATGCCCCTTAAAATACATATCCTTATAAATCATTGTCCCCCGAGTAATCAAAATATTCCCAGTCCTATCTTGTAGACGTTCACCTGTTTAATAAGGGAAGCGTTATCCGACTTTAAGCGATGGAAAGGCCTATAATAGTACTTTCCCACAGCGTCACCTATGTAAATTGAAGAACCGTACATATCTTCTGACTGTCCTTTGTCTGAAAGGGTATCAACACACTTGCTCTAATGTTCAAATGATAAAAGTTATACAGCTACTAAAGTTTTCTCATAGGAAGGATACTTGATCATTTCTAGTATATTTAAAGCTTTCCTTGAACTGACCATCTCAACATCTTGAAAATGAAACGCCTTAAATTGGCACTAGTTCTGGTTGCAGTTATTCTAGAAGAGAAATTACTACAAAAGGCATGTGAGTAACACGCAATTTCCTATTCATTATTGTTTCTATAATTCCCAGGCTGATTGTTTGCTTGTTTGCTTTTATTTCTGAATTAAATATACTACAAAACATTTATAAAATGTGTTTTCATATAAATCATGCATAAAACTATAACACGGACAATGTATTCATGTTAAAATTTAAATCATAACAAAAATGTTTCATAAAAAGAATAGAATCTATGAGAGTAGGAGACCGCCTACGTGAGCGGTGTAGCTTGTAATTGATGGCCGCTTTGAAAAAAAACACACGATTTTTAAGCACGTATAATGTGTGTTATTTCACAAATTATCATCTTTTTGTTTTTGTTAAGTATTATGATAGTAATAATAATAATGTTTTATTTACCCAGGGTAGCCACTTCAGTTAGGAAACTGTTCTACCAGCGGGCCTTGCATAACATTATATGTTATTATTATACCCTTCTCCAATCTCAATGCTGAGCGCCGAGCAAGAAGGCAGAAGGTCCCATTTTTATAAGTCTTTGGTATGACTCGGCCGAGGATCGAAAACGACCTCCCGTTCATGAGGCTGACGCTCTACCACTGAGCCACCATGATCATTGATATTATAATCATTATCATCATCATTATCCTCAGTATTAATGTCTATATTCAGTTTTTCAAATGACAATTTGAACATAGAAAATAGAAAGTGACTGCATATTAGAAAGTTGCAAGTAATGGTTGTAATCATCAGCCTATTCAGTGATTGAATTACTGTTACATCTATTTTTTTCTATAAAGATTTCGACATTAGCGAATTTCATATAAAATCACAAAATACACCTATTACCCACACCAATTGTGTATTTATCTTATCACAGAGGTATAAAGGATGGAGTGGCAACGAAATGCAAATTAATTCGTGTAGCTTCTAATCCAAGAAAACACAAGTATACATTGTAACCTTTGGAGGCGATCTGTAATGCCGCAAGTTTCATGGGAAATTTTAAAATGATGATGTTGAAAATATTTATTTTGGGAATAATTCATTTTTGTAATCATGAATATTAAACACATGACGAAATATGCCTCAAAGTCTTGTTATGCCCTAAAGTTGGCGAAATGTTGTATAACACTTCCAAAATCTGCAAATCCCACAGAATTTGACAATATTTGAAAATAAACATATTGCAAATTTCCACACTTCTACACTACAAAATAGTTTAAGGTAATATATATATTTATGTAATTTCAAATAATATTTCATTGCAACATATGGCCAGTGTGTCTGTAGTTAGGTAGGAATATTTTGTCTACAATCTGCAAGAAAAATCCAATAGAAAACATGTCTTACATGGGGGTTGATGGTTTTTAGGTGCAAAAGATTGTTTTCATAATATAGTATTATAGAAATCGTATTTCATGATTGTCACATACATCCTTCACTTCAGTGGGTGAGTTCACCTCAATTAAGACCCGCTGTCTTGTAAATAGGTGGTTTTCGCATTTACTACGGGGATCGAAGCTCTCTACAACACATCGACTCCTTTGAAATGCAATTAAAATCACAATGGAGAGCTCAGAGACTTTTGTCGAAAGTTGACGGACTGAGACAGCAGATCATCCGAAGATTTGCACCCAACGAACAATTGCAAATATGTTGTTTAGTTCATTTTTATTTTATCTTATCTGTCTTCTTTACCCAGGGTACCCTCTTGAGTGATTAAAATACTGTTGTCAACTAGGGCCCTGTATGCACAGTGGTCATAATTATATACATAAAACAATCATAAGAACACGTTACAATACACCGTGTCCGGAGTTAAGAGATTCCGATGATGCGCCGGTCCACCAACTTTCGACAAAAAGCCTCTCAGCTCTCAAATGTGATTTACTTGCATTTTCAAATGAATTGGTGCGTTGTAGAGAGTTTCCCCGCATTAGGCCTAAATGCGAAAAGTTCGGTTTGGATTCAAACTTTAGCGGGAGATAATTTATGGACTTGAATTACACCCTACCAATCTACCCTCCATGTGGAGAATTCAGATTGAGCAACGGTTCGGTGATCTGATCACGTCACAACTGATCCAGAGCTGCAGGAAGCATGGGGAACATACTGTGTATTGTACATGCTGAAAGCGAGGTATTAAAGGGCATTTTCTATAATAGCGGCGATAGGGTAAAAAATGACAATCAAAATGTCATTTGACCCACACCTTTGAGATAATTAACAAACAATGTAGCATCATAATGAGCGTGTCAGATTTTGCAATATGTCTGAGTAGCTTTCGTTTGAATACTGCTCGTTTAGTTTATCACTTATCACTCAAACGCCAATACAAACATGACAAAGATGATATACCTCTTCCACCATATTGCTAAGCAACAACAGTTGCTCATTTATAATAGATATTCATTATTTCAAATTTTAGTAATCGCGACGAGCAAGTGTATACAGTGCGTATCAATACAACCGTTGCAACAAATAAAGAACAAGCTGTCAAACTTATATTAATTGCTAAAAGTGCAGTAGAATGTTTAAATATTGATAGCTTCTCTAAAGTATTCTCTATTCAATGATACCTAAAAGTCATTTGTAATTATGTTAGAGAGAACACTCATCTGGGTGTCAAAATGGCTCGCGCTAAAATAAATGAAACACGCTCAACAAAAGCAGCAGTCTGAATGCAGTACTCCAGATCAAGTGATTCCCCCCCCCCTCTACATTATTTTACTAAAGGTAATATTTAATTCTGACATTCTATTTGCATTTGCTTGGATAAGAATAGGCTTTGTTGAGAATCGATGTGTAAAAGTGTAATTTTCTTCGAGATCTTGCTGGGTATGATGTACATGTAATGGAATTCAATTTAATGGATAGGAATTCAACTATATATAACCACATTTTAATGCGTTTTTTGTAATTCAATTTTATAGAATATTTTATTGAGCAGCTATAGAAATGAAAATCAATGAAGACTTCTGCTTTATAATGAATGAATATACATGCTGTTTGGATGTGTATATACACTTTGTGTGTGTCAAACATAGAGATGGCGCCATTTTTTATTCAGTGGACAAAAGTTGTCATTGTTCGACCAAGCATGAATTACAAAATGTATCGCTGGCTTCATCTTGTAAAAAAAAGACTTTTGAGCATCTTTCAATATCAAATCTCTTGGAAGATTTCCAAAAGTGAATCGCTTTTATTGATACGCCCTGTAAGAGTGACAAAGCGATGTATATCGTACAGAACAAAGCATATTTACTGAGAGTTAAAAAATGCAATTAACTAACACAGGTAATTAGCATGATGGACCGGATGCATGGAAGTATAAGTAAAATGTATATTTTAGCCGCTTGCTTAAATTAGTGAAGTATACATAAAAAAAGCAAGTAAGACAATCAAAGGCAGGTTTCAGTTCCGAATGACACTTGCTGGAAGTGGGGGGATGGCTTCTTATTATTGGGCAACCATTCAATTTGACTATTTTCACCATGCCTTCAAAATAGCTTGTAAGCATTTCGTTCTGCTGCTTTAATATCAGAAGCCTTCAAATACTAAAAAGTCTTCACCAAGGTCAATTATTATTTTTACTTTAAAGGCCAATTTTATTGTTATCATTGAGAATGTAAAAGGATCAATTGATTTTATTATTTCATGTTTGTTATATAGCTTATGATAATCAAACGAAACACTCCACACTAAAACTAGAGGGTCATCCTCCATCAACGTATAACTTGATGTTTTTTTTCGAAAAAAAAACCAAAGCTAGTATAAGCATTCGCTCCACTGCTTCAATATCAGAACTGTCTTATATTTGCCTCGGGACTTTTAAAATGACTGCTGGCTGTAATGTCTACAAAAGCGACAACACCCGAGGTGGATCAGTGAAATTGCAAGTAAAACCAAAATTTGAAATGGTCTTATACAGGGTATACAGGCTTATTCAGGGGCACCATTTTGATATTTTGATACTGGAGGGGTCAAGGTCAAGAAAAAAAACCCTATTATTTTCGTTCAGAAACAATGTCACCTTTAGGTCTTAATTATTGTTTCTAAGAGATGGTCCCTGGTTTATATCTGATTTAATTTCCCTCTCCAATGTTTACTAATTTGTTTTTAAATTTTATATCCTATACAGTGGCGTAACTTACGGGGGCATGGGGGCACGTGCCCCCCCCCCCCCACAATCGGCTGGCAAAAAAAAACGGGGAAAAGGAGAAAAAAGGAGAAAGGAAGAGAAACGTAGCGGGAAAGAAGAGATAATTGTTTATTATAATTATAATCAAAATTATGTTTTGTTATATTACATAAGAAACATTTTTTCATAACTTTGTTAAACATTATTGCTCAGGGCCTATGTCTTTATTGTTCCTGGTGCTCACATTGTCTGTTTAACAAGATTATATAACCCAGTTATACTAAAACATCCCGTTTTCAAGTCAATATACAGCAAAAATTTCCTCGCACTTCGAGTTATCATTGTATTACTATTTGACATAAGCTTCTTTATCATGACTACTTAAAGTTAATGCCTCATTTCAAGGTCTTAACACTTCCTGTACATGCTTACGTTCGACTTAGTGGATCGATGATATATGTCTGCTCTTCATGAGTTCCTAAAATCAGTCTTTAAAATGTCCCTTTTTCTAATCTCAAAATCAAAAATTTCAGCTCGCATCATTCGGTGAAATACGCATAGTTTTAGTGAATTTCTACAAACAAGCCTTAGAATGCCACTCTTCAGGTCTGAATTTCCTAAATTTTCAGCTCGCGCTTCGCGTTCTCATTGCTTGTTTAGCGAAACAGATACGTATCATGATTACACAAATGTGCTTGTTATGTCTTTTTTTAAGGTTTGAATATCTAACATTTTCAGCTCGCGCTTTGCGCTCGCATTATTTGATCAGTGACATACACATCAGTTTCATGGCACTATCCTTAAAATGCCTCTATAACTAAGGCCAGTATACCTCGCAATTGAGCCTGCGTGCGCGCTCACAAAGTAACTCCAAAATTTTGCTGCCCCCCCCCCCCCAATGCCGTGGCCCACGGTACGCCACTGATCGTATATTATGTCCGTTTCTGTTCATTTCAATTATTGAGTTTATTGAAATGAAATAAAATGATATTAGAATATTAATATATTATTTTGTGCGAGAACGAATTTAATTTCCATTTGTAGCTGATTGCATCATGGACGATAAAAATAAAACCTTGAAACCGATTTAATACGCAAATCATTACATCATTTTATACAGTTCTATCAGCCGAAATTAATATATATTTTTGTTTAAAAATGATACCAATGCACACCATAACACACACAAACCCACACCCTTAAACGCACCCCTCACACTGATGGACAATGTTTGATATTATCCCCCACGCAATCACATCTCATTGTTATCAATTACGTTAAATTTTGTGAAAAAGCTCTCAAATTTGGGTTTCAAAATATGAGATAACCAATAATGCGAATTGTTATTCATGCATGACCGAACTCTGACCCTTTTTATCCACTGTGTTAAAAACTACCTGCACCAAAATGAAAGATGATGGAAAATGAATGTAATGATAGCAACAGTCTGAATCTAGTACTCCAAACCAAATGGTTTGCTCTTACAGCTTTCACCGGATATTATAATGGAAATATGTGTCGCCTTTTTATCACGATTGTAAAGTTTACTGATTTGTAATACCCTTAAGCTTCTCCTGGGAATGCATGAATGAAAAGCAGTTTATACACTGATTAGGGATTGACTAATTTAAGAGCCTTTTTTATCGAGCGTCTTTAATTATCACTTTGGAGTATTACTCCAAAACAAGGCAGGGATAAATATGAATAATATTCATTTTGCAAGGAGATATTGCTTATTTGCCAATTATTCCCATGAAAAATATTTGATTTTGTACTCTTCTTCTTGACGGAATCACTGGTATCTTTATATATTTAACTACTTCTTATTGTGTGAGTTTGAAAGTAAATCTCTGGTCAACTTCTCATTAAGAATAAGTTTGTTACATTCGTATAAAATAAATTATTGCCCATTATCTATCTTCATTCATGCATAAAATAATGAAAATTTGTGAAATGGAATTGAGACATACATCAAAATTATTAATGTATACAAAAGGAAATCACCCAATGATAATTATGATGATAATTATAATAGAAACAATGTAAATATTCATGATTCAATTCAATTTAATCAATTCAAGTTTATTGTCCATAACTTTAGGTTTTGCCTACACTTTGCAATAATTTTCATTACACGTTAATATAATAATGATGATAACGAAAATAATTGCTTTTGATTTCATTTCCATCAAAACTAATGATGGTCAATTTAGTAACAAGTTAATTTTGTATATTTTGATCAAATTTTCAGCATTTTGCTTTGTGAATTTTACTCTATTTATTGAGATATGAATATTTCCAGCATGGACTATCCCTTTAAGTGTAGGACTGTAGGATCTGTGCGAGTCACGGTTGGTCTCAAGGATTTAGAAAAGCATACACTCATTATCCAGAGGTTAGTTAACGTATTCGTGAAGATGTTACTGTCACTGCCATCTCAATATGATTCAAACATTCAAAGACTTTGGTTTTATGATGTTCATCACTGATTCGACGACAGCTAAAATAGCAAGACAGTTGTTGGATTGTATTGTATTGTATTTATTTCCTGTCAATTGAGAACAACAGCGATCTACAATTACAGAGAAAAATCAGTAAAGTGGCGGAGGGATTGCCCCACTCATGTGAAACAGTAAAGGAAAGGAGGAAAGGAAAACTTCCATTAAAACTGACTTACGACAAAGGCACCAAAACATGGCCATAAGGTATCTTTTCAATGCCTTGTCATTCGAATTTCATGTCTTGGTTTGAGGATTTGATGCCTTAAAAATTATAGACATTTTCAAAGAATGTACACATATATTTACATTTATTTATTTAATTTAAAAAGGATGGAAAATTAATAATGCACATTTTACACTTAGGTGCACAATGCCAAGGTTTTTCTGGTGATAATGTTAAAACATGCTTTGTCGCCACGCTCTCGTTGACAAAAGCTTGCCTATATTGATAAAATTAACATGTTATTTTCGCTATATTGCCCTTGCGCCCATAAATACACCTTGATAAGTTTTACAGGTGAAAAATCGTTATTTTGTTAAAAACATGATAAATAAAAGGATATGACTTCGTGCTTCTTTATACTTGTACACCACAATTTATGTAGAGCGCTCGTCGTTTCTTGTATCACTCTTGATCTCGGCCTTGAGTTTGTTGTCACGCCTTGACCTTGACTTGGGTTTTATTTCAATGTCTGTTCTTGGTGACTTGACTACAGCACTGGTGCCTTCTACAATATTCTCATAGAACTATGACTTCAAGTGCTAATAACTACGCTTCAATTGAAGTACATATAAACATAATTATTTAATTAGTTTACACTGAATTTATATTCACATATTAAAACTTTTAAATCAACTTAGATACGAGTTTTGATAAAATATCAGTCTGTTCCTATAGTCTATAGCAATTTTGCAGTTTGAAGTGGGACAGTAAGAACCCTTCTGATAGGGAGACCAAAGAGCTTCCATCTTCAACACCTTCCCTCCTTCTTCATGAGGCGACCAGCAAACAACCCATTTCGAAGAATGCTATGGTTGCAACAATCAAAAACATCTGAATAATGACTTAATTTGTTCTAAAACCTGAAGAGCAGCTTTACGATAGCCTTTACTTGTGACAATATATACAATACAGTGCCACCATGTGACTGAACTAGAGATAAACCAATTTACTTGAATCAACGTTTGGTTGAGATTAAATCCATTATGGTAGAATGATGTGATCATCAAGAATATTGGACTCCAACCGAGAAAGACTACAATGTTCAACAAGAGAAGGGTGATAAAGGCGCGTCTTGAGCGAGAACGTCCTCTTCGTAATTTGTCTCTTTCTTGACTCCCATCTCCTTGAAAGTTAAGTGTCGATACATTGCCAAGGGCAATGTCTATCTGTTTTATTTGTCTTCTGGTGATCATGACAGTGTGAATACTCGTAAACGATGCTACGATGATACCAAGGGAACAGAAGAAGATGAAAAAGACATGGGTGACTATAATGTTGTAAGTGGTTGGGTACTCCTTAATCGTGTACTTGCAAAAAAGGTCATAGAAAGTGTCCATCAATGTTCCTGGAAAGGGAAACATGGCCAGTGATGATATCAGGATTACGGTTGTACATACAGCAATGATTACTTTAGCTCGCTTAATTGTCATAAATGTTTGATACTTCAGTGGCATCACAATCATAAGATACCGATTGAGGTTCAGGCAAGTTGAGATGATGATGGCTTCAAACGCACAAGGGTACATGAAAGATGCGTTGTACTTGCACAGGAAAAACTGCAATGAAGTACCTGGTAGGAAAAATTGGAGCGCTGGTACGAGAGACATGTCGGTACCGAGGAGGAGATAGGTCCAGGTTAAGGAGAAAAGCAAAATCTTCATGATATCATCAAAATCGTCTCTTACTCGCTTCAATACAAAAAGCGTGAAAAGGTTGCCCAATACACAGAGCGGACCTTGGATAATAATTGCACATTGCATTGCAAGGTCATATTGCTGTCCAGTATAAGACGAAATATTGGTCATCATCATATCTGAACAGTGCAAACAGTCATAGATTGAGAGATCACTCAGCTATAAGAAAGAACAAATCTTATATAATTTTATAGGTCCTAAGATAAAAGGTGTGGTCGATCGAACTGACTAGCATCGATAACCGCTTGGGCATAAACGAGTTTGACTCTTCACTTTTCGTACGAAACGACTTGTTTAAACAAAATATCTGTCCAACATAGAAGGCGGTCGCCTATCTGCAAACACTAACCATCAATAATGGAGCCTGTCAGAGAAGAATGAACTACACATCTACTTTAGATGCATGTTCGAGGCCAAAACGATTAAATATCATCGTGGTATAGGTAATTAAAATGCTATTAGATGTGAGCTACATTGATTGTTAGAGTATCAATCATTTCCTAATACGTCAAGCCACATTAAGGATATGCGTTTTAATTTTCTTGTGGTAATTCTATCGAATTCCAAAATTAAAAATGGGAAACGTGTCCTATAATGCAGTCTTTATTAAGGCCTCCCCATCAAAAGTTGATTTGAATAAAAGGATAAAAATCCAACTAGCATAACAATGAAAATCTCATAAAAAATCACAAAGAGTACATCCTGGTCGGTATGCACATGAAGGGACTGACGACATCACAGCACTCACTATGTCTTTTGTATTTCATTATATGAAATATTTATATAATATTGACTGGCCTTGAGGGGAACATCAAATATATTGCCAGCAAATGAATCATATTGGCCCGAGTCTTTAGACGAGGGCAATATGGGTCATTTAAGGGCAATATATTTGATGTTCCCCGAAAGAAGAGCCAGTCAATATTTTTATTATCATCCAAATCAGATATCTAGAGCAAAAATCATGATAATGGGGATATTTCTTTTAAAAATAGAGTTCTATTGTGTCATGTTAATATCGGTCTAGGCTCTGCACTTAACCATTATGACGTACTTGCAAGCGCTCGGATTCAGAGCTGTCTTTATTATGACGTATACTGTTGGTGGGCGGATCCTTATGAAGCGTATCTCTTTATACGCATCTACAAATGCCCGGATGTGAGACCAGGGAAAATACAAAGGTATATTTTGCTTCGTCTCTGCATGCAAAGTAAATACGCGCATTGAGACCGAGGAAAATACAAACAATATACCTACCCTTCCCGATATTCAGAAAATGTAGGGCAATACGGTTTTGTAAATGACCAGCTCAGATGTCTGATACGGGTGATAATCTAATATACTCCTCATTGCTACGTGAAACAATGTTTATTCCTCCTTCAACATGTGGAATTATCATTGTAACATTTTTGTGGTTCATTCGAGTTGGTCATTACTGTGAAGTCTGTTTATTGTACAGTGTGTCCCAGAAAAAAAAGAAAATCATTATCCATTGTATTTTTGTTTTACCATCATAACTTTAAATTTGCTTCATAAGATGTACATCAATGAAAAGATACACTTCCTCTCATTCATTTGAAGCCCATCGCAACTTTCATTATGCACGCATGACAAAGTTAGAAAAATTGAAACTTGTGCTAGCAAATGTCAATTTGCACAAGCAAATTACGAATTTGAGTTTTTTCTGGCTTTTACTGCAATGTATTCGGGGAAAAAAGTCCATTAGTTTTGTATCTTTCATATGAGAAATATGATTAACGCATTGTCGAGAGAAAGTTGCATGAAAACATGCTTGATTTTCACGATTGGACGGATCACTGAAAAATAAGCATTTCTAACAAAGCGGCAAAAAATGGGCTACTGGTGGTGATGAATGTGATTTTATGGTCGGCTTGAATGTTATGTTTGAATTCTTTTTGTAAAACTTGTAAAAAAAAATCTTGAAATGATGAGACGAGACAGGGGCGGTGGAATGTTGAATGGGGGGAGGGGGGGATCCACTTGAAGAAAAACAAGAAAATGGCTTCCTCCCGTTCAGTTGTAAATCGTACCTCCTTTTCTGTTGCACCCCCTTCAAACATACTATTCTGCCACTCCTGTGGAATGTACCGTCAAATGAAACTACTGAGAGAAGTTTGAGATAAATTGTAATATTGAATTCTCATTGCCATAGACTCCAGTCCGCAACAATAAATGGATTTCCTTCCCCGTCGTCCCGAATAGCGTTTACTGTTAACCAAATGGGTAAGATACGTAAAAAGGCGATTGCTTCAAACACAAGTAATAGGTAGCCAAGCAAAATATCATGCTTCAGCCCGGCTTCAGCATTTACTTTATTTCATACACATCGCCCCTTGTTCGTGCTTGAACCCTTTTCTTGCCTTCAGAAAGTAATTGCTAGCGGTATGAACAACAGCGTCTCGACGTCCCGCTGCAGCGCGCTGGTGCGAACACGACTTACAGATCAAGGCAGGACTCGAACTCTTGAGATGTGGCAGTGCAAATTATCGCTTCTTTCCTCCTTTTCCTCAAACGTGGTGACAAACTAACTCGTTTTTTTATAAATTTATATATGTGGCATTTGGTTTGCACTAATTAGGAAGAAAACAAGGAAATGTAGGTTACGGTACACCTTGGGGTTCTCTCTCAAGTGCATACATGATTAAAAAAACGTGAATACCTTGATCAATCAAACGCTCAAAACTGCTCTGACGGAGCTTGAATAAAAAAACCCCAAGCAAGTGCTTATAGACGCACAAGCAAAATGCTTGTTTTATGCATATACGCTTTTTAGCAATAGCTTAACCGTTAAGGATATGCTCGCAGTCAGTAAGCGATGAACTTACTAGCAAAAACATTTGCTTGCCCATTTTTATGCATACGGAATTAAGCAAAAGCCTGACAAAAGCAATTACTACTTTTTATGCATTAGAACCATTGTCTGCTTCTCTGTTGGGGAAAACGATGCGGTTGTTTTTCAACGATCCGTTGAATAGGTAGAAATCGAACATTTTTTCAACCATGCGTCATTCATATTTTACGCATGTCTCATATGGAAGAGGAAAAGATGGAAATTCAAGTGATGAAATTTGTTTTCCGAATAAATAGCAGTAGAAGCTAGCAAAACTCACTTAAAATCATTATTTTGCCTTTTTTTCAGCGGCACCGCCGATCCGAAGCGTCACTTAGAAGAGAAGCAATTTTATGCTCGCACTCCGCGCTTTTATTATTAATGTAGGAAGATACCCAATTAACCATCCTTTTCCTGACTTTCAAAACTTGAACATGCTTGAATGTCCAGTTTATAGGTCAGAATGTCAATATTTTTCAGCTTGCACTTTGCGCTGGTATTATTTTATTGTTGAAATATGTATCGTCTTCATGGGTAACCGCAAAAAGTCCTTATAACAAGTCCTTTTCCGATCAGGCCAGAACGTATATTAAAATGTTCTGATCGCGCTCGCAGTAATTATTTTGTTACGTACGCATCTAATTCAGGACACAAACATTGCTCAAGATGTTCAATAATATTTTCAGGACAAAATACATGAAATTTCTAAAACTTTTAGCTTGCGCTTCGCGCTCACACTATTTATTGTCTTTGTATGTGCTTATATAAAGCTAAGAAGTGACTGTGGGATACACACACACACACACCCACACACACACATATATATATGTATGTGTGTGTGTTTGTGTGGGTGGGTGCCCTGTGTATACATAAAGGAACAATGGTAAACTCAATTCTACCCCACACCTTTGAGGAGAGATTTCAGCCATGTCAGCACCCCCACTGAAAAAGCGCGCAAAGCGTACCCGAGATCGATTCTATTTATCTCATTAAAATGTGATAGAATTGTCACTTTACTTATTGGAAAGGGAGAGACAGGATGCACAACTGAAAGGCCTACTGATACATTTTGAAAGCGAGTTCCATTTCCAGTCAAAATGAAGCGACGTCTGCTGTTTGCTCTGGTTGCATCTATTCTACTGACTGAATTATTGGTCGAAACTAGTGAGTATAATGGAGAAGCACTCCCTGCCGCAGGGATGTCCAATAATTTGTTAATAGGTTCCAGGCATCTTTTTTTTATAGGTATGCATGTGTTCCAATTATTTAAAGAAGAAATCGGGTATGCCATTTCCATCTGATTTCTCACGCGTTTTAATATCAAGATTTGTCTTTTACAGAGGATGAGCATGAGGCGCCATAAAAGTTATTATCTTTGACATTCATTTTCCCCCAAAACCTTTACCCAAATTTTATTATCCAAATGACGAAATTCAGCATTGGAAACGTTCAATTTTAATAAGCATTCATTATTTTTTCATGAGTAATTTGATCCTGCTATACCTATAACTCGCCAGTAAGAATTACATGTTGATCCGTCATTGATAGAATAAGTAATAAGAAATTATCTTATAATCTAGGTGTCGATTTGTCTACATTTACTTAATGTGATATCATCAATATTGTACTAAATTTTGTTTGTGTTTTGTATTCACTTTTATAAAAAAAAATTATGTATACAGTATAGTTGTAATTCACTTATCATTGTATGTATATATGACTATTTTGTGAAGCAGGCCTTTGGGCGCTGAAAAGAATGCCCTGTTTTTAAATAAAACTAAATGATTGAATTAATGAATAAATAAGATCACAAATAAGTGGTAAAAGTAAAAATTACAAATGGAAATCATATAAGCTGCAAGGCAGAACAATGTATTACATTAAAGCTTAAAGCTTACTAAGTTTTAAGCTTATTAGGTGCTTGCCAACTGAGTAATTTTGCCAATGAAAAAAAAAGAAACAAACAAACAAAAACAAATTAGTTGGCTTGGAAATGAGACTTTATCGTGCTTCTTAACGGTCAGGATTACATGACGTCAATTTAAGTTGGGATGGTTGAGAGTACATGGAAGAATAGATTACATAGAATAATAGTACGGAGAATAGATTTTTTTAATGGCTTTATTTTTCACGAGAGAATAATTATAATGAGAGAGCGATTTAGAAAAAATTCAAAAGCTGAAGTTCTAAAACTCAATTACTCAATCAATTTTGGTCAATTACTGTTAAAATGGCATTATTGCGAGGTGTGGCGAGCGTGCATCACCAGCTCAAACTTTCAATAAAAAATTCCGAGCAGGTTTTTGCTATCATTAAAAGCATGTGCATCTAACCATGGACCCTAGGGTCCATGAGGTAACTGAAGAATTAACACAAGCGCAAAACAAGAATTTAAATATTCTGACCGGAAAAGGAACCTCTTAAAGGTCAAGTCCAGCTCAGAAAAGTTTTGATTTGAATCAATAGAGAAAAATCAGACAAGCACAACGCTGAAAATTTCATCAAAATCGGATGTAAAATAAGAAAGTTATGACATTTCAAAGTTTCGCTTATAATTTTTTTTACAAAATAGGTATATGAACGAGCCAGTTACATCCAAATGAGAGAGTTGATGATGTCACTCACTATTTCTTTTGTTTTTTATCGTTTGAATTATACAATATTTCAATTTTTACGAATTTGACGATTAGGACCTCCTTGCCTGAAGCACAAAATGTTAAAATAATGGAATTCTACATGTTTAGGGAGGAATGAAACTTAATTTCACATGACAATGACGAGAAAATCAAAATATATCAAATTTCATATAATAAAATACAAAAGAAATAGTGAGTGAGTGATGTCATCAGTTCCCTCATTTGCATACCGACCGATATGTGCATATAACTGTTTTGTGAAATGAAGCGAAACTTTGAAAAGTCATAACTTTCTTATTTTACATCCGATTTTCAGTGTTATGCTTGTTGAATATTTCTCTTTTTTATTCAAATCAAGTTTTTGTTGGGGTGGACTTGTCCTTTAAGGACTCCATTGAGTGACCATTTTAGGTTACATATTTTAATAATCGAATAATGCGAGTGCGAAGCGCGAGCTGAAAAATTATAATATTCCAGTCTGAAAATTAATCTAAAATGTATAGTTTAAAAAGAGTATTTATTTGAAAAAAAAATCGGAATTTCCCATTTTTGAAAAATAACATTTCCCTGTTATTTCTTTTGGGGTGAAGTCTTTTGAGGTCTGGGAAAAAATCAATTCTGAAGTTGTAAAACTCGCTTTTTGGTCAATTATGGACCTACTAATTACTGTTTAAAGGGCATCATTGTAAGATGTTGCGAGCGAATCATGATCGAGCTCAAACTTTCTGAAATTTCATGTAGGCCTAATAAGACATAACAACAATGATAATAACGTTGGTATTATTTACTAAGGGAAGCCACTTCATTACTGAAAACTGTTCTCCCAGCGGGCCCTACTAATATTATTACCCCGGCTTTAGCTGGGCTGCCTAGGCGCCCAAAGGAAGGCATTTAATGAATTTCTTCCTACCGGGTATCCATTCACCTCACCAGGTTTGAGTGCAGCACAGTGTGGATAAATTTCTTGCTGAAGGAAATTACGCCATGGCTGGTATTCGAACCTACGATCCTCTGTTTCATAGTCAGAAGACTAATCGACTGGGCCAAAACGCCCCACAAAAAGTCATCATTCCAAATATTTTTGTAATCATGAAAAAATGATTAACATTGTACCTCTAGGCATAACGATCAATAAAATTGTATTAACATTTATATTTTATATTTTATTTTTTATTTTACTTCAATCTATTCAAATTCCATTCAATAAAAAAACACAAGATAAAATATCACAGAAATACATAATTGATAAGAAAGCAATTAAACATACATGAATACAAAATGAAATTTGGGAGACTGCAAAAGACCGAAAGGTCTTGACGAGGCAGACCCCGAATGCCATCATGGCGATACATATATTGACCTATTAAAAATGAGGACATGAAGAAAAAAAAGTGCGGATGTCCTACCCCCCCCATCGGGAACTGGAAACCAGTGTTACAATTATAAATGATCTAAGTACACTTTAAGAAAATTCATGAGTCATATGATGATATGATGTGTTTTTTTTTAGCTTACGTTTAAAAGAATAAAGCGAAGAACATTCTTTTATTTCACGAGGCAGTGAGTGCCAAACATCGGGTCCTCTATGTCTGATGGATTTATAAGCAAGTACTGTTTTGGGATTACTAAGATGAAAATTGTTGGAACCTCTGGTATTGTGTTCATGAACCTGGATATTGCGTATAAACATTGAATTAAAATTGCTTGGAACCAAGTGATTAGCATAATTGAACATAAAATTTGCAGTTTGTAAGATATTGATATCAGATATTTTTAATATGTTCAGTTTTATGAAAATTGGATCGGTATGGGCTAAGTAGGGAGAACTTGTGCAAATTCTTATGGCTCTTTTCTGCAATAACAGTAAGGAATTAAAATTTCGTTTGGTTCCACAACCCCAAGCAATATTAGCATAAGATAAATAAGTTAATATGAAAGAATTGTACAATAGTATAATAGACTTTGACATTAACGTATCTTTTAGTTTGAACATAATACCAATAATTCTAGAAATATGTGTTCTTAGATGCTGAAAATGCAAATTCCAGTTTAAATGTTGATCGAGAATAACACCAAGAAATTTAACATTAGTTTTCCTTTCAATTAGGGTATTGTCTATTAAGATTTGGATCTGGTCTTCCATAATCTTTTTGTTTGTGTTGTGAAATATAACATAATTTGTTTTACTGAGGTTGAGATATAACTTATTACATTCTAGCCAGTTAGTTAATTTACGTAATTCTACATTGATGGTGTTTATCATTTTGTTAAAATCATGATAAGAATATAGTTGTGTCGTATCATCTGCAAATAACACTTAGCTAAGCATTTCAGAAGACTTTACAATGTCGTTCATATATATTATAAAAAGAAGCGGCCCAAGTATGGATCCTTGTGGGACGCCACACTGGAGCTCTAGTGTGATTTATGAACATCGACCTCAGTGTATTGAATTCTATTTTTTTTTAAATAATCTGTAAACCGTGCCAGAGGCGTACCCCTATAATGCCATAACATTCAAGTTTATGTATTAAAATTGAGTGATCGAGCGTGTCGAACGCTTTTGAAAGGTCCAAAAATAATCCGGTTATATATTGTTTTTTGGCAAGGGAGTTAGTTATTCTATCATATAAGTCCAAAACTGCTAATTCCGTTGAATGATGTCTCCTAAAACCATATTGGGCGGTGCAAAGTAATTTGTTTTTGTCTAAAAAATAATATACCTGGTTATGGATTATTCTTTTAAGATTTTAGATAAAGAGGGTAAAATAGATATGGGTCGGTAATTTTGACATTGGATCCGATTTCCCTTTTTAAATATTGGTACGACGCGTGCTAATTTGAAAGAATTCGGATAGCACCCAAGAGACAATGATAAAATGAAAATATGACATAGTGGATCTGCTATAAAGAAAATTATTTGTTTTAAGATAAATGAGTTGATATCGTCATGACCACAAGTTTTGGTATTTTTAAGGGATTTTACTATGGATATAACTTTGTGTGGTCTTACGGGTTTGAAAAATATCGAGTTTTCAGTTCGTTCAGGTAAAAAATCTTTAAAAGAGTGCTCATTGGTTATAAAAGTTTTGATGAAGTTGGCCCCATGTTTACAAAATATTTATTTAAGATATTTACAATTTTCTGTGGGTCACGAGTCTTTTCTTTTTCAGAGTACATTTCTTTTGTGAATTCTGTTCTTTTACCCCTGCCTAAGATATTGTTTAAGATGGACCAGGTAGCAGACATATTTCCCGACACTCTTTTAAGTTTATTTGTATAATACATTTTGCGTGATGCTCTAATAATGGCTGTTAGTTGTTACGATAAGCCTTAAATTTGTTATGTTGGACGATATTGCTATTTATTACCATTTATTACCATTCTTATTATGATCATCATTAGTATTATTTTTATTTTTATTACCAGCAGAAGCTCTTATTGAAAATGACATCCTTTCCTATACAAATCCTATTATCTAGAGGTTACTCGCAGGCGACAAACACACTTAATCCCCTGCATCCTTGAACCATTTGCTTAGGCAGCAATTGCTAAAATATCGAAATTAAGCCTATATGCTTGATCCGGGCACCTATTCCTTACAGCACACACATGTATCATCGTTCGTTATTACTATTATTGCATAATTATTGCATAATATCGTGTTTTCTTGTAAGGGCAACATCGTTCTTGTTACCAAAATGAATTAATTTCATTTTCGGAAATACGAACCTTATTTAATTTTCGGATTAACGAACCTTATTTCGTTTTAGGATTTACAAACCTTCGGATTAACGAACCTTATTTTGTTTTCGGATTTACAAACCTTCGGATTAACGAACCTCATTTCGTTTTCGGACTAACGAACCTTCGGAATTACAAACCTCATTTCGTTTTCGGACTAACGAGCCTTCGGAATCACGAACCTCATTTCGTTTTCGGAATAACGAAGCTTCGGAATTACGAATGTATGCGCATATAAACGTAATTTTATTTAGATATATGGTGGAGCCAGAATTTTAGCCATGCTTATCTACATTATTTAGGGCCACTTAACAATGTGCAAAATTTTAATGGCAGAGGGCAATTCCACCGTGAATCACGTTACATTGAAGGAACATCGACTTCATCCACAAGTTCTAAATAATTCCGTGAGTTCTAAATATATCATGCACAATCTCCTACGCTCTAAAAATATTGGTAAAAAGTGTTCCATTATGGTAATTATATGTCCAACCAACATTAGGCATTTCTTTTGGGCATTTTTATTTATCCAGTGTGATGAAAATTTTTCCCATTCTAAAGTAATTGCTGCTCATTTTTTGTCTCACCTGCGAAGCAAAGTGAGACTATAGGCGCCGCTTTTCCGACGGCGGCGGCGGCGTCAACATCAAATCTTAACCTGAGGTTAAGTTTTTTAAATGACGTCATAACTTAGAAAGTATATGGACCTAGTTAATAAAACTTGGCCATAAGGTTAATCAAGTATTACTGAACATCCTATTAGAGTTTCATGTCACATGACCAAGGTCAAAGGTCATTTAGGGTCAATGAACTTAGACCATGTTGGAGGAATCAACATCGAAATCTTAACCTGAGGTTAAGTTTTTGAAATGTCATCATAACTTAGAAAATATATGGACCTAGTTCATGAAACTTGGACATACGGTTAATCAAGTATCACTGAACATCCTGCATGAGTTTCACGTCACATGACCAAGGTCAAAGGTCATTTACGGTCAATGAACTTTGGCCGAATTGGGGATATCTGTTGAATTCCCATCATAACTTTGAAAGTTTATGGATCTGATTCATGAAACTTGGACATAATAGTAATCAAGCATCACTGAACATTTTGTGCAAGTTTCAGGTCTCATGATTAAGGTCAAAGGTCATTTAGGGTCAATGAACTTTGGCCGAATCGGGGGTATCTGTTGAATTACCATCGTAACTTTGAAAGTTTATTGGTCTAGTTCATTAAACTTGGACATTAGAGTAATCAAGTATCACTGAACATCCTGTGCGCGTTTCAGGTCACATACCAAGGTCAAAGGTCAATGAACTTTGGCCGAATTGGGTGTATCTGTTGAATTACCATCCTAACTTTGAAAGTTTATGGATCTGATTTATGAAACTTGTACATAAGAGTAATCAAGTATCACTGAACATCCTGTTCGAGTTTCAGGTCACATGATCAAGGTCAAAGGTCATGTAAGGTCAATGAACTTTGGCCATGTTGGGGTTTTTTGTTGAATAACCATCATATTTCTGTAAGTTTATTGGTCTAGTTCATAAAAAGTGGACATAAGAGTAACCATGTATCACTGAACCCCACTGAACATCTTGTGCGAGTTATAGTAGTATTCAAAGTCAGCACTATTGCTATATTGAACCGCGTGATGCAGGTGAGACGGCCAGAGGCATTCCACTTGTTAACCTTACTGGACGATACGCTTCCCGTATTGAGTAAAATACTACCCCAATTGGTTGGAAACATAATTACCCTCTTGGTGGTAAAAATTTTACTCACTATTTTTTTACAGTGTGATGTGTCTCTGTGAAAGAGCGCCCAGTTCATGAAACGAAAGTTTGTAGATTCGATCCCCGGCCGGCCTATAGCAAAGACTATTAAATTAAAACACCCTGTATTCTTGCCGGGCTCTCGACTTCTGATAATTATTTAATTATCATACAGTAGAAAAAAATCTGAACAAAAGTCTTTCATCAGAAAAGTATTTTAATTTGGTTGTATGCGCCATGATGTGTTGGTACTTCGATCCATTTGGGTGGTGAGGGGGTGAGGGGCAGCATTTAAAAGACAACAGTGGTAAATTTCAATTTGTCAATGGGTGTTGAAATAAAGTGTTTTTTTACAGTTGCTACAGGTGAAAAACCTTAAAAGGTGTCAAATACAGGATTAAGAAAGGTTTTTAAATCTCTAAGAGAGTAATATGATAAAATGCAAAATAAACGGTTAATGGTTCCCTAATTTGCAGACCGATAAAGGTTCTGTCAAAGTAAGAGAAACTTTACAATGCCATAATGTCATTAATTTCTTATTCTACATCAAAGTTTGATGAAATTCTCAGCACAAGGATGTTTTTCTTTGTTGAAAAATAACTGAAAAATTGGATCACCGTGGTTTGGATCGAACTGCATGAATTTGAAACTGTTTATTCTTGTTTGGAACATGAGTGAAAGGGCCTTTTCTTCTTTATTTTCCTTCTTGTTTTCCCTCCCGTGCTAGTGATTCCTATATTCTAGTAATATGCTTCATATTGAATCTCTTTCTCTATGGATTATATTTTTTTCTTTTATCTTTGTTATTGTTGTAGTTAAAGCCGAAATAAAAGTTTAATTTTAACATTTAGCATGTTTAGCTTTGTTCATTCGTAATGTCTCTATCCGTTAGGTAACATATGAAATTAACAAAACTATAGAGGCCGTTCTCATTACGCTTTCTAAAACTAGTTTACTGGAAACTGATTCAGGAAACCACTTTCATGACTTTGGAAGATCGCTTTGCTAGCGTTCTCACTTGATCACAAGAAAGTCGTTTTCAAAATCACTTCACGTAAAGCGCTCTTGTTGCTATGGAAACGCTCTCAGTGTGGTGAGACGTTTCGCGCGAAATTCGAAACCGCAGCATAGGCATTCTACACCTGTTGTGTGGAGTAGCGCGCTCAAAATGTGCGAAGATCGCTTCCCGAAGAACGGTTGTGTCCTCACTTACAGTAAAACCAGTTTAACGAGGCAAAGCGATCTTGAAAACTACATCGCGAGGTGGTTTTCCAAACTGGTTTGGAAGATCGCTTCCAAGACCGCTTTGACCGTTCTCACTACGCGTTAAACTAGTTTCCACTAAACTAGTTTCCAGTAAACTAGTTTTAGGAACGTAGTGAGAACAGCCTCTATGATATTTTCAAGGAAATTCGATATACACTGTGGTGTTGAAAGTATGCTATAATGATAAACCCCACGTGAGCTCCCCCGAACGGTGACATCCAGCCTGTACACCAGTGATACTCAGTATGGGATTCTTCTCTCACTAATATCATCTATGCTTTCTATTTCAGTGAGTGAATTCACTAGTACACAGGCCCCGACATCTTGTAGACGCCCTCCATCTATGGCGGGAGATATAGAGTTGAATTACACCTTACCTATCTATCCGCCATGTGGAGAGTTCACACTTGGCAACGGTTCGGTGATAATCAAGATCCCTAAACTGCTTCCTACACCATTCTTCAAGAGTTGTAGGAGAGATGGTATTCCGGCTGGGCATCGGATCTGCAGATCACCAGGTAAGAGAGAACAATAAAATGGCTCAAAACAGTGTAAAATTTACATTGCACTTACACAAGATGGAAAACGAGAACATACAGGAACACGGTTCAAAAGTCATCGATTGGCCACGAAGATGTCCACGGTTGTATAATAAAATGTCAAAATGATTTTGGGAGTATGGGATTCATAACGACACAGAAGTTCTGGATTATGTTGTGACATACCTTTCTGTAAATTATGTCCTCGATTTCCATCTTAAAAGTGCATTCATGTGAAGATTTGTGAGGAGGAATGTGGATAAGGGTGTATGTCGGCAGTGTGTGTGTGTGTGTACAACTGAATCTGAGGGCTGTGGATAGGAGATCATACAAGGAAAGAAATGGGGAAAAAACAGAAAAAGAAAAGGAAATCAGGAAAAAAGAAGAATTTTTGCTATTCTTGTAAATGTTCCCTCTCCAATATCTCCTCTCTTTTCCCTTCTGCCTTTGTCTCTACTTGCGTTCTTTTCGTATTGTGATTTTTTTTTGTCCTTTCGTATGTCATCCAGTCATTTAATATTTCTTTCCTTGATCTATCGCTAGAATGTAAGACCAATACCAATATTCTCATCTATTTTAAATGTTCCCCTTCATGAAATTAAACGCAGCGAAGTTTTTCCTTTTTTGTATCCCATTTTCTTAATTTCTGTTTCTCCCTCACCCGTATGGGCTTGCCAGATATTGTACATGAAATTTATATAATTTAACATTGATATTGTCTGACAGAAACTGAATTGATATTAAAGGTCAAGTCCACCTCAGAAAAATGTTGATTTGAATCAATAGAGAAAAATCAGACAAGCACAATGCTGAAAATTTCATCAAAATCGGATGTAAAATAAGAAAGTTATGACATTTTAAAGTTTCACTTATTTTCAACAAAATAGTTATATGAACGAGCCAGTTACATCCAAATGAGAGAGTCGGTGATGTCACTCACTATTTCTTTTGTTTTTTATTGTTTATTATTATTATACAATATTTCAATTTTTACGAATTTGACGATTAGGACCTCCTTGCCTGAAGCACAAAATGTTAAAACAATGGAATTCCACGGGTTCATGGAGGAATGAATCTTCATTTCACATGATAATGACGAGAAAATAAAAATATTTCACATTTCATATAATAAAATACAAAAGAAATAGTGAGTGAGTGATGTCATCAACTCTCTCATTTGGATGTAACTGGCTCGTTCATATAACTATTTTGTTGAAAATAAGCGAAACTTTAAAATGCCATAACTTTCTTATTTTACATCCGATATTGATGCTTGTTGAATTTTTCTCTTTTTATTCAAATCAAGTTTTTCTTGGGGTGGACTTGTCCTTTAAAGGGGAATCCAGCCTTGGTCATAAAATGGTGTGTTGGGAAGGAGAAAAATAAATTAAACAGAATGGTGAAAGTTTGAAAGAAATCGGACAAGCAACAAGAAAGTTATTGCTGTTTTAAAATTGAGATCACTAATACTATGTAGATTTCAAATTGGCAACTAGGTAATTAAATTATGATAAGGGGCAAGGACAACTTTCCCATAGGCAATGTACTTTATTATCAGGGATTTGTGGTTTTCTCCCAAGTACCCATTACCCTGGGGCTGTAATCTAAATATAACCCAGGTAGTATATTGTTTTATGTCCTCATGACAGAAAAATATAATTTGAAATAAAACTTTTGGGAAAAATGATAATTTAGCCATAATTTGCATTGGAGTACATGGAAGAGTAGTTCTTGATTACATCACTTTGACATCCCATATGTGGCCAATTTGAAGTCTCCATGGGTATAGTGATTACCAATATTTACAACTTTTAAAAATTCTTAACTTTCTTGGTGTTTGTCCAATATTGTTCTAACTTTCAGCTATCAAATTGTCTGATTTTTCTTTTCCTTGTAAAAACAAGTTTTTATTTGGGTTGGATTCCCCTTTAATGTCTTAAATACAACTTTTGGCCATCGTACAATAATTCAGAATGATGACCACGCCCACTACCAGTATTTCACTCTGATCCTTATCACTCTAGGTAGGAATATGATTAGTAAAATTCTGGGTAGAAAGTTGATTGTTGTTACTTAATCATCCACGAACTTCAAGGCCGCTTAACATGAAACCCCCATACACATAATTATATTGTAGTCGGCTAATTAAGCTAATTATTATTAAGTCCATTTGCAGCATTTCTCTAGAGGCTATTTATAACACACAAAAAGGGTTTGGTTAATTGATTTGCACTGCAACTTCCTTTCTTTCTACATCCCCCTTTCTGTTTATCGCATTCTCTCTAAGTTTTTTTGTTTGAAATTTTCACCATGTAAAATGAATAATCACATGAGCCCCCCCAAAAAAAAAACAAACACACGAAATGCTAAGTGAAAACTATAGACAAAGAATGTATAGCAAGAACAAACTATAAACTTTTTTGTTTTGCCAAGCAGAGTCACTTGAATTTTTTTTTTTTAGAAAGAATCACTTGAATTTTTTTCAATTTCATTTTTGAGTGGAATTCAAGATCACAGGAAAATCATGTACAGTACATATTTCATTGAATCAAAAATATTTTTGACTGGCCTTAAGTGAAAAACAAGCTTTAAACGGATATTGCAACATATGGATGAACAGTACAGCTGGCTTTAACTTAATTGGGCAAATCTCCATTGCGCTTGTCACTTTTTCAATTCATTTCTAAATCATATAAACGTGTATGCCACCAAAGAGTTGTTATATGAAGATTGTGTAATACGCCGAAAAAAGTTTTACATGATGACTTTTGCGATTTTTGTATGATTTTTTTGCGTTCGGTTGTCCAATCAAAATAAAATAACACACATCTGCTTGTTTTTTCCTCTGTTTAATAGAGAACCAATCCAAAGCATGGAATAGGTTGAAAATCTAAATTCCTGATATCCAGTCACAAAATGTTGAGTAAGATGCGCATACATTCGTAATTCCGAAGCGTCGTTATACCGAAGGTTCGAATATTCCGAAGGTTCGTTATTCCGAAGGTTCGTTAGTCCGAAAACGAAATGAGGTTCGTAATTCCGAAGGTTCGTTAGTCCGAAAACAAGGTAAGGTTCGTAATTCCGATGGTTCGTTAATCCGTAAACGTAATGATTAAAGAACCTTATTTCGTTTTCGGACTAACTAACCTTCGGAACAACGAACCTTATTTCGTTTTCGGACTATTGAACCTTCGGAACATCGAACCTTATTTCGTTTTCGGATTATCGAACCTTCGGAATAACGTCACAAATGTTCGGATTAACGAACCCTTTAACGTTTACGGATTAACGAACATCGAGGTATAGGCAATTTACGTGTTTCGGAATTAGGAACCTTCGGAATAAAGAACCGTTGGAATTACGAACCTTCAGAATTACGAAGTGTAACCGTAAGACGGGTGCTCGAAATGTCTTTAATTTAAATAAAATAGGAATATTAATAATAGTTATAATATATGAAAATAAAACAAAAAAATGATTAAATTATCGTATTCAATGAAATCTCATTCACTCACTGGTTCGATGTGAGATGAGAATAGAAAAAATAGGATTATTTTCATGAATAAGGGGTACCTTTTGATGTAAATTTTGAAGCATCAAGCTGGCGTATTAAATGACTATTATCTGATAAATAGTCTGGCCAGTGAGGTCATGACCTCAGGAGGGGTATTAGAACCTGACTGCTACTGTGGCGTTACACTAATATACTCAGTGAGCCAGTACTGCCAGCAAACGCCAACGCCGAGCCCCAGGCGGCGGAAAATAACCTGGCCAACTCAGGTACCCTGAGAGGGTAGTGGGACCCTGATGGAGGAAATGCCATCTAAAGGCGGAGGAATCATAATTGATCAACGGCATCCACAACTCACCAACATGCAACTGTGGCCAGCATGGTGAGTCAAGGCCACACTCCCTCAAGACTATGGCAGCACAAAGAAAGAAATGGCCCTCAGTCCCCAGCAGCTCTGGATTGCCCAGCTACGGGAGCGGCTGTGGTAAGGAAGGAGCAGAGGGTGCTAAGAATCTCTGGGCTAGGACAGGCTCCTTAAAGGATGTGACCATCTGTACATATAATGTACGTTCCCTTTTAGGAGAGGATAGGCTATATGATCTGGAAAAAGAACTAGGCAACATCACATGGGACATAGTCGGATTGTGTGAGGTTAGACGCCGTGGGGAACATCTACAACAACTAAAAAGTGGACATTTGCTGTACACAAGGAGAAAGGAGGAAAGTAGCATAGGAGGGGTTTGCTTATTCACAAGACCATAGCATCCAATGTCATTAGCTACAAGAGCACTTCAGACAGAGTATCCCAGATTATCCTAAAAATCTCCAAGAAACAAACCATGAAAATCATCCAAGTATACCTTCCAACTTCTAGCCATGCGGACGAAGAGGTTGATATGGTCTATGAGGAAATTGCTAAACTACTTGATGAAGACAAAGCAAATTTTACTATAGTTATGGGAGATTTCAATGCTAAAGTTGGTAAAAGGGAAGATAATAGTGAGATGATGCTAGGTAAATTTGGAATAGGCACTAGGAATGATAGGGGAGATCGTCTACTGGAATTTGCTTCAAGCAGAGGTCTTAAGGTAATGAACTCTTTCTTCAAGAAAAAGGAACATCGAAAATGGACTTGGCAAAGCCCAAATGGCACTACCAGGAACGAAATCGATTTTATTCTAACAAACAGACCGGACATCATCACAGACGTTTCCGTGCTAAATCGTTTCAATACTGGAAGTGACCACAGGCTTGTGAGTGCTAAAATGCATGTCAATTTCAAGCTAGAAAGAAGTAAACTAATAAGGAAGAAGAATGCCAGCCTAAATGTGGACAAACTTAAACAATGTAAGGATGAGTTTCAACTACAGCTAAGGAACAGATTCCAAGTGCTTCAGGATGAAGTAAACCAGGTAGATATAAATGATATCTACAATAAATTTTCTCACACTGTCCAAACTTGTGCTCTTGAGATAGCAGGTAAAAGGGAAAATCAAACAACTGACAAGATCACAAAGGAGACACTCGATCTGATGGGAAAAAGGAGACAGATGAAGGTATCAACACAGAAGGATAGCATAGAGTATACAGAATTGTGTAAAACAATAAGAAAACGTATGAAAAGTGAAATTCGCAGCTTCAACATAAAGAAAGTCCAAGAGACCATAACAAATAATAGCAGCTATAAACGTAAACTCTCCAGTGGGAAATCACAACTGATAGCTATTAAAGGGGAGGATGGAAGTGTTATTCATGACAGAGACCAGATAATTAATCATGTGAAGATTTTCTTTCAACACTTGTACTCCAGCAAGGTCCATGTTGATGCACCAATCATTGCTCGAGATGCAGATGAGGACATAACTCCGGTAGGAGTAGATGAGGTTGCTAAAGCCTTACAAGAAATGAAGCGTGGTAAAGCACCAGGCAGCGATGAGGTGCTGGTGGATGTCCTTAAAGATGGAGGCGATGTCATCTTAGAACAGCTGGCCAAGCTGTTTACACTCTGTTTAGTAAAAACACAAACACCAGACAGCTGGAACAATGCAATCATAATCCTCATCCACAAGAAAGGAGACATAAAGGATATTAAAAACTATAGGCCAATTAGCTTACTTTCAAACACCTACAAATTATTTACAAAAGTTCTAACAAACAGAATCACTGGAACTCTAGATTTTAATCAACCGAGGGAACAAGCCGGATTCAGAAGTGGTTTCTCTACTACAGACCATCTCCACACACTAAACCAATTATTAGAGAAGACTTGCGAATACAGACAACCCTTGTGTGTGGCATTTGTAGACTTTGCACAAGCTTTTGATAGTGTAGAATTTCAGGCAGTAATAACAGCCTTACAGGTACAAGGTGTGCACCATAGCTACATTAAACTAATTCAGGAAATGTATAGCCAAGCAACTGCAACCATTCACCTGCACAAAGACAGTGATGAATTCCCCATTAACAGAGGAGTGCGACAGGGAGATACCATTTCACCCAAACTGTTCAACGCTGCACTGGAGGAAATAATACGTAAAAAAGACTGGGAAAGTACAGGGCTAAACATTGATGGCGAGTGTCTCCATCACCTAAGGTTTGCCGATGATATCATTCTAATCACTGATGATGGCCTCAAGCTAGAAAATATGCTTAACGATCTCAACACTGAAAGTAACAAAGTAGGGCTGAAGATCAACATGAAAAAGACAAAAGTAATGTTCAACAAATTTGCTACGGAGCAAAGAATCATAATGGATAATTCTGAAATCGAGAGAGTAGATCATTATATCTACCTTGGGCAATATGTCAGAATGGATCATGAACAACTGGAAGAAGTTAAAAGGAGGACAAGAGCTGGATGGATCGCTTTTGGGAATTTCAATGACATTATGAAGAGCAATATGCCAATTTGCCTTAAAAGAAAAGTCTTTAATCAATGTGTTATACCGGCAATGACCTATGGTTCCGAAACCTGGTCTGTAACAAAAAAAATTGAACAGAAATTAAAAACCACTCAACACAGTATGGAACGTATAATGCTAGGGATATCAAAACGCGATAGGAAAACCATACAATGGATTAGGAGCCAGACTAAAGTAATAGACATAATCAAAGCAATTAAATCAATGAAATGGAGATGGGCTGGCCACCTTGCAAGATCACATGATAATAGGTGGACCAAACGCATCACAGAATGGAGACCATGGCTAGGATCACGAAATCGGGGTAGACAGAAATTGAGATGGAGTGACGAGCTCACAAAATTCATTGGTATAAATTGGATTGCGTCAGCACAAGACAAGCACCTTTGGCACCAACTTGAGGAGGCCTTCGCCCTGCAGTGGGCTGAACATGGTTGATATGATGATGATGATGATGATCTGATAAACACTTGAAAGTCTTACGAGGTGTTAATCACTTTTGTTGCTTTGAAAATACTAAATGATGATTTCAGGGGTTTGAGTTCCCCGTCGAAATGTAAAGATCATTCGATTTAAGATTTATTACAGCGTAACTATACATTAAAAAATCAATACAAATATACATTTTATCATGAAGTAGATAAATATGACATTTTTTTTTTCATTTTTCTACGCAATATATTGCTCTATACAGTTCACTTATGAAACCAATTTAATCAACGTCAGTTCATCAACAGTCTCTTGGTTTGAGACCTAGCTATATCGCCCCCACCAACACACACACACCGTTCATACCCGGTTCGCATGGACTTTTAAAATAGGTGTTAATAATTAGTATCTTTTAGGAGAAGAATGATTGTTTAGTCATACATGCACAACTTGTATGAATATTCAGAATTCATAGAAGGTATACATACCGGCTTTGTTGTTGTTTTCCCCCCAAAACTCAGGCGCAGTTCTACGAGGGGATGGGGCTTTGGGTGGTCAAGCCCCCATGCCCCGAATCCTACATACTACATACGATTTACGATAGACCATTTCCCTCATATTGGAATGACCAACGTCAAAGTTTTCTCAAGCCCCCCCCCCCAGACAAAAAAAATTACTCTAGAACCGCGTCAGTTTTATTTGTTCAGATTTCTTTCTTGATATACCAAAAATTAATCAGCCCTTAATATTAATATCATTTCAAAAGTAAAGACTTTTCTATTACTTGTCCTCTTTTGAACCACATACAGTCGTAATTAATTGGTTTCTATGATATCTGCCGTGGGCGACCGCCTAAATAAATCATGAGAACAACACTAGTAATAATGTAACTCCAAACTTTTCGTCAAAACGGTGTTTTTATATGTCATCCATCTTTCGTAGACAGTACTGGAACAAAACCAATTATCAAATTGGACCGATGCAGCTTTAATGTGGGTACAGCAGAGGACTGATTCTATTACCGAACAAAATAAACACGTTATGCTCATTTTCCTCTCATTTGATAATGATAACAACTTTCAATATTTATATAGCACCCAATACAATTTTTTTCAAGCACTATGTACCCCGGTTTCTTTCTTTTTTTCAAATTAACACAAGTTATTTTTTTATGCTCGCAATTCATTAAAGTAGAATATTTCATTTACTTCTTTTATGTTGATGTTGTGGTTGTTTTCGGGAGCTTCACATTGGGGACCGTGGCCTAGAAAAATAAGACAATCTACTCTAGCCCCAACCCCGCATTTGAATTCTAAAATAACGTGTTTGCATGCATGGGTGAGCACTCGAAGCGGGAAACGAATGCAGGAATTCTGTGAACACACGTATTATACTGCATATTTCATCAATTTGCGAATTCAAAGATAAAAAATATCATTTCCCACAACGTTCCATTTTCTTCCCCGTGTACTCTTTCTCCGCAGTTACACCTCTGATACAAATTGCACTAATGAGACGAGATAGTGTACGAAAGCTCAACAATAGTTTGCTATTGATAATATTCACTGAAAATATGTTTAAGATAATCCCAAAATAAAAATGATTTAAAAAAGATATCAAAGTATTTCTGGTACTTGTCATCTTTTTAATCACCTACTTTGTTTTGTTCCTTAATATTTTCTGTCGTGGGCGACAGTCTGAATAAATCATGAGAAAAATATTAAGGCAATTAACTCCAAACTTTTCATCAAAGCGGTTTTTTATGCCAGCCGCCTTTCATGGAATAAAAGCAATTATCAAATTGGAGCGATCCACTTTCAAATGAATATTTTATATATCTTTTTCAAAGACCATTATACGATTTCTGAATGACATATTCATTTCTATTTGGTTGCTAATCGTATGGTAAAAAGTACAAGATTCTGTATGGACTTTATGCTACTGGTAGCTTTTTGTGTGATCTACGACGACAAACACTTGCTCTTTCTATTCAAACAGATTTCTTTACGCATCCTATTTGTCAATATAAACGAAGGACGAATTCATCCACTCGTCAATGATTACCTGCTGATTACCTGACAAGTTCATTTTGCTGTTCACAATTATTTCTTTGGGATGTTGATCTGATACAAAAGTACTCCAGAGTGCAATTTGTAATCAGATGAAATGTAATTATGCACAAAAGGTTTGCTGGATGAAGAATCAAACAAAGCGTGAAAAATTTAACTTCTGTGCACGCACACATTCACTCCTCCACACCCACACATAACACATCACCTTTCTCGCTCACACACACACACCCACCCGCGCAAACATCCACCTCCACCTACACATACGCTTTTTAAAAATCTTCATAAACCCATCATAAAGCAGTGTTTCCTTATCTCTCTGGTTTTTTATTACTTTGGTTAACAGTGTCCAACTGTCCCATTGTTTAACTTCAATATCGCTTGCCTGATTTGGAAACAGTTACTCATGTTGGGTCCTTCACAAATGTGTGGGTGTGTGAACTCTAAAATATCGAATGTTAAATCAACATATGAAAGGTTGGAGGAGTGACAACCTTTTCCGAATGTTACATCCAACCTTGTATAAAGCTGATTCCAACATTTTAAGTGTTGGGTAAAACCATTTAAAGTGGTAAATGCAACAGTTAGAAAATGTTGTCACTCCTCCAACCTTACAAATATTAAGTTAACATTTCTTGTTTTTAGAGCGTGGGTTCAACAATTCGTTTGTTGAATAAATCAAGAGAACAATATTGAAGCAATTTACTCCAAACTTTTAATCAAAATTTGAGTTTTTATGCCATCCCTCTTCCATGGAATTGGAGCGATCAACCTGCCAATGGATATGTTATATATATTTTTCAAAGGCCATTATGTGACTTCTGAATGACATATTCAATTCAATTTGGTTGTTGTTAATCATGTGTTTAAATATAAAATACAGGATGAAAGTAAGAAGATTCTGTATCGAATTTATATTACAGGTTTATTTTTGTGATCTACGACCACAAACACTTGCTAATTTGATTAAAAGAAAATCTTCACGCATCCTATTTGTCAATAAAAATGAAGGACGAATTCATGGACTCCTCAATGATTACCTGCTGATTACCTGACAAAATTTACAAATCTTCACTTTATATCAACAAGAAAAAATACAGAATAAAGTATCCCAAAACTGAAGCAAATAACGATGGAATGAAATGCTTTAAAAATACTTTTTTACTTAAAGATCAAGTCCACCCCAGGAAAATGCTGACTTCAATGAATAATTAAACTATAGGATAATGCTGAAAATTTCATCAAAATCGGATGTAAAATTAGAAAGTTATGACATTTCAAAGTTTCGCTTATTTTTCACAATACAGTGATATGCACAACTATGTCAGTCAGTCGATAATGTCACTCACTATTTATTTTGTTTTTTATTGTTTGAATTATACAATATTTCATTTTTTCAGATTTGACAATAAGGACCAAATTGACTGAACCATATAGTATTAAAAACAATGCTAATTCCACATGTTTAAGGAGGAATTAATCGTTGTATCACTCAGCAATGAGGAGAAAATTAGAATACGAAAGAAAAAGTGAGTGGATGACGTCATAGTCTCCTCATTTGCATAACAGCCAGGATGTGCATATAACTGTTTAGTGAAATTAATTGATTAAGCGAAACTTTAAAATGTCATAACTGTCTTATTTCACATCCGATTTTGATGAAATTTTCAGTGTTATGCTTGTTGGATTTTTCTCTTTCTATTAAAATCAACTTTTTATTGGGGTGGACTTGTCCTGTACAAAAAGCAAACTTAACTGAGCCCCAAACACTCCATGTAACTTAATAATGATAAATATTGAAAGGTTTGCAGAAAAAAACATAATTATTATCATTGCATCACTAATACTATTTTACATCAAGCTTCAACACACATGTACATAATTAAAACACACACATTTTTCACACATAGATAAACACGTATTATGAACGTGTTCACGAACATTCAATTTTTCGCGGAATAGGGTACAGAAAAAAAAAGAATCTGCAAATCAGTTCTATACAAGAGAGAAGGGGAAATTGAAAAAAAAAACAGTACAAAATCAACCATTCACACAAAGACTCACATTCGCACCAAACTAAACACATCCTATCTCTTCCTCTATACAACTCGTAATATATTTTTGTATTTTAGTTTATGAGGGTACCCGGCCTTCAGCTCTAGAATTAAGAATTGCATATTTTATGAATAAAATAATATATATATCCGACCTTCGGCTCTGGAATTAAAAATTGCATGATTTATGAATGAAATAATGCATAAAGAACACACCACCTCTCCCACACACCCCATATATCCATATATTTGTGAAGGGCCCAACATAAGTAACTGTTTCCAAACCAGGCAAGCGATACTGAAGTTAAGCAATGGGACAGTTGGTCACTGTTAATCAACGAAATACACAACCAGTAAGATAAAGAGATGAGGAAACACTGCTTTATGAAGGGTTTATGGAGATTCTTAAGCAGCGTATATGTGTGGGTGGAGGTGGATGTTTGGGGTGTGTGTGCGCGAGAAAGGTGATGTGTTTTGTGTGGGTGTTGGAGATGCAAATGTGTGTGTGTGTGTGTGTGTGGAATGAT
This sequence comes from Lytechinus variegatus, assembly GCF_018143015.1. NCBI lineage: Eukaryota > Metazoa > Echinodermata > Echinoidea > Temnopleuroida > Toxopneustidae > Lytechinus > Lytechinus variegatus. Next base: position 74,831,233 of record NC_054741.1, on the reverse strand, counting down.
GGCTAGGTGTATTTCTGCATACACACAAGATACTTTTTCACACTGTTTGATTCTTCACCCTTCATCTGAGATTTTACATACCTCTGTAGGTGTAGATGTCTCGTAGTCAGTCATACATGCAAACTTCCGTGTGGAAATGGTACCAAAATGAGCGGGGGAATAGATCTATCAGATCATATCAGTAAATCTATAATTAAATGTGCATATTAAGACAAGGAAACTTATTACTAATGGGATATTTCCTCTGAGTCACTTTGTATATATACAATACCTATTTCTTCAAAATTTAATTTTCAAATCATTGAAAAAAAAATAAAAATTTACAACACATAAGAACATATAAATACATTTCAAAATTAAAGGTCAAGTCCATCCCAGAAAAGGTTGATTTTAAATAAATAATTAAATAAATAATAAAATAAATAAATAGAGAAAAATAAAACAAGAATAATGCTGAAAACTTCATCAAAATCGGATGGAAAATAAGAAAGTTATGACATTTTAAAGAGTCGCTTATTTTCTCCAAAAATAGTTCTATGCTCAACTCAGTGATATGCAAATGAGAGAGTTGATGATGTCACTCACTATTTATTTTGTTTTATTGTTTGAATTATACATTATTTCATTTTTTACGGATTTGACAATTATGAACATCTTGTTTGAACCACAAAATGTTAAAATCTAATTCCACATGTTAAGGGAGGAATGAACCTTTGCTTACATGACATTGAGGTGAAAATTCAAATTTTTCATATTTCATATAATGAAATACAAAAGAAATAGTGAGTGGATTATGCCACCGGTCCCCTCATTTACATGACCAGGATGTGCATAATAACTGTTTGGCAAAAAATTAGCAAAACTTTAGAACTTTCTTATTTCAGATCCGATTTTGATGAAATTTAAGTGTTATTCTTGTTTGATTTTTCACTTTCTAGTCAAATCATCTTTTTATTGGTGTGGACTTGTCTTTTAAAAATATGCTTAGATACAATAGATGATAAAATAATTCATCCTATATTTCATTCAAGTACAGTATAAAAGATACGGAAAAGGGGAAACTAAAAAAGCAAAGCTTGCGGATTAAAACGTTCCCCAATAATTAAAAATAGGTAAAATGTACACAAAAACGGCGAAGGTTCGTTATTCCGAAGGTTCGTAATTACGAAACAAAATAGGGTTCGCTTTTCCGGAGGTTCGTTAGTCCGAAAACCTAAGTTTTAGGTGGCGTAAGCAGGGGGTGGGGGTGGTTACAAGGGTTCAACCCCCATTTAAATTTTTTGAAGACCTTTTTTTTTGCTTGTCGATCCTGCGTACGCTGCTGGGTACCTTTCTAAATAACTTTTGTAGTTTTTAACCTTAAATGTATTATGTCGTACTTCAAAAAGTGTATTTCTTTTCGTAAAAGGGCATTTTCAATTTAAAAAAAAAAATTCCTACGGGGAAAGGAGGGGGGGAGAGAAGAGTGCCCCCTGTCTCCAGTTCCGCCGCCCACGAGGGAAGAGGTTGATCTATCGGTACACTGTTAAAAAACCTTGATTTTTCTGAAAAGATTTTGCAGAAAGCAATAACAGAATCATTCTGTAAGTTCATAAAAATGAATTTTTTTCTGAAATTTAACAGAACAGGTTTGTTTAAAAAGGGAACAAGGGTGTTCCATTTAAGGAAATTTGTAAGATTCCATACACACCAAATACAAATTTCCTGTAAGAATACGCAATCTGGTGAGATTACAGGTGCTCTCGAGACTCTGCTGCGGGAACTTCTTTTATTTTAAGGATAAATTTTCAAACAGTGTACCAGGGGCGTTCATGTATGAGGAGTTCTCTCAGAAGGGTGATCGTAGGTTTATGAGGCTAGTTCATAGTGTGTATCTGAGGCTCAGACCTGTACTAGGGCAGAATTGATGTATTTTGAAATTATTTTGTCCAAGTTCCTAAAAGATCAATTCTTGATTAAATGTTAACCACTTACAAACCTTTACATTAAAAAGGTGGGGTGAGGATTGTTTGGACCAGAACAGGAGCGATTAAGACCTCAAATAGGGACATCGATCCCACCTTTTTTAGCTAGGGCGCGCCCGGGCGGGGCAAAACACCAACCAGCTTTGCTGAAATTAATTACTACAAAACACACACAATACTCAACGACTCTAATCTCATGGTAAAAATATCCAAATACCCCAAAATGCCAATTTTTACATATAAGTGCCCTTTTTGGCTTTGCCTAAAAAAAAAATCCGCCGCCCCTGCCTTCCCATCCTCATAGTAGTTAAAAAGCAACGGTATTTCTACCCCCCCCCCTACACTTGCCCTTCTTGATTTCCCTGCTTCGCTACAGATAATTTCGTCTTTCGGAATAACGAAACTTGTTTCGTTTTCGGATTAAGGAGCCTTCGGAATTACTAATTTTCGAAACAACGATACTTAGGAATATTCGAACCTTCGGAAAAACGAATCTTTGGAATAACGAACGTAACCCCATAGAAAAAAAAGTATTTTAACAAAGCAGAAGAAAACAAGATTAAAATACAAAACAACAACAAATCCTCTTCACACAGTCAATCACACAGGGATGGGGGTGTAAGAATAGGGCCTTGGTCTCCATCCTAACTAGTACAACTCACAATTAATATACATACAAGTAAATGAATAAAAAATGGAACTGGACCAGTCATACACATTAAATATACATATATTGTAGGAAAAAGAGAATACTGACTAAGTGGATAGTAAGCTTGACTTTACATTTTCGTTTGAAAGAATAGCTTCATGGTGTGACATTGACATTCAAAGAACTCCATATTCGAGAACTTCGATGACGGATCGATTTCAGAGAACGATCATTTTCTACTTTTGAATAGCGTAACTTTTAATTTTACCGGGTATTGTAAGAATGGATATAGTTCTTTAGTTGAAAAAAGGAAGACATATTGGTAGGTAATATTGCGTTTGTATGTTTACAATAAAATGTCAGTTTGGTAAGTATAGTGTCAACAATATTTTAAGCTTTAAGTCTCAAGAATAGTGGTAGAGTATGGGCAAAACAGTATGAAGTTATACAATTTGCAAGGCCTTTTCTTTTAAGTTAGAGTGAACGTTCAAGTTTTGTTGAACCTGTTCCTGCCAATGCTATTTTACATTTATTGTAAATAACGATCAGTAAATTGTAAAGCATAAACAAATGGTTTTCGGGAAGAATAGATTGGAGCTTGAATAAGAAACCTATACTTTTTTTTTTACTTTTCGAGATATTTCCAATCCATGCTCACTGAAATTTATCCTAGCATCAAGGGTGCTCCAAGAAATCTAAATTCTTCCTGGCCATTGTAAGTTTGAATTCATTAAGCTAATATTCAATTTATTACGCATTATGTTTTTATTTGAGAAATATATATAATTTTTTTTTCACGGTTGACAATATAATTAATTTGTTTGCATTAAACAATCAGTAATAGTACCTATTGTTACTATTGGCTTTGATCTCTGGATTTAGGGAGAGGCGTTTTGAGGCCTTCAGGTGATTCCAGCCAGAGGTGTCGATCGGGGGGGGGGGGGGGGACAGTGGCGCGCAAAGACAAACATTGTAGACTCGCCTCCTTTCATTTGGACACTTTACTTATAATATATACAATGCATACTACCGGTATTAAAAAAAAACAAAATTGCATTTTGACGCGCAAAAATTCTGTATTATTTTGGCGCGCGAAATTTGACATTTTCACGCCCCCCCCCCATCCGAAACATGGATCGACACTCTGTTTCCAGCTATTAGACTAAATATATTTATCAGAAATCTGAATAATAATGTCGCAACAATAAGTTACTTCCTCTTTTATTCGTAGATTGTCTATCTGGACCGTGCAAAAATGGATGGTGTGAAGAGACTATGGAAAATTATCACTGTCATTGCCCGGAAGGGTTCTCTGGAAACGACTGTTCCATAGGTTAGTCACATAAACTGCAAAATTTGCCATTTTGCTTTATTCTACCATCTTCGTTATCTCATCGTCTTTCTCTCCTCGTTTTTTCACATCTACAGGGCGCTGAAGAGCCATTTACACTAATTTGAAAAAAAATTAAGGACTGTTTGTAAGAACTGCTGAAATTATGCGAGCTTGAAGCGCGAACTGTTTTTTTTTTCATATTCAGACCTGAAAATATCATTGTACAGGCACTAGCTTTATTATTATGTCCCGTAACTCACTTAATTAGCAATGCGAACGCAAAGTGTGAGCTGATGTTTTAAAAATGTATTTACCCGAAAAGGGAAAGTTTTAAGCACTCGTTGACACCAGGAATTAATGCAGAGAATACATATCTAAATAATAATTAGTGTGCGAAGCGCGGGGTGACTTTTATTTGTTAGATTGGGACCTAAAACAGTGATATTATAAGCACTTCTAAGCATTTCACTAATTAAATACTGCGACCGCAAGCGCAAGCTAGACAGGTTTAGATATTCAAATATGAAAAGGGACACATTTTAAAATGTTTTTGAAGGAATTGATGAAGAGCATAGTATCTCACTAATCAAAAATTTTGAGTACGAAGCGAGCTAAAAAAATTCTGATACTCAGACCTATAAATGGACATTTAAAGGGCTGTTTTTAGTAATTCATGAAGAACATACATATCTAGAAAATGTGAAATTTTCTAGGCACTGTTAGTAATCCTGAAAAAAGACGCATATGTCATTGACATCGACTTCAATAATAGATGAATTCAATCTTGTTGGGCGGATATTATGTATCTCATTAAACAGTCAAATTTCATTTACAAATTTATCTATTTACCTGAATTATATTTTTTTCATTAGACTTCTTATAACCTTTAAATTTTACTTCATAAGTAAAAAAGAAGAGACTTTTTGTCAACCCAAGTAAGAGGATTTGCATTATTAATTAGGAGAATTTGTAATTATTTAAATCTTATTATGTGAAACAAATTATGTTTTTGTACCTATAAAAGACATGAATCCTATTTTCAAGGGGTTATTGAATAATTCACCAAGTTTAATTACGTTCTTGACAGGACATACAGAAAAGGATCCATGTCTTTCAATGGCAATGGTGTATTGAGTCAATTTCGAAGGAGCAAGATATGGCAGATCGGGTAAAATGTATTAAGAAGTTGTGAAGCGAGCAAGCAAAAATTTCAACCTTTTTATTAAAATTTTGACATAATATTAAAAAAAGATATCATGTTTCACTTTCTATGTTTTCTGTTATTTTCCTTTCCACTTGTTTTCCTTGGTCATAATCTTTTATGGGGGGAGCACCCCGAGCCCCCACCCCTCAGTATGCCACTGTTCAAAGGCACCATATCCAATGTAGCACACAATGAAAGGATTTGAAAAAAAAACACGCTCTCCCATACTTTGGATTTAAAAAAAACGTTCTTGTCTAAAGAACGAATATTCAAAGCTAAAATAGAAAATATTAAAAAAGAACATCAACAGAACTATTCAAACAAATAAGTAGATTTGGAAATGAATTTTGACCGCATTATTCGAAAATTATGGCAAAGATAATGAAAAGGTTAAGAGGAAGTCTGCTGATTAGCAACAAGTCCGACCATCATATATAACATTTTATGCCATTTTGGCGCAAGCCTCCTTTTTTACCCCAGACAAAAACATTCGGTGTTCGCTCAAACATGAACAAAACTAAATTATTTTAATAGAATTTGAAGGATAAGACTCCAGAGCACGTATTGACACCAAGATTTAAAGATCATAATTTGAAACAAAAATTTTATAGACTTTTCAAATCTGTCCCGTTTTTTTTATACGCACTGTATAGGCGCCGCTTTTCCAGAGGCGACGGTGGCTGCGACGGCGGTGGCGTCGGCAACATTGAATCTTTACCAAGGTTAAGTTCTTGAAATGCCATCGTAACTCAAAAATTGTATGAACCTAGTTCATGAAACTTGGACATAAGGGTGATCAAGTATTTTTAAATATTTTCCCTGAGTTTCAGGTCACATGACCAAGGTCAACGGTCATTTAGGGTCAATGAACTTAGACCATGTTGGGAAATCAATATCAAAATCTTTACCAAGGATAAATTTTTGAAATCTCGTCAAAATATAAAAAATATATAGACCTAGTTCATAAAACTTAGACATAAGAGCAATTAAGTATTTCTGAAAACCCTGTTCAAGTTTCAAGTCACATTACTAAGGTAAAATGTCATTTAGGGTCAACGAACTTCGGTAATATTTGGGAAATTGTTGAATTGTCATCATTGTGATCATAAAGTAAGCCTATATATACGGGACCCATATGTAAAGGCTTACTTTACTTGCAAACACAATTAATAAGTTGCCGGTTGCTGCAATTACTTCGATGAAGATGCTCCATTATATTTATCACTGCAATGGTACCTACTCCATACCAGTCATGGAATATTAATTGTTGGATTCCATTTAATATAATCGGATCAATTTAATTGCTCATTTGCTATAATTCATCTACACGTATAGGGGCAGATCTGGGATTTTCCATAGGGGGGGGGGGCACGCTTGTGTAAAAACGGCACATTAACATAAACAAATCAATTATGACTCTCAAAGGGGGGGGGGGCACGGGCCCACCTTGATCCGCCACTATCACCGTTCCGACTCATTGAGTGAGTGGCTATGAAAGTTTGTGTTCTGATGAATGGTTTTGCCGTGAAAAAAAGAGATTGTAACAAACGTGATTAGGACGGTACTTCTTATGTAACTTCGTTGTGTAGCAACGGCATCATCGGGTTTGCTGGAATAGTATACTCAAATTATAAAAATATTAAGTTGCCCCATTCATGATTACCATTATTACCGCAAAATGCCGCAGCCTTTCAGAAAAAGGCTCTCGACTTTTCTTTATCTTTATTAGTAAGAGCCTCCACCACTCAAGTAAAACATTAAAGAAATTGAATAAAATGACGAACATTCTATTACTGAATTTAATACTGATAAAAAAAACCTTTATATTTAGGATTAATATATTATTATATTGTATATTTTTTGGATTATTTTGTATATTGCAAAGAATTAAATACTTTTAATAATGTATTATTGTGAAAGCAGAAATTAAAATAAAACAAACTAACTTCAACAGTGATTAAATTGCAAATATAATAAGAATACACGTATATAAATTTAGGTGGGAAAATAAATTAGGTCTGGTCCAGATAGAAATTATGAAATAATCGTGTAACATAAGAATGCATGTACAATTCTTTGGAAAGGACAATAATACTTTTAACTGTCTGCTGGGGTATTCATCAATAGGATAGGATTACTACCTATCACCGGTTGTCATTCTTCTTGATATGAAAGTAAATGTTATACTGGAAGTAGGTAGATGTTATTACAAAGAATAAGTATATTTGTTATTATATTAAGCGAAATTTACACAAGATAACCTAATTCTTGCGACAATATTTCCATCCAGCTACCGGAACACCTACTGGTGCATCGGTCCATACTTCAAACGTGTCCATCCAGTCTAATGTGACTACAGAGAACCCGACGTCCACATCACAAACGACCCAGTCATCATCTTCAATCATGTCAATGTGGGCTTCGCTGTCGTCTGCATTCACTTCTCTGATGTCGACAGCGCCGGCGACAGCGGTGATGTCGACAACAGTGACCACGATGCCAAATGAGGATAAATGCGGATCAGATCCATCGATAATTGAAGGTAGGCCGGATAATTACAAGACTGGTCATAAAAGTATTTAGCGATTCTCCCCTCGAAGGTGGGGGACACAATATATTTCTCAATTGTTCTCTTTATTATATATATATATATATATATATATATATATATATATTTTGAAGTACTTGAAATACATATATATATATATGTATTTCAGGTACTTGCTAGGGAAAAATTGAAGAAGATATGGATCGCAGATAATGAATAATGCGAGCGCGAAACGCGAGTGATTATATTACTATTATTATTATTATTATCATTATGAACTAGGAACGAGAAATTCTAAGCACAGCTTGTCTTTATATGAAAAGGAGCTCAATATTACTGATTTTTCGATCTTAAAAAAGGACACTTAGGCTTATCATGAAAAAGGATATTATCATAATCCTATAAACCTAGTGAGAGCGCGAAATTTCATAATACTAAGGCCTGAAAACTGATCTTAGCAATCTTGAACAGAATGCATGGGTTAATATATTTCAACTATTAACGTGAGCGCAAAGCGCGAGTCGATTTTTTTTTTGTAAACTTGAACAATTCTAGATTGAAAGTACATTTAGGTTAGACTACTTTGACCTAGCATCATCTAGGTCCTAATTGAAGTTAGGCCAAACGAGTGATATTCGTACTTTATTTTTTACATTTTGGAAATAAAAATAGGAAAAAAATATACAATGACGCAAAATCTAGTTAAAACAATTAGCAAGGTTCTTATCCTGAAGGGAGTTAAGTCCGAACGCCTAACTTTGTTCGATTTGTGTGTCATCATAATTTATAGGCTAGGTACAGTAGTTTCAGCTCAATGTGTGCAGGCATCAATGTAGTTTGATTGATTCTTTGTTTATATGCAAAAAATTGATCATACAACATAAAATATATTGACAATATTTCACGGTAAAATAAAAATAGGCAATCATTACGTGGGAGGGGACAGCCATAAGCACAGAGGCTTGAAAAAGGACGCACCTCAAGAAAGACTACGGCCCTGAATATAAATCAGTAAAGTCCATATTTAAAAATTACAATAAAAGCAGGGCCAAAAGGAAAACACATCAAGCATGTCAAGAATAATATAATGATAATAACACACCAGCAGCGTATCGATTGATATTACTATATAGATATATAGATACGTCGTAAGTATAAAAATAAAAAATACGGTATGCAGAATGATGAAATAATGAAAGAACTATATCTTAACTCAAATAAGTGCTAATAATGGAATGCTTAAACTCAAACTTAAAGTTATTCAATGTAGGGGCACCACGTATTGTTAAAGGTATATCATTCCAGGTATCTGGACCAGTATGTCTTATTGACCTATGGCCTATAAAGCGGTTAGCGGGTTTGATAAATTTGTTGAGGTTCTCGTAGGGTAATTATGAATAAATTAGTTCAAAAAGTACATATGATCAAATGTTATTGGTAATTGGCGAGAGTGAAACCTTAACAAAAACAAAGCAATTTGAACTTAATATATATCATCAATTTTAAAATCTTGAAACGGTTAAAGAGGGGACCAGTATTTTCATAATAACCAGCATCAGCACACAAACGAATAGCTTTCTTTTGAAGTAAAAGGATATATGGTGATTTTTTTTATTTGAATGAGCCGCATACAATATTGCAATAGGTTACATGTGGCAGAAAAATATAATTATAAATTGAGATTAATGCCTGCGGGGTAAATAGTATTCAATTTTAAACATTACACCTATACATCTACAGACGTCAATATTTTAGATACATGGTCATCCCATGTTAAAAAACTCATCTAAAAATGACACCTAACAATCTCGCATTATTTTTTTGTCCAATAGAAATCCTACTTGTCTTTATTCTTTTGTATGATGATCAACTATTATTTTGGAGTTCTTAAAATCTACATAATATGTTTTTAAAGACAATTTATTACTTTGGAACCATGTGGATATTTTGGGCAATTCATTATTCAACATTTCAAAAAGCATTCTTTTATTCGAGTTTGAATAAATAACTGTTGTGTCATCAGCATAAAGAATATATTGTAATAATTAAGGGTGGCGAATAAATAATGTCATTTATATACAGAAAAAAAAAGCGGGCCCAGGATTAGGCCTCGAGGAACACCACAATTAATATACTGTAAATAAAAATGACTGAATTTGTGGAAAAATAATAACATAAGGTATTTATATTGTGCACATATCCACCTTGTTAGGTGCTCAAGGCGCTCCTATATTACCCGGCTAAGCTGTAGGCGTTTATCGCGCACACAGCTTTTCAAAGGACAAGTCCACCCTAACAAAAACTTGATTTGAATAAAAAGAGAAAAATTCAACAAGCATAACACTGAAAATTTCATCAAAATCGGATGTAAAATAAGAAAGTTATGACATTTTAAAGTTTCACTTCATTTCACAAAACAGTTATATGCACATCTCGGTCGGTATGCAAATGAGGGAAGTGATGACATCACTCACTCACTATTTCTTTTGTATTTTATTATATGAAATATGAAATATTTTGATTTTCTCGTCATTGTCATGTGAAATGAAGTTTCATTCCTCCCTGAACATGTGGAATTCCATTATTTTAACATTTTGTGCTTCAGGCAAGGAGGTCCTAATCATCAAATTCGTAAAAGTTGAAATATTGTATAATTCAAACAATAAAAAAACAAAAGAAATAGTGAGTGACATCATCGACTCTTTCATTTGGATGTAACTGGCTCGTTCATATAACTATTTTGTTAAAAATAAGCAAACATTTTGAAATGTCATAACTTTCTTATTTTACATCCGATTTTGATGAAATTTTCAGCACTGTGCTTGTCTGATTGTTCTCTATTGATTCAAATCAACATTTTTCTGAGGTGGACTTGACCTTTAAGGAATTACTTCCTATACCGGTAAATATACATGTAAATTGTTGCATATTAGAAATATAACTATTAAACCAATTAAAAGTAGTACCTCTTATTCCAAAATATTTTAATTTGTAAAGCAATATATAATGATCGGGGTGTCGAACGCTTTACTTAAGTCCATGAAAACACAAATTACATGTTCCTTTTTTGCTAAAAGAGAAGGAATTTTATCATAAAGATCAACAAGAGCTAAATCAGCAGAATGAAATTGGCGAAAACCATATTGGGATGCAATGACAAAAATGAAAGTAATCTATTGTAAACAAGACGTTCAAGGTTTTTTTTTCAAAATGACGAAAGAACAGAGATAGGGGCGATAATTCTTAATAATTAGTGTCCGATCGTCCTTTTTATAGATTGGAATGATTTTCGCAACTTTCGTAATTGTGAAGTGGAAAAATTCCAGTTGACATTGAAATATTACATATATGAACGAAAGGAGTTATAATGGTTAATATGATTTTTTTAGGAGAAAGTTAATGATCTCGTCATTTCTAAAAGAACAAAGGTTTTTAAGATTGTTTACGATTTTCAATATTTCCTCAGAATTTGTTGGATTAAAAAACAATGTATATTGACATGAATTGTGTAGATAATCTGCAAAATTAGTTGTGATATGTGGTATTTTTAATGCCTGTTCCTGCCCAACATTAACAAAATAATCATTAAAACCGTTAACAATATCATCTAATGATTCACCATGTGAATATTTATGATTTAAATTAGCATCCTTTTTCGCCAATAATTCGTTAATATTTCAAGTGGTTGACATATCTCCTTTAGCATTTTCAAATTTTTGTGAATAATATGTTTTTTGGCATTTTTGATAATACATGTTAAAAAATTTCTATATCTTTTTTATTTACTAATATTTTCACTTTATAATGTTTGTCATTTTGCCTCCGACGAAGATTCTGCTAGGATCGAAAGCTTAGGCCCCTCCTGACTCTCTAATTTACTGCATTGGCTCTCTTTTATTAGATAAGCAGTTTTCAGCAGCTCCTTTCTGCTACTTATGTTTTAAGAGGAAAGATTCTGCAAACCAGCGCTGAGACTCAAGTTGTATAATAGTCGAACTATTATGCTTTTACCCAAGTTCTATTTTGAAATTCAAATATGCACATTTCATTACGATTTTTAATGTTGTATTTTTTTTCCATCATAAGTGGGGCCATTTGATATTGTGCCCCCTTCCCCTTTAAAAAAAGTGGGGGCGTCCCCTAGCTGGGATTTCCCCCATGTTTGTGAAATGTTATCAAACATTATTATCACTGTCTCTGTTTTTTCTGTCTCAGTTGTAGGATTGGACAACATAATTATCTGTGAAGGCAGGCAGCTAGACATCACTTGTCAATCAGGATTCACCATGAGAGTGTTATCTGCAAACTACGGTCGCACTGATAACATAACATGCCGTTGTAAATCTGACCCTGTAAAAATGGAAAAAACCAACTGTCATTCGAATGTGACCACAAAGATTCAGGAGCATCTCACAGATTCAAAACTCATCATAAGGGTTGAAAACAATGTATTTCAGGAGCCTTGTCAGGGGACATATAAGTATCTCAATATTACGTACAAGTGTAACTAGTTTTCTTGCTGGCTTTGCTATCTCGTATGGCATGGGAGTCACTTAAAACTTCGGCCTAGAGGGAGACACTACATTGTCACCTTTCCAGCTACTATATGCCTCACTACATTAAAACCACACGATTCTCTCTGGTCATGCTCTTTAACTCTGTTAATTTTCATATTCATCTATCGGCATTACTAGTTTTATCAATAATATAGGCCTATGCGTCTGGGAAACTTGCTTCCATTACAGTTCTTTCCTTTCAAGTACCTATATATTCTATCACGAATATATGATGATAATTTATTTCTTAAAAAGTTAAAAGTTTGACTGTAATATTTGTTTTTCTTCATTCCACATAAAATTTGGATCGTTTGGAATTCTCTTCAGTGATGACGTGAATAGAAATGTACTTATTAAGAATATATCACGTGAAAGCCTTATAGCTTTGGTAAAGGGTCAATAATGTGATTGATAATCGAATATCATCTAATATGACAGTCTTACTGAAGCGTAGAGACCGTTAGATAATTTTCAAACTGCACTTCTCTGAGAACATTGCAAATATTCAAATCTTGTTTATATAGGGCCTTGATCTTGGATATATAGCGCCCTCTCTCGGCGATGCTAGTTTTAAATTAAAAAAATGGGCATTCAAGCACTTATCTTATAAATTTAGTGATTAGATATCCAAAAGTTACAGACAAAGAACATTATCTTGTCAGTTTCAGCCCATTCCATGATTTGGAATAGGATTTAATTGAAAGACAAAAACACACAGATATTTTAATTTGATCGGGTGACCCGATCAAGTTAAATTTCCATGTTAAATCGCAAAATTTATCCTGTAAAACACATTTTCATTTCATATCCTCCACATCATAACTGTTATGGGGCTTATCAATTCATATTAGCTAGCAATGAATTGGAATAGTGATAGGTGCATTTTGGTGGATTTACCAAAACTATACACAAGCTTTAATGAATAATGCTAGCGCGAAACGCGTACACTGACCTGAAATAGAATATTATTTGAGCAATCTATTTTGTTGGTGTACTCAGATCATTAGTGTTCTTTCTCTTTTTATCCTCCATATTCAAACCTACATAGTCGACCTTTCTGTATTTCTACATCACTGTCCTATTCCACATCACTGTCCTATTCACCTCAACTGCCCAATGAATGCAAAACATTGACCCAGAACAGTCACTCTATTTCATGTGAATGACCCATCACCAACTTGTATACTAATTATTGTTTGATTACAGTATTCCTTCCATCCTGTCACCACATTTTTAATTATTTACTCAAGTACCTGTTTTCTATCAAAATAAGAGTTTTCTTAACCCTAAATTAGTACTCTCTATCAGCTTTATTAATGGTTTATTTACCCATGCCTTTTTATAGTAACGACTTGATTGTATTTGTTTTTAGAATTTACTTCATCTTTGTTACTTAATTGATTCAGTTGCATATTATATACACCCTGTTTTCTTGTACATATTCTGTTCACGCACTATATTGCATAATTTTATATATCTTATATCGACTGTGTTTACTTGATTTGTCCTTTTTTCAATGGAATAAATGAAATTGAATTAAATAAAATGTGATGGCGAAGCGCGTGCATTTTTTTGCTCTATAATAATCTGATTTAATTTCAAAATTACTTTCCAATCTCCCTCTCCTTGTTTCATTAACTTTCCTTCATATTCTCCTTTTCTACTTTTCCTCAGCCCTTTGGCTGTTAGTAAACGGGGGAGGGGTCAGACCAAAACTTGGTAATTTTTTAGTAACACATAGGTCCGTATTCTGAAGTCGGGTTTAACTTAGACCATGGTCTAACTCTGTGCTAAAATTATGGGAAGCCAAAAGTGTCAAGATTTTTATTAAGTTGTATGTTTCTCATGTTTACTGTGCTCTTTCCTGATTCATCGATGGCGAAGACAATCACCTATTTATACGTCGTAGACAATTATGAATGACTTGAGAGCCAAATGAGCTGAAATATGATATCTCTACTGTTAGTGATTTATGTAACAATTGGCTATCCATACTTAAACCACAACTTTAAACCTGAGTTTAAGTTAAACCTGACTTCAGAATACGGGCCATAAAGTTAAATTTTATTGTATATATTTTTCACAAAATCAACTGGTATAGGGTCTATTATAAAGTATAACGTCTTTGGGTGCACCGCATCAAATCGTAACTAAAAAAAACAAGATGAACCAAATAATTTGTTTGGCTCCTTTCTCATAAAGTAGAAACTTTTGATCTCAACACAAAGAAAAAAATCGAAGAATTGCGTCGAAACTTTCGGCTGCGAAATGCAGCCTTCTCCAGCGATGACCGAAGCGACCCGATTCGACCTGGTGACGTATAGCGATCGATACTTGGGGGTCGTAGACACTCGGGAAGCTTGTATCGCATCGCCCTCCGCCACAGTGGCGTAGCAAGGATTTTTTTTCCGGGGGGGGGGCACTGGGGGTCCTTGCATTTTAAATCTTATTGGGGGGAATTTTTTTCTCTGTGTGTATGTGTCACAGGGGCGGATCCAGCTTATGCCTAATAAGGAGTGGGGCCCGAAATTATTTTACCCATATTTTCCCCGATTTACCGCTCAAAGTTGATTTTTGTTTGTTTGAAGGTGTAGTTCTCACAGTCACTTCTTAGATTTATTTTAATAAAACAACATTGATATGTAATAATATCAAAAGCCCTGTATAGCGAGAGCGAGGCCCGCGAATTAATTTCTTATTTATTAATCTAAAATGCTTATTGAGACTTTGTTGATATTAAGACTTGAAAACAGGACATTTTACGATGTTTTAAGCATTTTGTAATTATGAATAGGCCTACGCATGGGATGATACATTGATACTAGCGTTAATGGCCAGCCAAATTTTTAAAACTGTAATGAAAAGGGGATTTATATAATCAATATAGAGGCATACATAACTTACCAATCAAAATGTAAGCACGCAGCACAGATAGGACGACGTTTTGACAATCACATCTGAAAAGGGATATTTTCATAATTTTATCACGAAGACAATAGGAACTTGGTAAATCAAATAATCCGACAACGCAGCGTGAGCTGAAAGTGTTGATATTTAGCCTACAAAAAGGAAATTTTACAATTTGTAAATGAAAAAAATATATAATGAGAGTTTTTGTCCGAGCTGACATAAGCTTTCTATAATGAGTTCAAAGCTAGATATTTTAGGCTCTATATATCAGTCTATTGAGCAAGATATGAATCTCATCGAACAGCATTGCGAGTGTAAGGCGACGATTGTGCGATAATGAAATAAATTGCAGTTGATTTCTTATCTAAACAAACAAATGAAAGTTTTGCTTTATTCGCTGTCTTGTTTATTCCGTATATTATATTTGGGTTATTTGCCTGATTCAGTGAGGGATAGAGAGGGGGGGGGGGGGTGATGTACGATGGGAGCTGGAAGTAGCGAGAAAAAAGAAATGGGAAGAAGTAAACTGAAAGAGACACCGGGGGCACTTACATTGACGAGTGGATACCATGCGCGACCAAAAAAACCACGTAAAAAGGATGTCCTTTTCACGATAGGGCACGTTACGTACGTAACGTGATAAGGGTGTCAAAAACACAAAAATAATGAAAAAAGGGTATCTATTTCGCTAGGAAATTACGTGTTTAGGGTCGAATTTGCGGGGATGATAAAACAAAATTAAAATGTTTTATAAAGGATGTCCTTTTTGCCCCAACACTACGTGTTTAGAGTCCTATTTGGGCGAGGTGTATAAGGTGGGGTCGTACTAAAGGTAAGGTAAAGCCGACGACCGAAGGACCCGTAACAATAAAACATTCCTGTACTTGTTTAGGGGTTCATTTCAGGGAATATTTGCCAAGTGTATCGTTTTGTTTCCAATACTTGTTAAGGGTAGGGTTTCACACGCCAATACTTGTTAAGGGGTGCATTTTCAGAATATGGAAATTACGTGTTTAGGGTGCTTTTCGAGACCCCATAGTCGCGCATGGTATCCACTTGTGAATGAAAGTGGCCCCCCGGGAAGAGACAACGATGGAGAGAGAACGATAAGGAAAAGGAATAGACTAGAAATGAGGGACTAGGGCTTTGGGGGTCCGATGATTAGGATACAATTTATATGTTAAATCAGTGTTTCAAAGACCAGTTAGAGGTTTTTCTCGGAAATATTGGCTCTCTATTTTATTGAGATCGGTCCCAGCTTCTTTGATTCCTCTCTAATCTAGCATCGATTTATTCAGTCTTCATCAGTTCACTCGTCATTCTGCAAGCAATAAACGCAATGCAGTTCAAGATCCAACATTAGATATAAAGGTACAAAAAAATGCTATGCGCGTTATTTACCTTGCTTGTTTTTTTTACTAAATAACAAGTTCTACATTTGGTGAATGATATATACCTCCTTGTGGGCCGTAGGTCGGACATGATCCATGATTATTTTGATTATCATTTTCATCAGTGCCTCATGCTTCATTACTGGTGGATCGAGGGGTAGGGGGGGGGGCACATTCGCCCATGCTCACTCGAACACTCGAAACGCATAATCAAATTTGTAATGTAACTTGTAACACAATTAGTGTGCCTCCTCCCCATTTTAAAAACAAAAATTTTGGGGGTCAAATTTGCCATGGACAAAATGACCTTAATAAATTTTGGGTGAATTTTTTTTTTTTTGCTGTCAACTTTTCCTCTGGAAAAATGTGCCCCCTCCTTTTGGAAAATCATGCATCCGCTCCTGACCATCATTATCAGGGGCGGATCCAGGATTTTGAAATAGGGTGGGCCCAAGCGGCGAGGGAGCGAAGAGACCGAGCGGGGGAGGGTGTGGGAGGGGGGATACCCCCCTCCCACGGCAAGGACTTTTTCAAAAAATCATGTCTTTAGAAGAAAAATGCACACTTAAATCACTGTAACTTCATGAATAAAAGACACATACTGACTCATTTAGGAGCTGGTTTCCAGTCACACACCGTATAAGCGGTCATTCAAAACATACATTTGGCAAAGGCTCTTCACTTGCTTGCATCGTGTGATTGAAACGTCAAATTTAAATGATACGAAACTGAGACTTGTAATCGATAAGTTCCGAATAATCTATCTGTTTATTGTCATTTGTGTATTTACATTGTGTGTTTCAAACGAGAATTGTTTAGTCGTATGGCAACATGCATAAAATTTGGTTCTTTTTTCCCCAATGAATGCACATTAAAGTGTTACAAACTACAGAAAAAACGACATCATCTTCTGGTAATCAACCTTTTCCCTCGTATTATTTTCAAATCATCTTCAATAATCCAGTCATTCTGCACAACCTCAAAGTAATATAATGCTTCTTAAGGGGATTCTCATCATTTTTATTGTTTACGTTCAAAGTCTCTCATCGCGTTGCCATCTTAACTTATGACCAGCCAGGATGAAATTGTATTTATATTTATTTTAACATAAGATAATCAATTTTTACGAAGCACTTGTTAAAACTATACCACAAATAATTAAATAAGGTCAATGATAAAATGCTAGAAAATTCATGTGAGGAGCTTTGATATCCAGTCGATAATTGTAAAAGTTATAACTATCAGTTGTAATGAAATTACAACTTGTTTAGACCATGAATTCATATAGGCTTCCAATTTGATGTTTTTTTCTACATGTTGAATCAATGTATACTAGCTTTCCAACCAACAAAGTAAATGTTGTAAACTGTATTGATTGCCTTCTGTTGGGCAAAGCTATTCCTGCCAAGTTTGAGCTCAATCATGACTTTTATTTTTTAAGATGAAAATGTGGAAAGTTTATTTATGCAAGGCAAACGAAGAACAGACGAAATAGTGGAATTTAATTACTCACACTATAATATATAAGGGATATACTTTTAAAGCTCTGCACTATATAGATCCCGTTTGCTGCCTGTGCAAGTCTCGAGGTTCTGTGGGCATAGCCACAAAATATTATATACGTTTTTCGTAAGTGAAATACTTCAGTAAATAATTTAATAACGAATATCACACCCAAATGTATTTCTATGACATGCATGATTAATTCAAGGAAGTTTTGCCGTACAATGCATTATCACGTAAGCGCGATTGGAGGAATGTTATGAGAATGTCCCGCTTTAGATTTAATACCGTATCCTCCCATTTTGTCATAATTATATTGTGTTAAGATACTGCATACTTAACTAGTTCATCATCATTACAATGTTGTGATTGCTTTCAGCTAGGTTTGTGTCTGTTCAGTGGTGTTGATCTTTTTTTTGCGTAATCGCTGGTACAAATTTAGTTTCTGAAAAAGAGATAATGATTTTTTTTCATATTCGTTGGAATGATTGCTTCGGCGAAACTTAGTTGGGGCGCCCTGGATAATATGCCTCTGAATCTACCAGAAAGTGTAAAAGTTAGTTTACATTATAAATACAAATATGTCTGACCTATACATTTCAGTGAAAACGTACATGACCAAGGCAGAATGATAATGCTGCGCACGTGGCGCCCGATATAGGGCTTCATCTTTGAGTGAAGAATAATCTCGGGGATAGACATTATCATTCGCATCGTTGACACTTTCTCTCGCGATCTGTTACTTACAATTTACATGTATTTGCCATAAAGACGGACAAACGCATGTTACAAAAAACACAAAATTTCGGGAAAAAATGATATTCAATCCAACATCTTCACACTGGTCACTGCACTGCAACTCCCGATTACAAGTGGTGCAACTTTCCAACCAATCGACTTGCGCGCCCTGGAATTCCGGAATTTACATATTGCAATACAGTATGACAGAGGTGCATTTGTGCGAACACAAAGGCCATGAGCGTAAGTTAAAATATAGTTTTGACTAGATCTAGCCCTTGAAATTGACTACATTGTACCAATCCAGTAAATATAACCATCAAAAAAAAAAAAAAAAAAAACCGGCGAAAATAGGGGGTGCGCGCGCCCGGGGCGCCCCCCTCTGGATCCGCCACTGATTATCACCTCTGTATCAACATTATCGATCACCACGGTCACCACCGGCACCATTATCATCACATCCACCACCAGCATCATCACCACAGTTATTATCATCATCGTCATCATCACGGCAACATCATCATCCCCACCACCGCCACTATCCCCGCACTATCCACCATCATCACCAGGCACCAGCATCATCACCATCCTTATCACCATGGGTATCATCACTATATAATATTCTCACCACCGGCATATCATCACCATCATCATCGTCGTCATCATCGTCATCCTCATCATTCATCACCATCATCGACAAAGCACCACCACCATCACAATGCCCATGGGCCGGCCGTCGGGCTCTTGGGCTGGCAGTGGCGCGCGGCCGCGCCGCCGCCCCGTTACCGGGTACGTTTGAAATATCTGGCGGGAGACGGTGTCTGCCTAGATCGACTGCACGCATTTTTTTTTTATTCAGTCCCGGTATTCGTTCTGTTACTATTACAATAAAGGTAAGAAGAATCTCATCCTTTATTATTTTTTTTCGGGGGGGGGGGGGAGGGGGGTGATCGAGTGCCAGAGTGGAACTCTATCTGCCTGTGGCTGTGTTTTTGAGCTCCGGACCGTAGACCAGCTGGTGAACTCCGGGCTGCTACGCGGGCGCGTGCCGGAGCTCCTGGCAGGGTTATTTTTTATGAAGTCTTTCAAAACAACACACAGTATTCTGTATGTGGGAACGCGAATACTCTCTGTTCTTGAACTTGGTTCCACTACTGCTAGGGGACTGTCAAAATTTTAAATTAACCCCCATGGCCCAAAATACATCATTCCTGCCTAAATATGTTGATGGGGAACATATCAGGGGTCACTGCTCTACCTAGACAGGAATAACCGTCGTTTCTGGGGATTTATTCAACAATTTCTGACATTTTTTACTGTAATATGTATGGTGAGTGGAGCCAACGCAGTTCAGCGGAACAACCAAAATACAGAGACTGAAGCTATTGGTCTATGCTTTACCCTAGTCCTAGACAGCTGGCAGCCGTCTGTTTCGAGGAGTTTTTTAACATTTTAAAAAAAAAAATTCTCCTCGCACACAGACAGCTCACTATCGTGCAGTCACCAATCACCACTAGGGGACTTGCAATGCAAAATCCCCCCGTCGGGGCTTTTTAATGAATAAAAATTTTGAAAATTAACGTGACCAAAATGCAAATTAATATTCCCTCTTGGTATTAATTGCCAAAAAACGGAGAAAAATCAAGTTAAAAAGAACAAAAACAGTGACTTACCTCGGCTGTCGTGCAAATTCACTTCCCCGTTTTATCCGATCTTAAGTACATAAACATATGGCCATTGAGTCCCCTGTACAGATCACGCTAGAACTTCAGTCTATGTATTTGGTGAGTGAAGCCAACGGAGTTCAGCTGAACAACCAACATAACAGAGACCGAAGCTTTTAGTCTATGCTCTACCTAAAGTAACCTAATACCACTACCAGTATACCCAGTTGTTTTGTGTCCAGACAATCAATTTTAGAAAGTCATTTGGAAAAATTTACAAGCGAAGTTTCATCAGTTTTTAGTACAAATGATAATAAAGGGGGGCAGACTGCCCCTCCCTGACGAGTCACAACTGATGCAGGGACGTACCCCCCCTTTTGAGAAGCAAAATTTACAATTTGTATGTAAAAATGCAATGAAAACAGATGTGTGCCCTCTCGTTTGAAGCCTATTTTTTTTGCTTGTCAATTTTTTTTCTGGTATGAAATCTCCTTTATTTGTGATTGAAGACATATTTTTTTGGGGGGGGGCTTGTCAAATTTTTTCGCGGACGAAATTTCTTAAAAATTTGTCCCCCTTTTGGAAAATTCTGGGTACGCTGCTGGTCGGGGTGCTGCTGCAGCCGGAGGTCAATGGAAATTTCTTACACAATAATATTAACGTTTGACCAAAAGCTGTTTAATATGTTGGGTGTTCTGCTGAGCTCTGGCCCATTGGCTCCACTCACCAATTACAAAGACCAAAGTTCTAACTTGATCGATCTGTACAGTGATCGAGGCACACACATACCCACACTCAGCATTCATAACTACCAGTGATTACAGAATACCCCAGGGGGGGGGCACTTCCATTGACGAGTGGATACCATGGGTCTCGAAAAAACACCCTAAAAACTTATTTTCCATATTCTGAATATGCACCCCTTAACAAGTACAGCGATGGACGATTGTATTACCTTTACCTACATCATGGGGTTTAGAACAACCCCACCTCCCAGCATCTTGTGCAAATCGTACTCTTGCTAATTAATTAGTGTTGACTTTTGGGGCAAAAAGTATATCCTGTATAAAACATTTTATTCTTAATTTTTTTAGACCCTCGCAAATTTGACTCTTAACACGTAGCTTTCCTACAAAAATCGATACCCTTTTTTCAATATTTTAGTGTTTTTGACAACCTTATTATGTTACGTATGTAACATGCCCTTGAAAGACATCCTTTTTTCATGTTATTTTGGTCGTGAATGGTATCCACTCCCAAATATCAAATCCCAGCCATGGCGTAGTGTCCTTCGGCCAGGAATTCCTCCACAGTGTGCTGCACTCAACCCAGGTGAGGTAAATAGGTACTGGCACCAAGTAGTTCCTCAAAAAGCTGTGTACACCTGAATCAGTAGCCTACACATGGCTTAGCCGAGTAGTAATAGCAGGGCCCGCTGGGAGAACAGTTTTCAGAACTGAAGTGGCTACCCTGGGTAAATATACTGTCATTATTATTGTTATATAGTGTCCCGGGAAGGTTGATACAGGACGCGTGAAAAAATGTTGAAATACGAGGCGTCTGGTCACCGTCTCGACCACTT
The DNA here is from genome assembly GCF_018143015.1 of Lytechinus variegatus. Taxonomy (NCBI): domain Eukaryota; kingdom Metazoa; phylum Echinodermata; class Echinoidea; order Temnopleuroida; family Toxopneustidae; genus Lytechinus; species Lytechinus variegatus. The sequence goes on along the minus strand of NC_054741.1, from coordinate 74,809,191 downwards.
TAGGTTTCTCTCCTACAATGGGAAAGGATATATTTTGCTTGTTGAATCCTGTGGTTAATTTTTTATAGTATGTTTCTTGGGTTGGAAGTCATATATGTGATTAAAAAGGGATATTTGAAAAGTTAATAAAATTTGAATTGGATTACAATGCAGTCTTGTATAAGCTTTTCATTGAGGATGGAGGGGATGCATTTTCAAAAAGTTGGTTCTCATTGACAAAAATATGTATGACTGATCTTAGAGTTTGAATGCCTGCCTGGATAAAGAAAAGAAAATGTCAAGGGGGGTATTCCCTTAGTTATAGCCCTGCAATTGCTACAAAATCACGAAGGATTCACTCCAAAATAACATATTTCTACAAAAATGTGTTGTCAGTTGTTTGTAATCACAAGAAGAGGTAGATGAAATAACATTGTTGAGTCAAATTAGAATCTAAAAGTTTAATAAGGGGGATACATGCAGAATGTCTCCTCTGATGCTGCAATTTTGCCTTTATGTGTACATACTCTTGCAAATGCAATTCTGACCTCTGGAGCCAGATTGCATCTTCAAATGTTTTGGAGACACTTATCAAATATCTCCAAAATCATTTTTTTTATTTTGGAGGTATTTGATAAGTGCAAAAGGCTTTTAATAAGGTCATTTTGGTTAAAGAGTTATACAAGTTTGGATAGCCTACAAACTTTTGATGTTATTGACTAAACTTGGTAATTGTAAACATTAGAAATTATTTTATTAACAAGGAATCACTGGTCCTGAATCACTGTTTTTCCATAACACCACAACTATTTTTGTTATTATCTATAGGTGAAAAAAGTCCAAAACTACGAGCATGGAAAAGTATGCTACATGTCTCCAAAAATTGTTGAAAATGCATTCCGGCTTCAGAGGTCAGAATTGCATTTCTCTCAGCACCTGGCTTCGACCTGTCATCCCTAGAAGTCATCAGCAGATCCATACAGGAAGGATGCTCTCTCGAAGCTCACTGCATTGTAGGTCGTGTTGCTCAGTAACAAAGTTCCAAAGAGGAAGGATCACCAGATCTCAATCTCTCAGAAAATCGTCCACCCCCTCATCATACTCTGCAGCTGCTGATCCATCTCTGGCACCATCAACAGTAACACAGGCGTCAAAGGTCTCCAGACCTGGAAGTCGTCAAAAGCTTGTCATACTAGGGACTGGATGGGGTAGCTACAGTGTCTTGAAGAACATTGACAAGTCACTATACGATGTAGTGGTTGTTAGTCCCAGGAACCACTTCCTCTTTACCCCTCTTTTAGCGAGCACAACAGTTGGAACCTTAGAATTCAGGTTTGTGTTACTCTGCTTCAGTGCATCACTGATGCATACTGTTCCCTTTGCTGCATCATTTCATCCTTTTTTATAAAGAACCTGAATTTTTTATGAAAAATACTCTTCTTACCAAAATCCCATTTATCTAATACCCCTGCCTATTGGAGAAAGTTGAAAATTCTTTGTTTAGACTTAAATTTTCATCACTAAAATTAGCGCAACAATTTTTAGGATGTTCGCACCCTGGTGTTTTCACATTTTTCAAAAGATGATGCACACCTCTATCCCTTTGCTCCTGCTTCAGCTCTACATTAGCAATTGAATTCCTCTCTCATCAAGAAGGTAAAGTAATACGTTCTTGATCTCATCGTTCTTAAAAATCTTTTGTTGGGTGTCTCAGAAAAGAGGCAAAATGTAGATTTTAACAGGGTCTTACATATTGTTGAATTTGGGTGAAGTATTTTTTTCAGCAACAGTACTTCAAATCGACCATCTTTTTCTTCCTCTTCTTATTCTTTCTATTATTCTGTCTCTTCCTATTCCTCTCCTCCCTCAATATCATCCTCATATTTTCTATTCTTGGACAACTTAGACTTGTTGTATTAAAACTTATATCTTGAGTATAGCATACATGTACTAAAGTAAACATAAGTCTAATTTGAATAGATGTATATTTTCTTTGTCGGTGTTTGAAGCTTCGAAATAGAACTACAAATGTAAGATTTCCTTTGTGCTTTCTTTCTTAAGGAGTATCATTGAGCCAGTAAGGAACACAGGATTTCGTCAGAGTGACCATTTTCATCTTGCAGAGGCTGTTAAATTGGATACAAAGAAGAAGGTACTGTAGTTCCAGTCAGTGGCGTAAATCCATGACGTCATACTATTCGAGTGGGGGGAATGAAATCCCTCCTGTACAATACATTCACTGATTGGATTTACGCCAATGGCTTCAGTCATATTTCATTGGAAGGGGAGGGATTTAGTCTATCAATTATTTGAATCAGGTTTTTGGGAGAGCTCACAGCAACAGTGAGCCTTCGATGCGCAATACCATCAAAATAGCATCGCTCTCATTCAAAATCTGAACTTTAGGGGCAACCTGGGCACCACGTTGAGATAGTTGAAGGGGTTCCTAATTTCTGCAACCCAGGTGTTCTGCACCAGGCTACTGTTCAGAGAGCTACCTAAAAGATATGCTTTGGCTAAAGATATAATTTTGAGGCATTGCAATTAGCTCTTGCACACCCGAGGGTCAGGGGCCTATCAGAGGAATGCCTTGACATTTCAATGGATGATTCCAAGGGGGGGGGGGGCGCTCTTTCAACAATTCTTTGGGATCTCCACAAAAAATTTCCTGGTCCTGAGGAGTGGTCAGTGGCTCTTGACCAGGCAACAAGCTGATCTGTCCATAAAACCCAGCGCACACTATGCGATTGCACTAGGATCCGATTGCAACAAGTTGTCAAATTCCCTCTCAGTGCAATCGTATCGTATTCCAACGCACACATTGCACCAGCCCTGCAGTGAGCAGCTGCATCTCGTGGCGCATCTACTTTTGCAGTCACCAAGTGGACCCATCTGCATTGTTTTTTCTGGGTTTGCGGGACATTGTCGACAAGTGCACGTCCACATTTCTTCATGTACATTTTAAGAATTACCAGCAACACCTAATATTATTGGTGAGTGGGTTTTCAGCGAGCATCCATTCCATACAAGACAGACGCCCCTTTGTACTAAATCAGTATCATTGAATCAGTAATGAACACAGTCTTTTGTTGCTTTCACTTGCTGTCTTTAATGGGTTATTCCCTTTTCAATACATATTTTTTTTCATATTTCTTTCAACGTTTGAATATTTACCCAATATAGTTACATCTTTAGTGTTTTATATATTCACTATATTATAGTTTATGTACTGCCAGTGGAGTATCAGTTTCTATCTTTATAATATGGAACAATGAAATAAATCTGAAACTGCAATCTTGGTATTTTCATGAATTGATATCATCAATATTTGTTTACTTTTATATGTAAATGATAAATGATGATTCACATCATTATATAAGAAATATTTACGTGGTAAAACAAAGAGTGAGAGGGGGTATTTTAATTTTAATTGAGGAATGTGCCATGATTAACACATTCTTGGCATGCAAGGACACAATAACTCCTTACAATCTAAAATTTCACCATTGATAAGGAAGCAAGGCACAAACAAAAGCATTCCACTTTTCCAGTCTATTTTTTAACATGCAAAATGAAGATGAGAGCACAGGGTCAAATTCATTTTTTTTTCATGGAAATGACTTTGAACTACTTGTACAGCAGGCGATAGATGAAAGGGACTTGATATAGAAAATTCATTACATCTATCAAACAAAATAGATGTCGAGGACAAACTATTTTTTAAAGTGAATCTGGAAATTTGTCTTCATTATATGGCTCCATATGTAGTTTGTGCTCCTGGTTTAAAATTCTTATCACTTTCCACCACACTGATGAAATGCTGCAAACCTTCCTCCAGCTTCTATTGATTGATTTATGTCTATCTCCAAGGCAACAGGCATATCACCATCCCCTATGCGTAAAACAAAGCAAAAAGGGTAAAAATCAAGTGTCAAATTTTATTATTTTTCATATGACAGTTGCATATTTGATATAATGATTTGTTGATGCCGATTAAAATAAATAGGTGCACACATTGGTAGCAATCACATTTCATGTGATGTATGATAGATAGAACCTTGTAGGTGAGATGCCTTGCTCACAGGCATAAAATGCCTTGCAGGGATAGCACTTCAGATTTTCATTTACTAGTGAAGTCAGGCACCCTAGTCCACATTGCCATAGCATGCATGGGAGACACTAATGGTGGTCATGGTAATTCAGCTCCTAATTGTTTGATCTTAACATGAAAAGACACGTGGTCTTTCATATTGTGCTTGGACAGTCTGACTTAAAATGGAGTTAACTCTGACAAAACATTGGTTTTAATAGAAAAATGAGAGAGGTATCATCAATTTGTGAAGCCCAAAAATATGAAATATCCATCAGAATAATTCCACAAAGTGCTTTTATCTCTCTCAAGAGTTCCAGATTAAATGTACATGTACCTGGTTTTTTTTATCTTTGCCAACAAGTACAGTAAACCACCTTGGTCCCCAAGGGGCAATTAATTATAATTGAGGATTTTTTTTCATTCTGTTATGTGATGTCAGAAAATTGCTTCTTTTAAAAGTTCTATCTCTGTTCTCGTTTTCCAACAATTTCCATTAGTATGTTTGTCTAATTCAAAAAAAGAAACAACTTGGCATCAAAGAAATTCTCAGTCATTCTTTTGTCTCTGACTTACCTGTGGGTGTATCACAGCTGCGCGAGTTCTTGCGCTCAGTCACGCCACGACGACGGGCCTTATATGTACGATGATGGGATCCAGGGAAAGTTGACTCTTGAAATAGAAAATGAAATATATACCATTTTGGGGCCTTTTCTCTGTCAAAACTGGTTTTATCTTTACCAACCCTACAGATTACTGAATTCATTTATACATTTGGTAAGACCTGCAAAAAAATTGTTTTCATTTAGCTTTATAGAAGGGGGAAAAAGGCAGAACTGAAATAATGATTTTTTTTTCCTTAAGATAACAGATAAAAACAGATGAGGGAAGAAGAATAATTAGGTTGGACCTACATCATCCTCAGATTGTGACCCAGCATGGATTGGGCATATATATTGTGTGGTGTACATGTTAATGTATATGCTATGCTTATTTAGGAAATAGACCCAACATTTGGCTAGAATCTCATGTCTTTTCCTAATGTCTGAGCAATAACAAAATTTCTTCAAAACGCTTTGTCACATTCTAAAAATTTTTTGAAAACAGACTTTTAGGTGGTCATTTAATTTGATTCTGGGTGAACTCATTTTGAAATCGTTACCATAACTGGCATTTTATTTTTAAGTTCTTTCTCATTTTGTTTTAAAATTGCAATTCATCCGCTATAAATCAATCACTCCCAATTTTTTGTGAAAACTCATGTCTCGTAATGTCTCTTATACCCTTGTAACTCCTTGTCCCTATGAATTGCAGTGTAATTTTCTTTCATGTATGATTTAATTTCTTCTACCTTACTGTTTACTATATTGAATTGTTAGGCACCTTGAGTATTCCCTGTAGTGGATATCATTATTTGAGGTGGTGTCGATTACTAGATTCTGATTATTCAAAACTTCAATCAGTCATGTAGACCTATTTTTTGTGAAACATGTTATATTAATAGATAAAAATCAAGAATCAATATTTGGAATATGTTCTTTGGGAATGAATTCAGTCTATGGAAGATGTGTAGCAAGATGTAGTCAGCAGAAGAACCCATGAAACAGAGCCAGAAGCTTTTGGTCTATTCAAAGCATGATGATACTAGCGTGCATATTTGATGATTCTGATAGGAAAAGACTAATAGCGCCCCCTTCGTAAATATTCATATCTGAATGATACGCGCCTTAGAACCCAACATAACAACAACGTTAATATAATTACTATTTTCCCCAAGGTTTCATGAGCCTAGTTACAACAGGAAGGCAAAAGATATTCGTTCGACCCAACCCATTCGATTTTTTTTTTCAATTTGATATTGCTGATTGACAAATGTGTATAAATATGATTGAAAATCTAACACTGATTCTAGAAATGGTAACTACTGAACTTCCTTTGCCCAATTATATCAATGACTTTGGAACTATTATTTGACTGGCGGAAGAATAAGGGCTATGTTACTGTTTCAGTTGATAAATTTGATCCCATCATAGTTGTCTTCATAATTTTTTTTTAAATGAGCTGGCTACGATAACCTTCTCTGCTCAGATATGGAATGTCAGATATATATCCTATCCAATGGTAGTAAACATTCAACCCTCTAATTTCACGTTTATTTTTTAGGATTTTTTTTAAAGGTGCTATTTTAACACAAGTCTATGGGGAATATTTCACACGCGTGACACCCCAAGTATCCAAAGTCATTTTTTAACGGTTATTATTGATTTTGCAATCACAAACAATCACAATATTTACATATCATTGGTATAATTAATGAAAAAAAGGTACTAACAGCAGTAATAATGACAAGCATGAAAACAAACAAAAGAGTAAGTGACAAGAAGTACATATATTTCGAGCCAAAGAAAGCCAGACACCACAGATTATCTAGCAGAGAAACAAAATCCCCCTTAAAGGACAAGTCCACCCCAATAAATTGATGATATCAATTAAAAGAGAAAAATCCAACAAGCATAGCACTGAAAATTTCATCAAAATCAGATGTAAAATAAGAAAGTTATGACATTTTTAAGTTTTGCTTAATTTTACAAAACAGTCATTTGCACATCCTGGTCGATGAGGAGACTGATGACGTAATCCACTCACCATTTCTTTTGTATTTTGTTGTATGAGTTTTTCCTCATCAAGTGAAACAATTCCTCCCTGAACACGTGGAATAAGCATCGTTTAATATATGGTTTGGTGAAGTTGGTCTTTTATTGTCTAATATGAAAAAAAATTACTTCAATTATAATTTGAAGAATAAAAAACAAATAGTGAGTGAAGGACATCGACTGTCTCATTCGCATTTGGCTGAATTGTGCATATTACTGTTTTGTGTGAAATAAGTGAAACTTTAAATGTCAAAACTTTCTTATTTTACGTCCGATTTTGATGAAATTTTCAGTGTTATGCTAATTTGATTTTTCGCTATGTATTCAAATCAACATTTTTCTGGGTGGACTTTACCTTTAAGATTTAAACACCCAGCACTGACGCCAACCAGCAATCAAAAACGACCCTAGACTTTAAGATCGGCTCCATTACGATCATGGTGAATTAAAGGGTAGACAATTGACGAATGTGTCAAGGTTCCTTCCTTTTGAAAAATACCTACTTTGTGCGTCTAAAGATTGAATAATGTCAATAAATCTTTGAAAAGAAGATATGTGAACTGAAATCAAATAACCTGTAGCACAATAATGAATGATATGGTAATCTGGTGGCTGTTTCATAAAGCTGTTCTTTGACTTTGAGCAGGGAGTTGGGAGATGCTTATACTTAAATTTGTTCTTACTTGGTAAGTCAGTTACATGGGGATAGATAAAATTACAACAACAAGAAAGGATCGCCAGTCGTGCTTCAAGTCATTCGTAAATTACGAACAGCTTTATGAAACACGCCCAGATTTATTTTTTTGGAGGGGGGGGGGATGCCTCATAATTATCTACAACAACTTGGTAATGCAACATGCATGCTATATCTATGACACATCCTTCTGTCTTAAATGGGTACACGAGGCTGAAAATAGTATAATAAATAAACAGATTAAGAAAATAAAACAAAACACTGAAAATTTTTATCAATATCGGACAAGGAATAACAAAGCTATGGCATTTTAATAATAAATAATAATAATTAACATTTATATAGCGCTCAATACAACAGTTTCTAAGCGCATTGGAAAGAGAAAAAAGAAGTAGCAAATATAGTGAGAGAGAACAGGAAATGGAATTAAGAGGACTGCTAAATGAGGTAAGATTTGAGGAGTGTTTTGAAAGATTCGACAGTGGATGCATTACGGATGGAAATGGGGAGATTGTTCCAGAGTTGGGCAAGAGCAGAAAAAGCACGATCTCCGTAACGGGTAAAAGTGCGGGGTCCTAGAGATAGTCGAAGGTGAGCAGTAGAAGATCGGAGACGTTGAGTTGCAGAGGATGAGGGACAGAGAGAGATAAGATTTTGAAGGTAGGATGGGGCGAGACCATGAATGATTTTATAGACAAGGAGAAGGAGCTTGAAAATAATTCTATTATGAACTTGAAGCCAATGGAGGGAGTAGAGAATAGGGGTAATATGTTCAAATTTCTTTGTGACGGTTACCAATCTAGCTGCAGTATTTTGAATTCTTTGAAGGGGGGCTATACTGGATTGAGGTAAACCAGCAAGTAAAGCATTACAATAATCTAAATAGGATGATACATAGGCATGTACTATACTTTCAGTAGATGATTTATCAAGATACTTTCTTAACTTCCCTATCTTTCAAATACCCCATGATGCACAACGACAAACATTTCTGATATGCTGGTTAAGGGTCAAGTTGTTATCAATAATAACTCCAAGGTCCCTATCTGAACCACTGATATTTCCAGCGAGAAAATGTAAACAAGGTAAATGACCTGTGCTCCTAAACCTAGAGAAAACATGCAGCATCTCAGTTTTTAGTTCATTGAGCTGAACCTTGTTGTCGGATGACCAACGCTTGATATCAGCAATGCAGCTATTAAAGATTTGTATTCCGGTGAAACAGTTCTTGGCATGTCTTCATGAATATTCAGTGAGCAAACTGATGTCATATCCCCACTTGTTCTTTTGTATTTTATTATATGAAATTGGGTTTATTCATTTTTTTTGTCCTCAAGAACCCAAAATATTGCAATAACAACTAATTAAGTGCATTAGATATTCATTGCTGCAAATTGTTTAATTATAATTCACATATTCACGAGAAAATGAAATGAAGATTTCATGTTAATAACATAAGAAAAAGGAAAGTGGTGCCATGTAATAAATATTCATGACGACGTGCATATAATTGTTTTTGTCTCACCTGCGAAGCAAAGTGAGACTATAGGCGCCGCTTTTCCGACGGCGACGGCGGCGGCGGCGGCGTCAACATCAAATCTTAACCTGAGGTTAAGTTTTTGAAATGACATCATAACTTAGAAAGTATATGGACCTAGTTAATAAAACTTGGCCATAAGGTTAATCAAGTATTACTGAACATCCTATTAGAGTTTCATGTCACATGACCAAGGTCAAAGGTCATTTAGGGTCAATGAACTTAGACCATGTTGGAGGAATCAACATCGAAATCTTAACCTGAGGTTAAGTTTTTGAAATGTCATAACTTAGAAAATATATGGACCTAGTTCATGAAACTTGGACATAAGGCTAATCAAGTATCAATGAACATCCTGCATGAGTTTCACGTCACATGACCAAGGTCAAAGGTCATTTAGGGTCAATGAACTTTGGACGAATTGGGGATATCTGTTGAATTCCCATCATAACTTTGAAAGTTTATGGATCTGATTCATGAAACGTGGACATAATAGTAATCAAGCATCACTGAACATTTTGTGCAAGTTTCAGGTCACATGATCAAGGTCAAAGGTCATTTAGGGTCAATGAACTTTGGCCGAATTGGGGATATCTGTTGAATTCCCATCATAACTTTGAAAGTTTATGGATCTGATTCATGAAACTTGGACATAATAGTAATCAAGCATCAGTGAACATTTTGTGCAAGTTTCAGGTCTCATGATTAAGGTCAAAGGTCATTTAGGGTCAATGAACTTTGGCCGAATCGGGGGTATCTGTTGAATTACCATCATAACTTTGAAAGTTTATTGGTCTAGTTCGTTAAACTTGGACATTAGAGTAATCAAGTATCACTGAACATCCTGTGCGTGTTTCAGGTCACATGTCCAAGGTCAAAGGTCAATGAACTTTAGCCGAATTGGGTGTATCTGTTGAATTACCATCATAACTTTGAAAGTTTATGGATCTGATTCATGAAACTTGTACATAAGAGTAATCAAGTATCACTGAACATCCTGTTCCAGTTTCAGGTCACATGATCAAGGTCAAAGGTCATGTAAGGTCAATGAACTTTGGCCATGTTGGGGTTTTTCGTTGAATAACCATCATATCTCTGTAAGTTTATTGGTCTAGTTCATAAAAAGAGGACATAAGAGTAACCATGTATCACTGAACATCTTGTGCGAGTTAGAGTAGTATGCAAAGTCAGCACTGCTGCTATATTGAACCGCGTGATGCAGGTGAGACGGCCAGAGGCATTCCACTTGTTACAATATATTGCGAAATTTTAGAATTCAATAAATTCGCTATTATTAGATTTTGCTGAAATTAAATTGAAATCTCGTTTCCTTTTTCCGTCTCGAAATAAAAAAACACGAATTATCTGATCGTACCGCCGCCAAGGTACGATTAGATGATGATTCCTTTTCCTTTGGCCAAAACGGAATATTAAAGACCAAAGCCTTTGCGTAAGGGGTGGAGCCAGAACTAACCACCTATATTGCTGGCTGGCCTTGACAAACCTTGATCATGTTGATGTTAACAATTTTGTACTATCCACCTTGGTTTTAAACTATGGCTCTGAAAAAAATATCAGTTCCAACTGACTTTCTGTACATAGGCTATTGCTGTACCCATGGCTGGTAACTTAATTTGTACGTGTACCACCAACTGAATATTTTAGACCCATCCCAAAGTACAATTGTTTGTATTATCATTCCATCATCCTAGGTAAAGGTGTTGTGTTTATGAGGCATAAACCAATGTATTAAAACTAAAATGCGTAGATAGAGAGGAGATGCTACATTTTTGAAGAGCCATAATTTAAAATCAAGGTGGATAGTTGTTGGTATCAAGGAATGACATGGCCGGCCAGCTATAGTGCCTAGTCCCGGCTCCGCCCCTTTTGCAAAAGCTTCCGCAGTCTTCACAATTCCGTTTGGTCAAAGGAAAATGAATTATCGAATCGTATCTTGACGGGGTACGATCGATGTCGTGTTTCTGATTTCGAAACGGAAAAGGAAATGAGATTTGTTGGTTTCGTGAACACAAAACAGAAAAGGTAAACGAGAATTTCAATTCAATTTTGTGTTTTTCAAAGGAAAAACTAAAAATTGAATTATGTATGTAAAAACAGTAAAACGGAAAAATTAACCCTTTTTCTGTTTTCCCGTTTTTGCATATTTCTTTCTTGAATCAAAATATTGAAAAATTACTTTTTTTTCTGAATAGAATCAATTTTCACTCAATAGTTCGTTTTTGCTCTTTCCGTTTCGACATCAGAAAATGGAACTATCTAAAAGTACATTGATTACGATGAATGACGCGTTTAACAGCAGAGATTGAAGCTTGACAGTGGACATGGTTGATATGTAAAATTATGCCAGTCACTCACAAAAATTAGCAGGGGTGCCCGGGGAGTAGGGGTAGGATTTTAATGAAATTTTGAAGGGAAAAATCCAATGAAATAAATACCTTACAACAAAGTAGGTTTCGTATTTACCCTTTAAACCCCAAACCTGGAAAAAGTGGATTTTGTACCTCTTGCCTTCGATGGATTATATTTACTCTGTTACCCGTGACAGTTTTGACGCAAGAAATGTTATGTATATAGAATAGAAATCACAAGAATGAATTATGTATTTTCTGTATAGTTGACCTTTGAACTTCTGTTACATTTTTTAGAAACACCCTGTATACACATGATTACAGCCGAGGCAACTAGTCATTATTTCATTGATTATAAAAAAGGTTAACTTAATAATTATATTCCGAAGGTCTTCCTTTCCCATCCATGTGACTTTAGAAGAAAATGTATATATCAATATACACACACAAACATCCACCTACGAGTACACTCACCTGTTTTCGTTGGGTATTCGGCCATTAGAATAAATGCAACCAGAACAAGCACCAGAAGACCCTTCATTTTTCTTGAAGATTATGAGATAGATGCTGCAATGAAGTGAGTCTCTAAAGAAATGCAAATGTACTATTCAAGGGGCATGGTGTGGGAAATGTATCAACAAATATTTCTCAGATTGTTTTCTCACTTTTCAGCCCATCAATAGAAGCACTGGGGCTCATGCAGGGAGATTCTTACATTTCATTTGAACTGATTATATTTATGCAGATGAAAGGTTTGATTCAAGGACAGGTTTATCGCATAACAGATCGTGAACTTTTTATTCGTTTATACTGTATGGCAATAAGTCCCCAGGAGTAAGTCATTACGCAATTCAGTGTTTTGTTTGAAATGTGTGTGTCACTAGGCTGATATAATAGGCCTGATCATGCATTTCTTATTCTTTGGTCACGTTCTTCAATGAAAGCCATTTTATTGTTCACTGCAACATTCCCACATTGTCCCTTCTGTATATCATGCAAATTCATCTTCAGGAGGCAGTATGTTGCTTGCTCTCTTTCAGTTCACTGCCCCTCAACTCTATTCTCATCCAAATTATCGGCATCTTATTGCATCATATCAGAAGCGTCAATGTGGAATTATGAATTCATTGTTAAAATTCAAACCAAACATAATTATGCGATTGGCGCGAATAAAAAAGCAAATTTCTTTCTCCATAACTCTCGTCAACAAGTTTTACATTGAGGGAGTTATCCATTTACGAATAACCTGTATTGAAAAAGAGACCTTACAAATCTTTTTTTTATTGTTGTACGACTTCTTTCTTTACCGTATATTGTATTCTGCGCTGTTTAACAGACTGGTTTGAGGACTTTTTTTCTCTCTCTCTCTTCTTATTCTTTAAACAACAAAACACTAGTTCGTAGTTCCATTCTGCGCATGATAAGAGGAAGGTCATTGGTACTAAAGTGACAGGTCATTGGTACTAAAGTGACATGGTGTTTTTTTGATGAGACAAGCACCAACTTTGATGATTTGATTATTCATATTTTCCTTTGAAACAAAAACAGCAATGCGTCCACGAACGACTGGTATTTCACAGTTTGCCAAGTACATTGTACACCTTGCATTTTATGCATTCATAGTAGAAATGCACAAAATACCTTCATAGGGTGTTTATGTCACCTGGTGGGTGTTTCATGGAAGTTGTCAGCACTGACTAAATTGTCAGTGCTGACAATTTCAGTGAAATCCTTGGTTTTGATTGGCTGAAAGGCAATGGCTCTGACTGTTACTATGGTAACTGTCGGAGAAAGCCAACTTGTCAGTGCTGACTACTTTCATGAAACGGTCCCCTGGTCTATTCAATTTCTTCATCCTGCTATGTAAGGCATGCTTAGGTAATATCTTGCTTTGAAATCTGCCTATCATAATGAAAGAAATGAAAGGTCGCTTGAAAAACATTGTCCATGAAGTAACTACGATGATGGGTCTTGACTTAACAGCCCTTTTCTTTTAAAAATGAATCAGCTACAATTGTATGGAAAATTGCTCTAATTTTGTATATTGCCTTATGTACTGATTTTGTCTTGTTTTGATTATTATTTTGCCTTTGTTTTGAAACAATTTGGTAAAAATGAAGAGCTGCTATATGATAATTAAGTTTGTCAAAGGTGAAAGAAATAATTGGAATTGCCTGTTTTAATCTGAAGATAATCTTAGATCTTTCTTCATTCATTTATTAGAAATAAACAAATCCATGTTTATTCATAAATGGTGTATTTTCATCTTATTCATTTAAAAAATTAATATTTATCGGAATTTTCTGGAATCAGCCGGTCTTAAGTTCTTTGTAGTTCATTACAATCTGTATCTGCTGAAATTGATTTTTTTTTCATTGTATCATTTGGGTGGTCGAGCTGTGCTCTGCTACCCATCAATCATTGACCAAGATAGGTCTTCAGACATGCGAACTATTCCCTTTAGGAGTATTTGTTCCTATTTTTTTGCTCCGAACATGTCAATACTTTTTTTGGTATGATTTGTTACCTAAAACAATTTTTAGAAATTCCGATCATGGAGTATGTTTTAATAAATTCAGCGCGCGACACTAGCACCGGTATGACGGTCCTAGACCATTCGGGTCAGTAACTTGTTGCGTGAAAAGAGCAAGTAAATTCTTGCCAAAGAGCACATGCATGATTGAAAGGGTGAATTCTCAAGTTTCCAAGTAGAGTCATTTCACATGGGTTTTTTTTTCCACCAATCTCACTACAACAGGCTGACGGTTGTTACGTTGAGACATTAAAAAAAAAATCTTTATTGTCATTTTTTCCGTCTAAGTATCAGGACCATGATGTAAAACAGTTTTTAACTGATCTTGTCATCCTGAATAAATATATTTGAATAAATAAATGAAAAATAAATAAATACCTTTTTTGTTGTTGTAGAAGGTTGGCAGGTCTGGGTCATATTCATTTTGTATTTGTATGTTATGTTAGAATAGAGCAGTTCGGAGTAACCTCGTGGGCATTTTGGTCAAATGACATTTCATTATTTTTTCTTTATATGATAGGCAGACTTCAAAGCAAGATAATATGTAAGCATGCTTTACAAAGCACGATGCAGAAATTGAATAGACCAGGTGACTAGAATAGCACACCAATGAACACTCCATAAAGGTATTTGTTGCATTTATACTTTGAATGTATTGTTATAACAATGTACTTGGTCAACTGTGAAAGACCAGTCGCTAGTAGCGACGCATTGGTGTTGTTTTGTGTGGATCTTATGAAAAGCACAAGCGAAACATGGCTATATGCATAATTCTCCAGATAATTTACCTAGGATAAATAAGAGCAGACCGTAATTGGGTTAGGGGTGGCGGTGTTACTTTATATATTTCACAAAATCTTACATTCAAGATTCGTATAATGATATTAAACTATCACATGCAAAGCCTTGGTTGAGAGATTGAAAATTCTAGTTCTAAAAAGTCATAGGATTATTTATCGACCACCTGACTCAAATTCCGATTTTTTTTCACGATGAAATGAGATTTTTTTCTTGAAAAATTTAATGAAAACAAACAAATGTTCCTGCTCGGGGATTTAATATTAATTCCTTGCCCTCAACTGACAATCGCATTTCAACAAATTTCATGAAATTGGAATGTGTATTCATTTGGATTTTTCCCCTTTATTAACGAACCCACAAGGATACGCTTATGGTAATTTTTGACTGTCGAGGTTTGCCTCTCTTTAGCATGATACTCGGGATGCATAGGATGCGATCAAGCTCATAATTGAAATATACGAATTATATTATGACATGTGTCTTTATTATATTCATACTGTCAATTTAACCCCCCCCCCCCTTCCCCCGTTTTTTGTCTCGCCTGCATAGCAGAGCGAGACTATAGGCGCCGCTTTTCTGACGGAGGCGCGGCGGTGACGTCAACATAAAAATAGTCTTTACCTAAGGTTAAGTTTTTGAAATGACATCATAACTTAGAAAGTATGAACCTGGTTCATGAAACTCGCACATAAGGGTAATGAGGTATTACAGATCATCATACCCGAGTTTCAGGTCACGTGACCAAGGTCATGAAGTATTACTAAACATCCTGCCTTGGTTTCAGGTCACATTACCAAGGTCAATGGTCGTTTAGGGTCAATGAACTTAGACCATGTCGGGGAATCAATATCGAAATCTTAACCAAAGTCTAGTTTTTGAAATGTCATCATAACTTAGAAAGTATGTGGACCTAGTTAATGAAACTCGCACATAAGGGTAGTGATGTATTACAGAACATCGTACCCGAGTTTCAGGTCACATGACCAAGGTCAAAGGTCATTTAGCGTAAATGAACGTTGGGCATGTTAGGGGTATTTGTTGAATTAAATTGCCATCATAACTGCGAATGTTTATGGATCTAGTTCATGAAATGCTATGTTGAATCGCGTAATGCAGGCGAGACTGCCAGATAAGAGGCGCTCCACTTGTTTTAACTAGAAAAATTCTCAGAACCATTTTATGTAAAGAAAGCAATGATATTTAAAGTTTTGTGTTTTTGCAAAATAGATGCACATGCTGGTCGTAATGCAAAATAGGTGAGCTGATCCAGGATATTCCGAGGGGGGCACTGCCGGATGTGCTTTTACCTGGATCCGCGACTGAGGGGACCTAACTCATGGAATAACTCACACACTCACTACTTCTTTGGTATCTATGAAATATGAAGTATTTGAACTCTCCTAATTTTCATGGGAAACAAACTTTATTACCATTGTTTTAATAGTTTTAATGGTTCAATCAAGTTCCTAATTTTCAAATCGGCAAAAGATTCAAACAATAAAAAAGAAGAAATGGCGGCTGATTGACACCATCGATTCTCCCATTTGTTTAATACCGAGTTGTGCAAAAAATTTAAATGTCATAGTTTTTGTCTCACCTGCATAGCAGAGTGAGACTATAGGCGACGGCGGCGGCGTCAACATCAAATCTTAACCTGAGGTTAAGTTTTTGAAATGACATCATAACTTAGAAAGTATATGGACCTAGTTCATGAAACGTGGCCATAAGGTTAATCAAGTATTACTGAACATTCTGTGCAAGTTTCAGGTCACATGATCAAGGTCAAAGGTCATTTAGGGTCAATGAACTTTGGCCGAATTGCGGGGTATCTGTTGAATTACCATCATAACTTTAAAAGTATGTTGGTCTAGTTCATAAAACTTGGACATAAGAGTAATCAAGTATCATTGAACATCCTGTGCGCATTTTAGGTCACATGACCAAGGTCAAAGGTCAAAGAACTTTGGCCATAATGGGTGTATCTGTTGAATTACCATCATAACTTCGCAAGTTTATTGATCTGACTTTTGAAACTTGGACATAAGAGTAATCAAGTATCACTGAATATCCTGTGCAAGTTTCAGGTCACATGATCAAGGTCAAAGGTCATGTGAGATCAATGAACTTTGGCCACATTGGGGATATTAATTGAATTACCATCCTATCTCTGTAAAGTGTATTGTTCTAGTTCATAAAACGTGGAAATAAGAGTAACCAAGTATCACTGAACATCTTGTGCGAGTTATAGTAGTTTTCAAAGTCAGCACTGCTGCTATGTTGAATCGCGTGATGCAGGTGAGACGGCCAGAGGCATTCCACTTGTCTTATTTTACGTCCGATTTTAATGAAAATTTAAGCGTTATGCATGCTCTTTTTATTTTGTTTGTGTTATACCATTCGAAATAATTCTGATCGGTCTGCTGGTCGTTTTGATTGGTGTGATTGTATGGCTTGTAGCATAGACAAGAGTCATAATTAAGAGAATACTACGTGATTTGCTTTCTGAAAGTTTTATATGTATTTACTATAGGTATATCATTTCTTTTAAGATGCTCGAGAATTGTGGTAAAACACCACAATTCGAAATGCCTTTTGGTAATCTCTATAGTTTTTGTTTAACATGATGCTATGAAATACTAGTTAAAATTACATCAAAATAATACAAAGAAAAATAAAAGCTAACAAAATTACGGTCACGATCATCCTGATTTACGGGAAAAATTTATATCAAGCATAATATTTGACCTCCCTGATGGGAAAATTTATAATACTACATTTTTATACGCAATTTCATATAACAAGCATTGACTTTGACGTTATTAACCTGTGATTAGATGCAGCGTTGCCAATTGGAATTTATCTCCTTCAAATTTCCAGGGACCTTTTCTTCCTCGGTGATAATAACTTTAACGCAGAAAGTATTTTTTTTGTTCATGTACGCTTTATCCCTGAGGGAGGTTGAAAAATATCAGGAACTATATATTCTCATCGACATGAATATATTGATGAAATAGTATTGCTCCAAATTTTAATGTTTATTGATTTTCATGCAAATACATGCCAGATCGATTAAGTTTCATTCAGAACATGAATGAAAACAATAATTTTCAAATTAAAGAAAATATCATCATGCTATATTACAAGTGTGGAACATTGTACAACTGATTTTTTTTATAGATATAATCCGAAGTTCTGGTGGTTATATGACATAGAACATGTTAGGTCCATCCAAGTGAAGTATTCCATAACTCATCTCAATACCGACAATCATCATCTCCAAAGTAAGATCTGGGAAATGTAAATAGAAATCGACACATATTTCATGATTAGGAAAATGTATGCTAGATCTTCTTTTCAAAACTAAGTATATATCTTATGCTTTCTAAATTAATATTAACATAATATTAAAATCACGCAGAAGTGATATCATGGAAATAGATACCTTATCTTTATTCTTTCGACTTAGATCAAAATAGAAATCGGAGAAGTAAATGTATATGAGGGGGGGGGGGGTGCTTCTTACTAGTCAAAATTTTATAACATTTTTTAACGTTTACTAAAATTTCTGCTTTTTTAGTTTATAATACTGACCCAAATTATTTTAATATTGGCCATAATATGCACATTACTTTTTTTCTGATAAAATGTCAGACTTTAGATTGACCGTTTGTACATTTTCGGTATTATAATTGTTTAACATGTTCTCTGTTCAGTCAGTGCAACCCAATGACGAGGACGGGTATTTGACATTCAATAACATTGTGTTGTAAGGACAATTTACCTGCATGTATCTTCAATTTGACGAAGGTGGAGGAGGATGAGCCAGATTACGATTTCTGAATGCACCTGCAGATTACAGTGGGAATCATATAGAGAAATATATATATATATATGTTTGTCATTGATCTCTGAAGTTCACAGAAGATTGTCAAAAATTAACATATTAGTCCCTATAAAGTTTAAATTCAAAATTATTCATTTTCACACTAGTTTGTTTCAGTGCCAAATGAAATAAAATAGAATACTGTATAATCTTAATACTCATTATGACATTATTTATTTTTATTTTGAAATATAAATGTAATTAAGATGATATCATAAAATTAAAAACCATGAAAAATGATAGGTGAAGACGCTGAACTGCAGCCTCCGTCTATATTATAGGCTACCCCAAGTGCCCCAACATAAATAGCAATCGAAACCCATGTGATAGCTCCATG
Source organism: Lytechinus variegatus (assembly GCF_018143015.1). NCBI lineage: Eukaryota > Metazoa > Echinodermata > Echinoidea > Temnopleuroida > Toxopneustidae > Lytechinus > Lytechinus variegatus. The sequence continues at coordinate 74,790,314 of NC_054741.1, read as the reverse complement.
CATGAATGTTGTTTCCTGTCTCTTTTGTAATAACTCTTGTTCTCCAGATATCTCTCTTCCAATTATTGTTTGTCCCATTATTGCAATCATACATACACAATTCCTTATTTCAGTACCTCAGATTAGGGACAACTCTAAATTTACCATGATAAAAATGTGAGCAGCAAACACATTTTTGCGCGTACAACATAAAATATTTTTCTGACTTCTAAAAGTAGTTTTGTGAATGAAATGTTTCTGTGTGTGTGAAGAATAATAAAGTATTTTGATGGTCAGTGAAATGATATTTTGTGAGAACTGAAATACAATTTTGTGAAAAAGTGAAATGTATTTTGGAAAAAAATGACACGTTGTTGCGATAAAGTGAAATGAAATGAATTGGTTGAAAACTGTAATGAATTCTTAGCAGTACAATATAAATTTGCTAGAGAAAAATGGTTTAGCGAAAGAGAAAATTTTCTTCAAGTGAAATGTATTTTGTATTGATTAGCGTGCCATATACACCCGCAAATAAAAATTGAAAGAAAAAAGAAAAATAGATTTTAGCGTTACGGAAATTTAACTCTTGTCGTGTGCGTTTACATGGTATGTGAACACCACAAGTTCAAGAGTTATGCTTTATTGATCAACCTATTTCAAGGACACGGCTGTTATGTCAATAAGATTCTAGTTCAGTTCAATTTATAACATTAACTTACCCCTCGAGCTTCTTTTATTTATAACATGTGCTGGAGGAGGAGCTACATGACGATGTCCTGCAGCATCTAGGATCATAATTTGTTTGAATCAGTATATCAAAGTATGAAAAGCAATGTAAAGGAATAAAATCCATCAAATTCAGAGTTATTAAAAACAAATCTCTAATCAGTCCCTTAAGTTTTGGCTACTTCAAAGCTTATTTGTTTTCAAATTTTGAATTCAATGAAAGAGAAAGATGAATATAATTTCAAGCTCAGATATATGAACAGTACGATATTAGGTAAATCTAATATAGTTTGGCTGAATTACTATGAATTTGTCATTAAGTAATCACTCTCAAACACAGATATATGAAATGTTCGCTATTAAATCTAATATAGTTTGGTTGAATTTACAATCGATTTTTCATTAAACGACAAAAATGTCGCCGTTAGATGATTATACATATATATTTTTTTGTCCTGTGTCTGGAAGCATGAAATTAAATGAATGTCTCAGGATGCCATCCGATAATCAATTTTCTGAAATACATGTCGAATGGCCTTGAGAGGCTACTTAACCATATATCTTTCCAATTCAATTTTCGTCTTATTCTTCTTCCTCTACCTCTTCTCCTTATTTCCATTATTGTTCTTACCATTTGACAAAATCATGTCAAATATACAATGTATCAGTCAATAACAAATTTATTTAATGAACAAATATCTATACGGAGGTTGTTTGAACATGCTGGTTCCCGTGGTGACGCCGGGATTCTAGTTCAATTTATAACATTAACTTACCCCTCGAGCTTCTTTTATTCATAACATGTGCTGGGGGAGGAGGAGCTACATGACGATGTCCTGCAGAATCTAGGATCATAATTTGAATCGGGATCAGAGTATGAAAAAAAGTATAAGAGATTAAAATCCATTCAAATTCAGATTTTTTTTTCAAAAAGGTCTCTTATCAGTCCCTGTAAATTTTCGGTAAATCTAAAGTATATTTGTTTACAAATTTTTGATCAATGAAAGAGAAAGAAAAATGTACAAAAACACAGGTATGATTATTTTACGATAGTAATTTGGCAGAATTCACAATCGATTTGTCATCACTCTCAAACACAGATGAAATGTACGATATTAAATTTGGTTTAATTTACAATAAATGTCGCCGGTATAGTGGATTATATTTTTTGTCGTGTAAAAGAAATTTTAATCATGGAATAAAATGAATTTCTCGGGATCCCTTCTTTTATTCAATAACTTTGTAAGATAAATGTTTAAATGGCCTTTTTAGGTTTGCTTAAGTTAACGTACAAATTCAATTTATTAGTACTATCATTGTTATCATCATTTTGACGGATGTCATATACAATGTCCCAATTATAAAAGAAAAATTATTTAAGAACTATACATATTTTGGAGATGTCATTTTTTGTTTGCAAGATCTGAATGTGATAGTGACCAACCATGCATTATATGCATTTTAAATGTTGTAGAAATAAATTTTACAGTACAATTTAATGATTAAGATCTAAACGTAACAATGATTGATTCATTTAAATTTTCAATAACCAAACGTTACAGTTTACACAGTGTTTTTTGTCAGTTTTGTTTTGTGTACCTTATCATTATTATTTTTTGTGGTTGATATAATGTCCCCGTCTTATGTCACAACCTAGAATTTTGTATGTCTTACAGTACCTTTTGGAAGCTCACTGAAAACTAAAATTCTAGACATAGTCTTCGGTAATTCTGAAGTGACTTTTTGGTATCCAATTCGATATTTGGGCAATTCTATGTTTTTTGTCTTCTCTCCTTTTCTGTTATTTTTTTATATTATTTTTCATTTCAATCTCGTTACCCTACTGGTACTCCCTGAGGATCTCCATCAATATTTTTTTTTAATGTAAACAAATATATGTTTTCAAATATCCCGTACGACACAGCATGAAATCGTTCTTTGGATGGATATGACATTCATTGACTGTTTGGAATAGCAACTTACCTCTTGCACTTCTTATATGTGATGGTGGAGGAGCTACATGGCGATGTTTAGAAGAAGCAAGTTTAGCATCTAAGGATGACAATAAGAGTCAACATGTGAAGATGGTCTCGTATTTCTCAATAGAACACTCATATCCAATAACTAAAAGTGGACCAATATACCCCTGTCCTGTCGTTATTGGTATTGTCCTATCATGCTTTGTATCTCTTAAATCTGTGTCTTCCAGCGGAAGCAATAAATCCATTGACATTTACTCTCTAAATTTAAAGTATTCAATTTAAATCCAGATCAGTTGTAACTAGTGTCGATTATTTGATTTATTTTGTTTTCCATCTTAAGGATGAACTTTTGTATTTCAAAAGATATGCATTCAAATCTTATAGCTTTATATCTAAATTAAGATTGTTCGAATCTTACTTCGTGGAGTGTCTACCGCTGTGAGATTACTCGACTGAGAATAAACTAAAATATTTGCTCAAATGCAAGATCTCAGGAGCAAAATATACAACAAACCAAGTCTATAATCAGTTTCCTTTTACTTATTCCACTGACTCACGTCCCTGCTTATTCTCACCTATTTCATCCACTAATCCAGCCGCTAGAATAACTGCAACGAGAACAACCACCAAAAGGCGTTTCATTTTGCTTGAAGAATTTAAGTTGTTCGAGGAGCGGAAAACAATGACGAATAAGTTGTGTCAAACGTAGTTTTTCAAATGAACTATTTTATCAGTCAGGTTTGAAGATCACGTTGTTACCAGTATCAAGACGACCTTATCACACCTAGGTGATTTGACCTCAACTGGTTCAAGCATTTTATTTATTTACCTTTGCAAACCGGATAATGAAAAGGAAATGACAAAGCATTGCCCGATCCCATTCTTTTGAAGGATGTCATCTACAGTCTTGACCTTATTATTCAGGCTTTGATTTTAATATCAATGATAACAGTTCAGACACTGTTTTGTGCCATTTGATATATTTATTGAATCAAATGTGATTTGACCACAACTGGTTCAAGCATTTTATTTATTTACCTTTGCAAACCAGATAATGAAAAGGAAATGACAAAGCATTGCCCGATCCCATTCTTTTGAAGGATGTCATTTATCTACAGTCTTGAACTTATTATTCAGGCTTTGATTTTAATATCAATGATAACAGTTCTGACACTGTTTTGTGCCATTTGATATATTTGTTGAATCATGGAGGTAACACATGACCGAATATAATTTTGTAGGTGATACGTTATTTCAACATGGATAGGAAATACATGATTTCTTCCATTCACACTATTAGTGATAAACACGGCCTCATTTTACCTCTGCCCCCACCCTGTCTCTTGCTCTGTCTCTCTGGTTGAGAATCTTCGGTGCACGTTTATTTTTCGTACTTGTATGTAGAGTTTCGTAGGTCTATTATAGAGTACCGAAGTGATAACGTCACAGAACTTTTTTTTAAAAAGCATTTTAGCGTGTTTCGGTAGATCATGATGAAACCCCCCACTGCAAAATTTAGTAAGAATCTGTATTATGGTCATTTTGCCTCCGACGAAGATTCTGCTAGGATCGAAAGCTTAGGCCCCTTTTGACTCTCTAGAATCTGTATTAGATGAAAATGACCTCATGAATGCACAATTAGCCCCATTGAAGTCAGTGTATTATTGGTCTGGTTTTAAATGTTAGGAGCCAGTCCGATAATACACTGACATCAATCAGGCTAATCATGTATTCATGAGGCCATATCTTGGGGCCTCATGGATCGATTCGTACCATTTTTGGGGGATCATCATGCTATACAAAATTATGGAATAAAAAACGCTGATATGCAAAAAGTGAAAATTTCGGTACTCTATTAGCAGTGATATTATCAACCCAGTTGAGAATAGAAGGTACAGAAATACTTGAAGCAGCACCGTTTACCCTGATACACATTTCATATTTATCATGTACAGTTCAGTAAATCGAATAAATACAGACACAGCATAGTAGAGTCAGTAATAGTTCCTAGTTCAAAAGGTTAATTTTATTATTACAGTAATGCATTTTCACATCTTTAAATTTCCCAGCAGTTATACAGAAATTAATACAGGATCAAGGAGCTAAATGACAGAGCTCCATGGTTCGACCATTAATGATAGTGCGTATAGTTTAGAGAAGCGTGTGAATAGCGTTTCTATTAAAGTATGAAGATTTTTTTTTTGCTTTAAATTTAATATTGATATGGAAGCAAGCAGTTTTTTGGTCCTCAGAGCGCACTTGTGGGAATGTGAAAGATCAACTCTTGCCTTTCGTCACTTTGATTTCTACAAAGTAGTAAAAAAGTGTGTTTGCTTGGAAGGCATTCTATCTCAAACTTTTGGTTGAATGATAAGTAGTGGGATCATCTCGCATCAGTGAGCTTTTGTATGAAACTCAAAGAGGTTGGCAATGGTGTTGAACCGCTTTTACATAAACATAAAAAAACATTTATTCTCATTCTTCAAAGTAGAGGTACCAATGTAATTAAAGTTGGCTACAATTTTGGTTCTATTAGGTATTATGCACTGAGCATCTACTAATATTTGAAAGCATAGAGAGTTATAACATTTCGTTGCGAATATTACACCTCAGCACTTCAACTGGCCGTTAAGAAAGCATTACCATTTTTCTAACTCTGAGATGCAATCGTAGATAGTACACCCATGACTATAAACCTTAAAAAGTTTCAATCAGTGCATGTCATGTAATGAGGATGAATGGTTCAAATTCAAATTTGCTTTATATTTTCACATAACAAAATGAAATGGGATCCAGTAAAAACCACATGCCTGTATAGTGTGTGGACCCTTCTAAAAATTTTTGTAGAATTGTCTAAGAAGACGGATAAAGATGTAACCGAATATAGAACAGCACAAAAAAACACTAAGAGAACAATAAACAAGGGAAACAAACACGAATGAAAAGGGAAACGACATAAAGATAAGAGCAGGACTTCAACGCTTAAAAATAAAACAAGTTGAGTAGGCATGAAATTTGTGAATTTCATGCCTACTCAACTTGTTTTATTTTTTAGTCTTCTAGTCCAAGATATAATAGGCATAACCTTGTTTTTTTTATAATTATATACAATATTTTTTATGGTTTCATGTCAATTCGAGGGTGCTGATTACGAATCTGAATGATGCCACTCTACCTTGAGCTCCTGCCACACAATTTCATGCATTTCACAGCCAATGTGCGGACAATTTTATGATTTTCATGGGTAATTTGCATATTTTGGCGGCCATATTGGATTTTGCCAATTTGCGGAAAATGCTCAAGGTTACACGAGTGGCATCATCCAGATTCGTAATCAACACCCTCGAATTGACAAGAAACCATTAAAAATATTGTATATACATAAAAAAAACAAGGGGCCGATTGCACGAAAGGGTCTTTCCAAGGACCGTCTTTCGTGTCGCCCATCTTTTATGATACGCTATAAGCGGGGTGTTTCTGAAATTTATGATAAAGAATAAGATTCGTTAGCTTGCTTTTAAATGAAATTCTATACAATTTCATGATAAATCACATCATTTTATAAACAAATATTTTGTTTATTTTAACGGACGAATGAAATATGTTTGCAGATGATTTATTTAAAATGCGTTTCACATGGCGCATCATAAAATATGGGCGACACGAAAGACGGTCCTTGCAAAGACCCTTTCGTGCAATCGGCCCAAGGTTTGATCAGTTTTCTATGGGGCCTATCCTGGACTATTCATGGTCTTTGAAGTGGAAACGTGTAATGTTCGCAACACATTGAAATGCCCGTGAACCAGCAATAAAAATGTGTTCTATGCCAACGAATTCCTTGAGTATATATGATTTAGGAAGACGTTATTCCTCATGATTGCGTCTATTCAGGCCATGGTAATCCTCCTCGATCTTGGCTCTGTTCTCATGGTTGACAGCCACAGTCTCCTCCACTGTAGAATGAAATAGAGAGATTGTAGTATTAAATTTGTTGCCCAGAAAAATAAGAGAGGGTTTTCTTTGACATAACTAAACATTCTTCATTGTTGTTTTAGAATAAAAGAGAATTAAAATTGAAATTAATAAACTTGGACAGAATAATGGAAAAATATCCGTGATAATTTGGGATTACATTTTTTTTAAATGATACTTGACTATAATGGAATAATGTTGATCTTATTGGCTGGCGATTTCACGGTTATCTCATATAAACATGTACAAAGAACGATCAAATTGAAAGAGCTCAAGAAGTGTTTCAAATTCGCACGGCACCCTCTTTGCGGACGTTTAGGAATTCAAAATAATGAATGTGCAATCACTTACAGGATATGGTAAATGTTTTCATTGTTTTTTTTTTACTTCTTTTGAATTATGGAAATGTGATTTACTTTGAAATTTGGTGTTTACCATTTACTGAAATTTGTTATCCATCTGACAAACCATCATAGGAACAACAGCTCGTTTTTGTTTAACTTTCATAATTTCAGACTGCGGTCAATACCGTGTTACTTATCCCTATCCCCAACACGATTTGAATTATAATTATGTAAAATAAAAAGAAGAAGATGATGAAGAAAATACCCACCATATAGGTCAAACACCCACTCACCAGTCATTAAAAGAATAACCGTTTACAACCATATCCTATAAATATTGCATGAAATAGATTTTATCAAACATAGAATAAAATGAATGAAAAAAAATAGAAAAAAAGACAAAATAAAGTTTCAAAAGCTGTTGTATAACGTGATGACAAATAAACACAGAAACATGTTATCTGAGTTTGGACATTAAAAGTGCAAATGTGTGTGCCAAAAATATTATTTAAAATGGTATTCAAGGCGAAATTGAACGATCAGGAAGTCGTCGCGAGAATAAATGACAACTTTGGGTCATTAATTTGGACGAATTTCTCTTTAAGTTGAATTTCTACCAATTTTAAAGGAGTGATATACGTAGATCGGAAATGAATTCTGATAAAATGATAATGAATCATGTGTGCAGATAGTGGACACAAATCTTTCGAATCTGAACGTCCATTCATTAAAAAATGCAACTCTTATGAAATTGGAGGGAAAACCTACATTATCATTATTATCAATTCGACAAGTGGAATGCTCCTGGCAGTTTCGCTTGCATTATGCAATTTAATGTAGCAAAAGTACTGACTTTGTGACATTGATATCAAACATTTTCTCTTTTTTATTACTCCTTTGAATGAATGTCGATAATTATGATAATTTACTAATGAAAATGTGACAAAATATAGGTCATCGTTCTTATGCACCAGCTTCATAATACGTGAACAAATTTTTGATAAATTCTCAAAAGTACAGAAGAAAGTCATGTATTCGATAATATCATATCAAAATTCATTGACTGTTTAAATGGACATATGCTATTCGTTAAAGGTCAAGTCCACCCCAGGAAAATGCTGACTTCAATAAATAGAGGAAAATCAAACTAGCGTAGTGCTGAAAATTTCATCAAAACGGATGTAAAATAAGAAAGTTATGACATTAAAGTTTTGCATATATATTTTTCACAAAACAGTGATATGCAAAACTAAGTGAGTCAGTCGATGATGTCCATCACTCACTATTTCTTTTGGGTTTTTTTGTTAGAATTATGAAATATTTCATTTTCCATAGATTTGACAATAAGGACCATTTGACTGAACCGTATAGTATTAAACAATGCTAATTCCGCATGTTCAGGAAGAAATTAATCGTTGTATTACTTGACAATGAGGAGAACATGGAATTATTTCATAATTCATGTACTAAAATACAAAAGAAATACTGAGTGGATGACGTCATCAGTCTCCTCATGTGCATACTCGCCAGGATGTGCAAATAATTGTTTTGTGAAATTAAGTGAAACTTTAAAATGTCATAACTTTCTTATTTTACATCATATTTTAATTAATTTTTGAGTGTTATGCTTCTTGGATTTTTCTATTTTTATTCAAATCAACTTTTTGTTGGGGTGGTCTTGTCCATTAAAATATCGTTCATGATATCAAATAACCACCTAACACAAGTTTAATTTCACTTTGTTATGCCCCCGCAGACGAAGTCCGGAGGGGGCATTAAAGATAAATTCCAGTTTTGGTAACGATCTCCAAATGACTTTTTACAGAATCTAATAATGACCACCCAAGTGTCTGTTTGTATGAATAAAAAATATGTGGCCAAGGATTCTGGGAGAAATTGTGTAATTGCCGAGAAATAAGCAAAATAAACGCGGATTCGGTCACTTCCGTCGGGTCTTTATTCCATCAATAATACTCTGTCCGACGTGTGTCTATCTGTGTTGGTGATCTTCAGTGTGAACGTTTTTCAGCGTAGATTTCAAGATTTCACAAAGTTCAGTTTATGTAACTGTACCAGATCTAGATCCTGGATGATATTCTGACAATTAAGCCTGGTTTTACAGACTTTCTCATGAAATCAGTGTTTACTGCATCTACTGGCATTCCTGAACTGTTTTTCTGATACTATCAAAGAATGAGTAAAGTGACGAATAAGAATCTTACCAAGCACACTTCTTTTATTAACGTCCTTTGCCACCGCATGTAAACCAGTTGGTGGAACACCACGACGACGGCGAGTACTTCGCTGACCATCTGCAGAATTCAATGTGAATCAGCATTAAAGTAGATAAACATTATATTTCTAAAAGAAGAATAAATGATCATCAGTTATTCTATATTACTGGTAGTGAGAATTGTAGAGTTATGAAAATTCGATTGAGTTTTTTGATCTTGTCAAGAGATTTTGTCTGTTGGTCTTAAAGTTTGAATCCACTGTTATAGAACGGAAAATCATTTCATAAATAAAAAAGGCTTATATTTCGCCATGTGTTTGCTGATGTAATAGGAATATTCTCAATTAGGCCTATCTATTTTCAACACGAACATGGCAAATCACTTTTCAGTTTTCCCATGATTTTGCGGCATCAGACGTCGCCATGAAAGGCTACAGTGCACAATGTGTATTATCATTACTGTTGTTATTGTTTTACTTTAGAAAGGGGAAGCTCCATGAATCAATTTACTACCGTTCGTTGTTACTCCATTCGTATCAAGCTTGCCTGCCTGAGCTCGCCTGTATCATGGCTATGACTCCAGCTGGCTGGAGACATGCGAAATGTAGATTATGACATGGATAAGAAAGTGGTTTTTCAAACAAATCGAGTACATATTAAGCAAGGAAAAACTTACCGAATTAAAGGTCAAGTCCACCCCAACAAAAACTTGATTTGAATAAAAAGAGAAAAATAAGAATGAATATTTCATCAAAATCGGATGTAAAATAAGAAAGTTATGGCATTTTAAAATTTCGCCTATTTTCAACAAAATAGTTATATGAACGAGCCAGTTACATCCAAATGAGAGAGTTGATGACATCACTCACTATTTCTTAAGTATTTTGTTACATGAAATATTTTTATTTTCTCGTCATTGTTATGTGATATGAAGTTTCATTCCTCCCTGAACACGTGGAATTCCATTAGTTTAACATTTTGTGCTTCAGGCAAGGAGGTCCTAATCGTCAAATTCGTAAAAATTGAAATTTTGTATAATTCAAAAAAAAAAAGAAATAGTGAGTGACATCATGGACTCTCTCATTTGGATGTAACTGGCTCGTTCATAAAACTATTTTTGTTGAAAATAAGCGAAACTTTGAAATGTCATAACTTTCTTATTTTACGTCCGATTTTGATGAAATTCTCAGCATTGCGCTTGTCTGATTTTTCTCTACTGATTCAAATTAACATTTTTCTGAGGTGGACTTTACCTTTAAGGCTTAGATATAGATCATTGCAGTCCATCGAATCGATATTGCATTTAATGTGCATTATTGGTGGATCAATGGCAATTGATTTCATGGGTCAGATCACCTCTCAAGCCGAACCATTTCGCATGCTTTGACATGTACACAGCATGCAACAGGCAATAAAGCGTCTAAATTTGCAGGTTTGTTTTTTCTTTTGCCCGCTCCTTGTACACAAACGATTTGCCTCTAGCACACAATTGGCAGTATGGTTTACTTTCCGCAGAAATGGGGGTTTCCTGGGGGTACACTTCCATTGATGAGTTGATACCAGGCGCGACCATGGGGATTCGAAAAGCATCCTAAACGAGGGAAGTAAGTATTTTCCATATTATGAAAATGCATCTATTAATAAGTAGTTGGGTTGTGACACCCTATTGGAAATGTATCCCCTTTTTCACTATTTTAATCATTGTTTTTCACACCCTTATAACGCTACAGACCTATAAGTAACGTACTTACCCACTGTTTCCCTTTTTACGTGTGGTCGCGCCTGGTATCCACCATTCAATGGAAGTGGGCCTCCGGGCGGCCCCTCGAGCTCTGGGAGGAACCAAATTTGGATTTGGAAAGTCGTCCTAAATCGGATATATCGCTGTTACCATAGTAGCAACCAGAATTTTGCACACGAAACGCAAATTGAATGTTTCCGTTACAGATGCGAAACGAAAAAAAATAACTCATGTCGCACAGTTTGCATTGCAGGACAGAGTTTTACGACCAGAACGACGGGCCCAAGTCTCTTCGAAAATCAACTAGCGTCGTATAAGCGTGCGCGTCCTCAAACGAAAGGTTGGGAATGATTACAAAAAGTGCCTAGAATTTCCAGTTATTTTTGAGTGTGTTTTTTTTTTACATTAATTGAATTGAATTGAAGGTTTTATTATTATTTCATCGCAGCCAGTGGCTGAATTGAGAAAGATTTACAAAGTAAAAACATAATATATAAACATAAACAGTGAAATATTTGATGTAAATCATAACCGCAACAACATTGAAAATAAACAATTTTTTGAAAGAAATGTCCAATAACCAATTAATACTCCAGTTAAATTTTGAGACATGATAAACCAATGAGTATGAACTTATATATAGTTTTACTTGAAGTTGAAATTGTTGGTATAAAGAATAGTGTTTTAAGAAATAAATTACAAAATTTTGAATATCGTGTAGAAAGTTATGGAAAAAACTGCAAAAATAAAGGTTTCACGGAGTGCATATTTGAGTAGCCTTGTATTCTCGAAAAATTCTAGTAATTTAACATAATTAGATGAATTAAAAAATATATGAAAATAATGCATCAACAATAAAAACTTAAAAAAGTCAAATGTACATCCAAATTTACGAAAGAAGTTTATATTAAGAAAAAATAGGCTTGATTGGGATGCATGGTGAAGATTCATTATAAACTCGAAATTACCTCAAAATTAAAGCGGATTGATACAAATTTTGAAATCGGTTGATGATCAGGATACGCATCTCGCTGAAACAAAGTAATGAAGCTCGAATCGCAAGCAGAATAATTTGTGCGTAATATCGATTGAAAAAATGAATATTTTATCATCATGTCATCCTCTTGAGCAGATTGTTATTTCACTCAAGGCAGTGTAAGCGCGGAGCGCAATGTTTTTTTTTAATATGACCTGAAAGTTTTTGTATTCCAATAATTACCCTCTCCTTGTTTCATTCATTGGAATCCCCTGGCCACAGGTCTGAATATACACAATCAGTTCATGCTTCCCAAAGTAATCATCGTAATAATGTATTTAATTCTCTTGATATTTATTTAAAAGCCTTGACATTTATGAATGAACATTACGGAATTAACCCATCTTGCAACATTATTCTGACAAACCTATAGGACAAGTTTAAGTTCGTCTTTTATTGCAATCTATGTGCAACTCATCCCCGGGTCGAGACCCCGACTGGCATTATTAGATGATCTCTCCCTCCATGTTCATATAGTCCATTGCGAGGTTATTTGGAAATAAAAAGATAATGTTTATGGATAAAAGCAGACAATTTTAGTGTTATTAAATAATGTTAAGTTTTTTGACATTTTCGCACGGCAAACACTTGTCCTGTAATAACGTGTTTTTCATCTAATGGACCAAAAATATCCTATTTCATAACACATCTGCATATCGATTTATCATAATTTTAGTGATTATCATTTTCCGTGCATTTATAAAACCACTTTATCTCAGTTTATTGATGGTAGACCTCGTGAGATCAACCAAAGAAATGAAATTTAATTAGAAACGACATTGACGGAGCCAATGATGTTAAAAAAAACGGTGAATGTCCAACGATAATAACAGGAAATTCCCTGTTTTTATATTTATTCTCACCTGTTTCACCCAGGAATTCAGCCAGGAGAATAAATGAAACAAGAACAAATACCAAGAAACGCTTCATTTCGTTTCAATTAGTAGATCGATGCTGGTAATAAACGAACTAAAGAACCAACTTCTGTCTATAACTCGTCTAACGACAGACTCACAATAACTACTTGCCGATAATATTTTTCACCTGTTTATTAAATTTGTTGTATGATACAAATATTGCCAGTCTATTTAGATAAAGTAATAGAGCATTAATACTTGAGTCACGTTTGCTCTACGACGGCCGTATACTAGGCGAGGCCAAACGACCGTTTTTTTTTCTTATTTAAACTACGTTCTCCGGGTCGATCAGACTCAACGTTATCTTCCGACAACTGCGCACGCGTACGCATGCGCTTTACGTCATGTACCGATCTCTCAATTGTGGTTGTAGAAACTCTTGAACAACCCTTTTGTCTACGGACCTTAAACAGGTCCATTCGCCGTGTTTTATATAGATAATCATCAAAGCTTAAACATGTGCTGTTCAAAAAATTATACAGCACCTCTTATACAGCGATATTTTGTACAGCGTTTTTACTGTGTACATGTAGCTGTTACAAAATATGTCAAAACGACGTTTTTGACTCGCCGTATACGGCCGCCGTAGAGCAAATGTGACTGAGGTATTACCTGTTCAACATCATTGGTACCATTTACGTCACACATTCTGTAGATGTATTATTCCCATATTATTCTGGCACTGTCAATAGTATATACAATGAAACCATAAAAATAATACAATGAATATAGATAATACTTATTGACCCTACTCACCCAACCAAGTAGCCTGAGTTCATTATTATGTAGGTGAACTTGCACTTCCCTCCCACACCCGATTGGACGAACAAAGATCTTTCGTTATACAGATACAAAATTGAATAATATAAAAGTATTTAACAGGGAGGTTACACGAAAAATGAGATGTTTAAAGGTCAAGTCCACCCCAGAAAAATGTTGATTTGGATAAAATATAAGAAAAATCGAACCAGCGTTTCATCGAAATCGGTTGTAAAATAAGAAAGCTTTGACATTTCAAAGTTTCGCTTATGTTTCACAAAACTGTAATATGCACAATCAGGGACATGCAAATGAGGCAGTCGATGATGTCCTGCACTCACGGTTTTTCAATTGTTTGAATTATACAATATTTAACTTTACATATTTGACAACATGGACCAACTTGACTCAGGGGTGTGAGAGTTCAGATTTTTATCTGATTTCAGATTTTTTTTTGTTTTGATTTTCAGCTTAATTTCAGTTTATTTTTTGATTTCCTCTGTACAAAAAGAATGGGAGCTCTTTTTATTTCAGACTTTTTCAACATTCTTCAGCTTTTTTCAGATCTTTTTATTTGTGACCACTCACACCCCTGTTGACTGAACCATATAGTAGCAGCAATGCTAGTAAAATAATTATGTTCAGGGAGGAATTAGTTGTTGTTTCACTTGACGATGAGGAGAAAATTAGAATATTTTATATTTTTATATAGTGAAATACAAAAAGAAATATTGAGTGGATGACTTGTCTCCTTATTTGCGTATATACCGACCAGGATGTGCACATAACTTAAGCAAAAGTTTAAAATGTCATAACTTTCTTATTTTACATCCGATTTTGATGAAATTTTCAGTGTTATGCTTGTTAGATTTTCTCTTTTTATTCTAATCAGCCATACAAAACTGGGTTGAAGGAAAATTAAATGAAAAAATAATTGAGCCGGAAAAAGTAAGGAGCAGATGAAATACATTTTAAACGCGTGAGATAAAGGATAACGCTATCGAAGATTTGGATACCAGTTAGAAACACGAATATTTGTTGTAGATCTGTTTCAGAATTTCTAATATACATGTATTTATCTACTTGTATTAATGATATTTAGTCAAGATGTAAAAAAAAATAAAAAAATGATGAATGTGCATTTGTGCACACCCAAGAAGGGTATTTCCATGTCATGACCCAATTTTTTGTGACACGTACCCCTGACCGCATTTTTCCGACACAAATTTTACCATTAACGTTTGTACAGGCAGCATTTTCATTTTGCAAAAATCCTCTCTTATAAATGAGTATTCGTTTTTTTTTCGTTATGGGAGAGCCGCTGGGCCCATTATCAATTGGTCAAAATGAATTTTCGGAATATTTTTATTATCAGATTTCTATTTCGAACAAAAATATGGAATTTCATTTTTTTATAATACTGATTATTTACTCTGTACATGTAGTGCAGCCTTTGGCTGCGAATTTGATACCATTATAATAAAAACAATTTATGCATTGGATATTGCATTCAAATTGTATATTTCTCATGTGTAAGCTTCCATCAAAGGTTGCCCTTTTGATTGTAAACAAAGCATTATAATTGACAAAACATTCTCATTTTTAGCTTATCGACGGGACTACTCTGTGCCCTGTGACGTGATTTTATTTCTAAGATTTACAATTTCAGACTTGAGAGGCTATACTCTGTGCTATGCTCTTATTCCTAATAACATATATTAACATTCTCATAATTCCGTATAGAGTAAAGTGAAATAAATTGTGAAAAATAGAAAAGAACAAAAAACAATGAAGGTTCTGATTACAATGAAACCAATATTAAGCGATCTTTATTGGAAAAAAAATCACATTTTTCATTGTATTAAAACAAATTTGACAGATAGAACAACTTTTTACTTGTACACAGAACAAATGATTGAGAGAAGCACTCAAAGTTTTGCAATTATACATGAGCTCTTGTTTTAACAGTTTGCAAAGTGCCAGGGACAATAGTAATATGGCGTTAAGCCCCCCTTCCCCCCGAGGAGGTAATTCACTTTTAGAAAGATTATTTTTCGATCTAAGCATGGGTAGGGGAATGCGGGGTAAGTTGAGCATAGGGGCAAGTTGAGCCACCACCCCCAGGCTAATGAGTCAGACATTGTGGTGGTGGCATGTATTGATGACCCATTGCATAACCCTTAACCCCACCACAATGTTTTCAACTTTGAAACAAAATGTACTTTTTTAGAGGAAAAAAAAATCAAATTTCAGCCAAAAAGTAAAAAAGGGTGTGAAATAGATAATTGCTTTTTACCCACGCACGTCTTTAAACATATTATAGAAATAAGAACAATATTGTTATTCCAGGTATGGATTGTCATTCGTGTCATTGTCTTTTACATGATGGATGCATAAGAAATGTGTGGATGTGAAAATATCGCAATAAGTTCGGACGGGCAAATTTAAGCCAACCAACATGGGGCAAGTTGAGCCATGGTAATTCTTATGGTAATATATAATAAAATTTTAAAAACATAAAAGCCTTTGATATGCAGGCAGAAAGGAGCAAATTCACATGACAGTTCTTTTACTTTTAGAAGTTAGTATTTATAGAGAATTAGCAAGTAAAAAGACTTTAAATGAAAAATTGACATCCTGGTTCCCCGCATACATTTTGTACATAGTTTTTGTGGCTCAACTTACCCCAGAAGGTGGCACAATTACTTAGATGGGGCAAGTTGAGTCATTTGACTTTTTTTTCAAAGGTCACAATGACTTTCAGTGTGGGGGTAGAAAGTTATATATAGGTAAAAAATATATCCTAAGATTCAAATTTAAAGGCGAGGTACTTATTTCTACAATATTACTAGTCATATCAATTCTAACATGCAAGAAGTGTCACAACTTTCCCCGCCTTCCCTAATTCGTCGTTGAAATATTAGCCAAAATGATATTGCTGATGTGGTTTACGGTACACCATGTTTCGGACAAGTTGACTGTCCGTCTTCAGGAGAAGACGGACAGTCAACCTGTCCGAAACGTCGAGTCTCTCTACTACTCATCTCTACTCGCCGACTCAAGCCAGCATCTCCTCATCAGCTCTACTACTCAAGCTGTTCTCACTCAACATTCCTTCTGGTTTACAGTCCTTTTCAGGACTATTTTCAAGAAAGAATACTCTACTCTCAAATCTCCACTTTCTCGCCTATCCACTTCTTCTCTTCTTATATCTACTGTTTATATAACACTCCACATGGTGTACGGTAAACCACATCAGCAATTGTACATGCCACCATCAATGCAAACCTTCAAACAACAACCAAAATGATATCATAGTCCTAAGAAATTATTTTCTAAATCACCATTAAGAAAGCAAATCTATTTTATAACTCTGAGATACAATCGTAGCTAGTACACCCTTGTTCTATTTCCGTCCTAAAAATACATATACATGTAAAGAAACATAGAGTAACATAAACATACATAATGAAATTAATCCTAAACATTGATTTAAAAAAAGGCTTCATACATGCTAAGGAAATGAAAAGATATAAAAAAAGGTTGGCTAAACCATATTCAGATGCACCAATTATAACTACGTGCAGCTGGTCTTCCATGGGGATCAAAGTAAGAGAGAGAGCGAGAGTCATAGGGAGAGGAAAGAGAGACGGAGAATGAAAGGAAGGAAGAAAGAAAAGAAAGTGTAGATAAGAAAGAAAGAAGAAGAACAAAAAAAAGAAGAAAAACGCTTTGCTTTCTCCCAGCATCTCGTAATAGGTCCATGCTCCCAGCCAGCTACCCTTCGCCCAGAAAAAAATGATGGTCTCGAACGTGACAACGCTGAATTAAAGGTCATACGAATATTAATATATGTGGGATATTGTTCAACAACTGAGTCCCCCTGCAGAAAACTGCGTTTGCAACTAGTTTTGGGTGTGGTGTGGGGATGCACAAATTATTTCGAAAATGGTAAGGTCTTGACTATAAACCAGTGTTGTAGTGCCTTGATGCTCGGCCTTGGCCTTAAGGCGCCTTAAGGCCTACTTTTTCAAAGCCTTGGCCTTGATTATTCAAGCCTTGGCCTTAAGAGGGCCTTGGCCTTGGCCTTGAGGATTTCGAGCCTTGAAATTTCAAGGCATTTTCAAGGCTTTTTCAAGGCATTTTGTATTTTGTACTTTTATTTGCTTGTACAAAAGTAAGTATAAATGTTTAAATTGTTCTGTATATCTAATGACACAAATGGTCAATACTACCAGTCAGCAGTAGTAGCAGCTGTAGTAGTAATATACTAGCAGGGCCATCAATTGTGATTATCACCATTATCAAGAATTATCATCACATAATTATATAACAAAGAGAAGTGATGAAAATAACATTATTTATTGGTAATATCATGACCAATGATGATAATGACAATATTAATAATAATGATAATAATGATTATGATAAAGATTAGTGGTTTTAGGACAGGAATAATTGTAACAGATCCGACTGTAATTTCGACAATTTTCAGACTTTAAAAACAGCTAACTCTAAAGAATGATAACAAGGTTGATTTCTATTCCATTAGGATTTTCCTTGTATTATTTTCTTTGACCAACAAGAATGTTTTAAGTCTTAATGATTATCTGAAAGATTTTGTAAACTTGAACACAATCTTTAATTTTGTCATTTCCAAATAGGATATGTCAATGGCATGATGAGCCAAAATTTTGAGAGGCTAAGCATGGCATCTAGAGCAAAATTTCTGCCCCAAAAAGTTGAAAGCGATTGAAGCGAGCACAATTTTTCACCCTTTTACTATTAGAAAAGCTAATTTTGTGATATATTGTGACAATATGTTCAGAAAATGATATCAATTTCTTTTTATATGTTTATTCTTGGTGGTGG